>NW_028277094.1:12262500-12616415 GCF_059951505.1 Python bivittatus | reverse complement strand
ATGTTTCAGCTTTTTACATTCAGCTGTCAAAAGACCACCGTTCCAGGCCAACAAAACCTGAATCTAAATTTAAAAGGGAAGGAGGACAGAGGCTCAGTTAGATTCGGGTGGCTGTGGGCCCATGAAGACTTTTCAAAGCTGAAAAGCAGCTATGCTGCTGGTCTGTGGCCTGTTCACACAGGGTGCTGAGTCATCATGGAACTGGGAGCAGACCCCTGTGCCTTTTGTGTGAAATATGTAGCCAACCGTGACAGAAAAGTCTCAGCTTAGTGTAATGCGTGAAAGTGGCGGGCACGTTACTTTCTGTGTTGGTTGGGGAACTGGGCCATCGGGGGCCAGGGTCCTGGGCTGGCTTATAGATTGTGATAGCATTCAGTAACTGAGCATGCTATGTGTCCATACAATGAACACTATCTCTTTATGGTGGGCTGCTGATAGAACATGGGCTTAATTCTATTGCTTATTCATACAATATCCTTAACCAAAGGTCTAACAGCTGCCTTTGTGTAACATTACAACTTGGTTAATCTTAACTTTAGTGTCAGTCCTGGTGCATTTACTGTTCATTGCGTTGTGAAACTGAGAAAATGGGTTAATGCAATGCTTTGATTAAACATGTTGTATGAACACAATGTTTTAAAAAGTTTTTCCAGCTGACAGTCTGTGTTGGTCCCAGCTTCACTTTTTCCAAATTTGTTCTGTGTGAATCAAGCTGTGGTTGTTTTCATCGTGCACCTTCTACCTGCTGATCAGTTGCTTTGGAACTGATAATTTGGAATTAGGCTGTTTCAGATCAGTTCAGAGATTTGGGGTTCAGAATCAATTCAGGGAAATGGGGAAATCCCTCCGAAGTAGATTTCTTTTTGTTGGCTTCTTGTGCCTGCAGCTGATCGCCTTGGCTGCTTTAGAAGGGCAGGCCACCTTTCTGTTTGACTCCAGTGAAGAAGGACTGACATTCTTTTCCTTTCCTGATTCTCAGTTGTTAGGCGTTTCTGAATGGATTCCAGTGAATTTCCTGGGTCTTTGGGGCCCCTGTCTCTGCGCAATAAGCCACTGATTGGGGATCTCCCTGCAGACCTGGAGTTCGGAGAGGATCTGCTAGCCTCCCAAACAGCCTCCATTCCACAGGCATCAACTCTTCAGTCCCAAGAGATGGAGTGGGAGGTGCCTAAACAAGCAACCTCAGATGGCAGCTTGGACCTTGGTGTGGTGAAAACAGGTGACCTGTCCAGTCTAAGCAAGTCAAATAGTTTGGCCCTCAGTAAGTCCAGCACTTTGGATATTCTGGAGAAGCCTGGCCTTTTGGATAGCTTGAGCAAAGGAGATGACCAGGAGGTGCTAGATAAGTCGGAGGACCTTGATGGCTTATACAAGGCACGTGGGTCTGTGGACCCAGAGAATGGGGCTGAAGACCCTTCTGCACCGGGAACCGAAGCCTTGGTGCCTGAAGCTTTGAAAGAAGAAGGGGTATCAAAAGCAGACAGGGAAGGCCTTGAGGAGAACCAAGCAGAGCACACAGGGTGTCCTCCGAACAGCTCCGCTGAGGACTCCCCTGAGGTGGTGGAGGTGAGCAGTGTGCCGCCTTCACAAGAAGGAACAGCCTCACCGGGCAGCTCCCCAACGAGCCCACGGCTGGCTAAGAAACCCCGGTTGAAATCCCCCAGGAAGAGCTCCCTGGGGCAGAAGGAAGAAGTTTTGACATCAGCAGAGGAGGGAAAGGAACCCACTCCGAGCAGCACTCCCGAGCCTGCACCGGCACCTCCTCCTGAAGTAGCAGAGGGAAGTCTCACTGCAGCAAAGAAAGAAAGCGGCCCAAAAGAAGCTGCGAAAGCACGAGACACAGAACCCCTGCCCTCACTCGCAGGTGGGTAAGCCTTCTCCCAGGGCTGCTGCAGCTGCTTTCCCTGGCCCGTTGTGCACCGCTACTGTCCAGGTTTAATCAGCAAGGAACAGGTTAGGAATCCAGCTGCTTTTCCCTGTCTTGCAAGATGCTCTCTTCCTTTGTGCTTTCCTAGCCAGATCCAGAGGACCCCCGGCTCCTTTCTGAATGCTGGGCCCCTTCTAAAGCTCTTTCTACTCCCCCCCCTTACCTGTGTGCACATCGCCCCCCAAGCTAGTCATGTGTGCCAGATGTGGTTTTGTTGCCACAGTTGTGGCATGTCCTGTGATGGGTCCTCTTTGAGAATCACCGATGGGCATTGGGTCTCTCTTGTGCTTCTCTTGCAGGGGAAGGTGCTGGTGCGAAGGGAACCGAGCCACCTGTTGAAAGGGTAAGGCAGGGGCTGCTGAAGGCCAGCTAAGCATTCGTCCTTCTGCCAGGGTCCTGGCTGTTCTTCCTTCAGTCCTTGGCTGAGTTTTGGGGGAGGGATTGAATGTGCCAGTTGCCCTTTGGAAGTCCTCAGGCCTGCATTTAACCCTTCTCAACTCAGAGCCTGGGAACAGGGCTGACTTGGGCTGGTGTGTGGCTTTCTGTCGAGGGGAAGCTTCCCAGGTTCAGCCCCCTTTGGCCACAGTGATGGTTCTCTGGTGTCTTCCAGGAGCAGAAGAGGAGTGAGCGTGCCAGGAGGGCAGAGGTATCTCGGCCAGAAACGGTCAACTCTTCGGAGAGCAGTAAGTTAACCTTAACTGGCAGGTTAGCATGGTTCCAAAATGATGCAGCAGGTCACCAGGGAAGAGAGCGGCCACCCAAAAAGAGGCCACATTCCGGGCAAGACTGGGCTGTCCGGCTCAGAGCAGGACAGAGGCTGTTCCTTGTCTCTGACCCAGCAGGGTCCCTGCAGGGCCAGAGCTGGGAGTCTTTGAGGGGTCGCCTCTCCACTGGCACAGGTGTGATTTCAGAGCGGCAGCCTCTTTGAAAAAGGGAAGGCAAGCGGCTGAGGAGGGTGATGAGCAGGCAGGATTAAGGGGCAGCTGTTTGGGTTCAGATCACCTCTCTCTCTCACCCACCAGCTCAATAAACACTTGGCATTTCCTTGGATGTTGCTGGGGTTTTGTTTGTTTTTTAAAGAAGCCTCTCTGTCTTCTTCCTCTCTACACGGGGAAAAATGAAAGGCAAATTACAGCAAGATACAGAAACAAAATGTATGAGCTCCAACAAACAAATCAATGAAACCAATTTTAGTCCAATTAAACCACACAATTGGATTAACGTGTAAAAGCAACCCAGTTTTTGAACAACAGATTAGACCTTGGTCAGTCTTTCCATGTCATTAGCAAAGGGCTAATTCAGAAGGTGAGAGTGAACAGTTTCTTCAGTCTAAACTGTTAAGCCCAAAATGGTAATTTCTCTCCAACTATGTAGAATTATCTTTTTTGCTATCTCCAAGCTTGATAAGCTTGAAGCTGTTCATAAAATTGATAAATTCCAAATTTTCAGTGTATACTGTAGTTCAACATCACGTTAACATCTTTCTTCACAAAATCACATTGATAGTAAAGTAGCTGTCTGGCTGAAACATACAAGCTCAAACCATCAGTGTAAATTCAAATGTGCAGCATAAAAAGATTGCCCCCACATCCTTCTGAAACGCTTGCTGAGTGTCCAATAAAATGAAAAAGATTTTTTTAAGGAATTAAACATCTGAAGGTCACCAGGAACGTATTTTAAATGCTTCACAACATTATGTCATTGATTTGCTATAGAAAGGTATTCCAACTTTCTGTACTGAAGTTCTTGCAAATTATCTAGATCCATTCTATTCATACACTTTAGCTTTCTATAAAAACAAACCTATAGGCTTAGACTCTTTCGGAACAATTTTTGATACAAGTAATCTGGGAGTTTTAAAAGTTGCTACTCTGTGTGGAGAAATCAGAGGGTGTTTTAATTGAATATGTTATTCTGCAGCTTAAACAATCTAAAGTCGTCTTGTAGTATAGTGAATGTTCTGAACAATAAGCTGGGCTACATTATTAATAACTTTTCTTCCGTGTACTAAAAAAAAACAACTTCAGTTTTTAGATTGGGATTATCCCATAGTGTTAGTTTCTTTTGTGGGGAGGAATCAAAATTAAACTTCCATCCTGGAATCTTCCAAATATATCCTGCAGCCACTAAAGCGACTGAATTTCTGCTAAAAGAAGAACTAGACTCCTGCCAAGATATCAGAGAGGTCAGATAGAGGCTTTCTAAGTGTGCCGATAATGTTTTTTAAAACAGATTGTTTGGATTCTGTAAAAAAGGGAGATCAAAATATGAGCGCAACAATAAAGTTGGAAATCAGGAAAAATTATAACCCACATCTTCATATGAAGTTATACCTTATATTAGTATATAAGGTATAAGAAAACCTGTGTGGCGGTATGTCCGTCCAATAAAAAAGACATTTAAATGAATTATTACAATAAAATCCCATTTTTCAGAGACTTCCTTATATCCAACTAGATGTATACCAGACTTAAAGGAAGTTGTTACTGTCATTTTTATTTCGATTTCTATCCTGCCTTTCTGCTTGAGGACATACAAGGCCACTAAGAGTGAAAGAGTCTGACCTAAACAGTTCTGAGGGGAGAAGTAGGGGCTGGCGTCTTCAAAGTGCTGGGGGATTTCCCAAAGCTTAAATTGCAGGGAGTGAATGTTGACCAGCTCCCTCCCACGACCCAGCTGGCAGCGTTCAGCACTTGCTTCCTCTCTCCCGCCTCAGTCCCTGTCTCTGATGAGGACTCGGATGCCATGGTGGACGACCCTAATGACGAGGACTTTGTCCCCTTCCGTACCCGGCGCACCACCCGCATGTCTCTGCGCAACCAGGTGGCCCAGCGGGCCGCCCGCTCCACCGTCACCAAGATGACCTGCGCCAACTGCCGCACGCCGCTGCAGAAGGGCCAGACGGCCTACCAGCGCAAGGGCCTCCCCCAGCTCTTCTGCTCCAGCACCTGCCTCACCGCCTTCTCCAAGCGCCCCCTCAGCAAGAAGAGCTGTACTTTCTGCAAGAAGTAGGTGCTTGGACTCCCAGGTTCCTGTCCCTCGCTGGGGCTGCTGCCCACCAGTGACCCCCCTGCTCCCCCAACTGCCTAGGAGCCCCTCACTCGGTGCCTGCGGTCCCTGCGACTGCAGGTTGCCCTGGGCTGTTTCGGAGCAGTCTTTCCGCCACCCACCTGACCAGCGTCTTCCTCTCCAGGGAGATTTGGAACACCAAGGACTCGGTCGTGGCCCAGATCGGCTCAGGCAGCTCCTTCCATGAGTTCTGCACTTCGGTTTGCCTCTCGTTGTACGAAGCGCAGCAGCAGCGGCCAGCCCCACAGGCAGCTGAAACCTCTGACTCCATCCGATGCAGTGTGTGCTACAAGACCGGAGAGGTGAGCGCAGCAGCTCTTTCGGGCCCCGGGGGCGGAGCAGGGCTTAAGGCTGAAGGTGGGTCAGTCAGGCAACACATGTGTTGGGAAGAAGCCACCTGGAAGATGGAAGATGAGTCCTGCTTTGCAGGTTCAGCCTTTTGCAAAGGGAGGTATAGAGCGAAGAAGCCCAGCTTAGAAACAGCCCAGCAGTTGCCGGCTGTCCTCACTCAAGCATCCCCTGGCGTCTTAGCCACATCGCCAAGAAATGTGGGGTGTTGTAGCCAGAAGCATCTGAAAAGCATTGGATTAGGATGGAAAATGTGCCAGAGAAGGCAGCTGTCTCTGGCAGGCTTCAGAAAGGTAGACATGAACCAAGAAACCTCTTGGAGATTTAGCCAGTTGATTGTCTGATTAATTATGTGACCTTGGCAGGTCATGGTCAGCCTTCCTGAAGCTGGGCTCGAGAAAAGAGCAGATCAGGAGTGGGGAAGGGGGCTTGGAAGTGCACTAGGATTAGCAGAGAGAGGCAGTATGTGGCAGGCAGGCAGGAAGGGCCACTCCAAACAGGATTATCAGTGCAAAAGAGACGCCCTGCTGCCCCATGATGCTTAGCCCTGGTTTGCCTAAAGGGAGGGGCAAAACTTGAGTGTGTACTTTTAAGACCCTGGGATTCCTTCAGCCTTAAGGCTGAGCACCAGCTATGCCTCCTCACCCAGCCCTCCTTAGGCTGCAGCCGTTCTTCTCCCCACCTGGCGCTGGGGGATGGGGAGGCCGTGACAGCTCTGCTTCCCCTTCAGATCCAGCATGAAGTGAGTAATGGCAATGTGGTGCACCGCATCTGCAGCGATGCCTGCTTCACTAAGTTCCGGGCCACCAAAGGGCTGAAAACCAACTGCTGTGACAACTGCGGTCTTTACCTGTACAACAAGGGGCTGCCCTTGGAGTATCTCTTTCACGAGGGGCAGCAAAAGCGCTTCTGCAACACCACTTGCCTCAACAACTACAAGAAGGTAAGGACAAGCGGAGGGGGGGTGGCTGGGCAAGGAGACACAGGGGCCAGCAGGCCTGGCCCCCCAAGCCAGGTTAGGGCCTCTGGGACCAAGCTGTCTTCTGGAGGGGCCCCGAGGGCTGTGCTGTTAAGCAGGCGCTCTGGTGCCAGCCTGGTCCTGCCTCCCAGGCTGCAAGCGCCCCTGTGTGCGAGGTGGTGGCCTTGCCGAGAAGTCACTAGGTCAGGCTTGGCGTTGATTAAAGTGCACATGGAGGGTGGGAGGAAGGATTTTATGGCAGAGCAAGTCCGCCCAGCAGTCACCTGGCACTGGGTCTCTGCAGAAAAACACCCGGGTCTATCCGTGCATGTGGTGCAAGACGCTCTGCAAGAACTTCGACATGCTGTCCCACAAAGACCGGAATGGCAAGACGGGTCTCTTCTGCTCTGTCTGCTGCACCACTTCGTATAAAGTCAAGCAGGCAGGACTGACAGGTATAAGGAGTGCCTGTTTTTTGCCCCAAATGATTCATTCCATGCACTGAGGCGGGGGGGGAGGCAGCTGGGCCTCTTGTGGAAGAGAGGGCCAGGCTTTTTTTTTTTAGAATAATTTTATTGAAGATTATATTGAGCAGATAAAATTAATACAATCTACATAGCATAAACATCTATAAAAAAAGAGGGGGAAGAGAGGGCCAGGCTCGTAGCGCAGACTCCTCTGAGGCGGCTTGCCCTGCGTGGAGATGAGCCTCCCTGACTCAGGGTGGCCTCCTTAGAGCCCAACTCAGGAGGGCTGCTGCCTCCACCAGCCCGGCCCTTCCACGTGCCCTTCCTCTCTCCCCAGGACCCGTTCGGCCTTGCAGTTTTTGCCGGAAGAGCCTGTCTGAACCCTGCTATTACAACAAGAATAAGCAGGTGGTGTACCAGTTCTGCAGCCCCAGCTGCTGGACCAAATTCCAGGTACATACGGAGGCTCTGCCGCCATCACAGTGATGGGACCAAACCCAGGAGCCTGGGTGTTCTGCATGGCTGCAGTCTGGGGCATCCATCAGGCTTCTGAAGTCTCTGCTTTCGTATTTCTTTAAAAAGAAAGAAAAGAAAAAAGCTTCTAGCTCTCGTTTGCTGAGGAAAGCTTTGAGTAGGGGAGGCTGTGTCTGCTAACGGCTGTAAGACTAAAAAGGGGTAGGGGACTCCCGAGGCTAAGGAGAGGGCCCTCTTGCTCTTTACTCTCCCCTTTTCCTACATCCACCCTGTTTCTGTCTGAATTGCAAGAGTGAATAATCCGTGACCTGCGTGTGTGTTAATTTGCCTTCTCAAATTCTGGTGCTGCTTGGAAAAAGAGCCTCGCTCTGGGCCTCTGGTCCCGGCCCTCCTCCCAGGCTGTGTGTGTGAGGTTTTCCCATCTCGCTTTGTGGGGTTTTAGCCCTCCGCCGCTTCTCCGTCCGAGCCCCTTCGCCTGCGCGTATCTCCTTCTACACGCTCCACCCCCCCTTCCCCTTCTGCCAGATGAATCTTTCCCCTCGTCCCGGCCGTTGTTCTCTATTCCAGCATTGCATGAGTGACTCTTCTCTCTGAAAGTGGAAACATTCAGGATCCCGCTGACATCACAGAATGGCCGGGGGGGCGGGGGGAGGCTCGCACATCTCATCGTAGCTTACTGATCTATCTATCTATATGATGTTGAATCTCTCGTGGGGGTCTTTGTCTCAAATAAAACTGTTTTTGCTTCTGCTGATGACGGAGAGTTTGTGTCTGCTATCCAATAAATCAGTGAAATTAACCTCCTGTGTGATTTGCATAATTTATTCCACTCGCAGAAAGTTGGTCTTGGGCCGCCATTCTCCCTGGCCAAAGCCTTTCCCTCCCAGGAGCAGCACCAGCACCAGCACGGGAGAGCCTGTCTGGGTGCCTGCTGGAGAGGGTCCCTTCTTGGTGCAGTG
Organism: Python bivittatus; assembly: GCF_059951505.1. Taxonomy (NCBI): domain Eukaryota; kingdom Metazoa; phylum Chordata; class Lepidosauria; order Squamata; family Pythonidae; genus Python; species Python bivittatus. The sequence goes on along the minus strand of NW_028277094.1, from coordinate 12,608,213 downwards.
GGATTTGGGAAGGGGAGGGAGTGCCAATCTCTGCAGGGAATGGGCAGGAGGGAGGGGGATGCGGACCGGGGGCTGGGGGCATGCACGCAGACCCAAGAGATGAGGTGGGCAGAGCTGCAGAGGAGAGGCAGGGAAGGCGTTGGGGCCAGCAGTCACGGGGCAGAGCAAGGAGCGGTAGGACCGCCTTGGTGGGCAGAGGTGGTCCTGTGTCCCCTTCTGAATCTGTCCCCTTCCCTCAAAATGCAGCGCTCCAGCCCGGAAGGTGGGATCCACTTGACCTGCCATTCCTGCCACAACCTCTTCACTGGGAAGCCCGAGATCCTGGACTGGCAGGTGAGGGGGCCGCAGGATGATGGAGGCAAGAGAAGTTGCCCCGGGGGGGGGAGGAAGACTGGTTGAGGGGAGGGGCAGCAGTCAACTACCCTGGCGGTTTTGGGGGGGCCTCCCCATTGACACACCGGTTGGGCCTCCTGTGGACTAGAGACATCCAGTTGCCCAGCAGGAGCCTGTGCCCTGCCTGATGGCCCATGGGCCTCCCACTCTCTCTGCCAGGACAAAGTCTACCAGTTCTGCTGCCGTGACTGCTGCGAGGACTTCAAGCGGCTGCGTGGCGTGGTGTCCCAGTGTGAGCACTGCAAGCAGGAGAAGCTGCTGCATGAGAAGATCCGCTTCTCCGGAGTGGAGAAGAACTTTTGCAGCGAAGGTACCCAGGCGGGGAGCTTGATCACTGCCGAGGGCAGAAGCCCCCCCGTGGCAGCAGTCCACTCTGTGGCCAGGTCCTTGCATGCGGTGGGCAGGGGACTGAGGCCGCGCCAGCCTTAGAATCAGAGAGGTGAGCGACGGGGAATCCCCCTGGTCTGCCCGGGGCCAGTGCAGGAAGGTTTGCTGTCAGGTGTGTGTCTGTGTCATGTTTGGCTTCTCCGCGGTTTCCTGCTGTGGGCTTCCTGTTGCTGTTAGGCCGCCCCCCGGGAAGTTTTCATCCATGTTGTTTCTCCGCAGGGTGTGTGCTTCTTTACAAACAGGATTTCACCAAGAATCTGGGCCTTTGTTGCATCACCTGCACGTACTGCTCCCAGACCTGCCAGCGAGCTGTCACCGAGCAGCTGGAAGGCAGCACCTGGGACTTTTGCAGCGATGAGTGCAAAAGCAAATACCTGCTCTGGTACTACAAGGTCAGTGCCCCCTTTCCGCCGGTGCCCCCTTCCTCTTCTTTGGGAGGAGGCTGCCTCTTCTTGTGGCTCTGGGCAGCTTTACAGCAAAGGCCGAAAATGTTCCTGAGGAGAGTAAGTGGGTAAATCCGTTAACGGCTATGAATAAAAGATGCAGTAAGGTCTGTGGCTACCAGTGGGCTGAGCTTCCTGTCCGAACACTCTCCTGAAAAGCACCATCTTCACCTTTTTAGGGAAAACCCTCCAAAGGGAAGGGGGATCTGGCCTTAGGGTCCTAGAGGGAGGGGCCGCTGCTGACAACGTCACTCTCCAGGTCCTAACCCCCCGATCTCTTGTGAGATGGGCTGGATCAGGCATTTTCTGCCTTAAGAAGATGATCCAGGAGCTGTTCTGCCAGCTTCAAAGCATTCAGCCTCCCCTCTCCTCTCTTTGGATATGCTGCTTAGCACGAGGTCTTCTGTTCCTTTTCAGACTGCAGAAACCCAGTCCCAGGAGCTGCATGTGGCTTGCTAGCACCCCCTCCGTTGCCCTCAGAATTCCCCCAGGTGGTGGGACCAGAGATTTAGGTCTTCTTTGTCCATTGAGAAGGGTTTAGAGCCCAAATGTGGGCTGGGTGCACCTTGCAGGTGCTTAAGGTGCTCATTTCAGTCTTTTGAAACTCCTTCTAATATGGGCCTTCTGCCCCTTGATGTGCCACCTCACCCTGAGCTGGTGGATGGGATCCCCCTCGCTCTGCAATTTATTGGGCCGAGTTGGTGTGGCTGGTGGCACCGGAGTACAAATGAGACAGCTCCCAGTGATCGCAGTCCAGTTGGTATCAGCCCAGCCCAGGATCTAAGCCCAATAAGTCAATAAAAACTGGCTTTTTAATAGGAAAGTCAGAACCTCTGTGAGATGTGGGATACTACAATGAGAGTCAGATCCTGCGCTTGGTGGATTTGCCTAACTCTCCCTCTCCCTCTCTGGTGGATTTTAGGCAGCTCGGTGCCACGCTTGCAAGCGGCAGGGGAAGCTGTTGGAAACGATTCACTGGCGAGGTCAAATCAAGCATTTCTGCAACCAGCAGTGTCTGTTGAGGTTTTACAACCAACAGAATCAGCCCAACCTGGACACCCAGAAAGGGCCTGAGAGTCTGCTGAACAGTGAGTAGCCGGTGCTTCGGCCAGCCAGGATTCGGAAGGCGCGTGAATGGAAGGGGTTAGGGAAGGATACTGCACTGGCCCCGTGGCGGGTGGGTGGTGGGCTGGAACTCTGCCAAGTGGCCCTTCCCTTTCTCGCTCACCTCTCTGGTTCTGACACGCAGGGCCAGCCGGGAGAAGTGCGGCCAAATTGGCCTGCAGCTCCCTGCAGGCTTAGGGGGGCTCCGGGACGGCTGCTGTAGGGTGGGGCTCCATTCTCCAGCGTAAAGTCCTGTGTGTGAGGCCTGGGGTGGGCCGTGCTGCTCAGCTGCCTGCGCCCTTGCCCAGAGCCCACGTCTGAGCATCGTTGACCAGATCGCTCCTGGGGTGGGACGCCCAGAGACAGGTAGGAGGGGGAGCCCTCCTCCTGCTCTTCCTCTAAGCCGTGCCGCTGATCCCTGCATCCGAGGCAGGTGTGCTGCTGGAGCTGCAGCAAGGAATCTGTACCCCCGAAGTGCCCCCGCTCAAGAAGCCTTCGCTCAACGGGACTGTTTTGGACAGCTTTAGACCAGTTTCTAATCTCCCCTTCGGAGGACCCTAGAAGAAACAAACTACCTGGAGCCATGGCAGTTGGGCTTCAGGCCCGGGTTCAGCCAGAAACTGCATTGGTTGTGCTGATAGATGGCCTTTGGACAGTGCAGGCCTCTGGGTCCTCCTCTATCCCTCAGCAGCTTTTGGTACTATCAGCCATGGTATCCTTCTGGGCTGCCTCTGTGGGACACTGTTTTGCAGGGGTTCTTCTCTTTCCTAAGGGAGAGGTTCCAGTCAGGAGGGAAGGAGGAGAGATCTGTCTGGAGGCCTCTATGTGTGGAGCACCCCAGGTCTCTATTCCCTTCCCTTTTTTTAACATTTAGATGAAATTGCTGGGAGAGGTCATCCATTGACGCAGGGTCAAGTATTCTGTTGTGTACCTTGCCCCCCCTCCCCCCATCAGATAGGCAGTGTGGCAGAATTGTCAATAGGAAGGAACAGACTCAAACGGAATTCCTCCAAAATGGAGTGACTTTGGGTCTGTGGACCAGATGATTCCAGGGTAGCAACATCTTTATTGCACTCCCTTGCTCAGAGGTGGCCCGCACTTTGGGGCTCCTGGACTTACCACTCCTGCTTAAGAGGCAGGTGGCAGCTGTGCCCAGGAGGGCTTTTGCATAGTATGTCTTGTGTGCCAGTTGTGGCCATTCCTGGACTAGGAAATCCTGCTCATAGGCCACCTCCCGTTTGGATTAATGTAACCCATTCTACATGGGGTTTATTTACTTAATTACATTTGTATTGTTTGGGTTGCTCTTAAAAAGCATTTTGAAGGTACAGTGGTACAGAATGAGGCTGTCTGGGTATACCACACCAAGAAGTCAACGCCACAGGAATGCTAAAACTACTTTTATTGAGATTGGCTATAGTAACAGATTCTTGCAAGTCTGATTATGCTCTACCTCCTCCTCCCTCCTCCTTACAGTTCAGTGAATTAGAGAGGTGTCCATCTGAGCCTCTTCCGAATATTATCTGTCTGCTGTGGACTTAAAATATGTTTTACCCCTCATCGCCTTGGCAACAGAGCTTGCATATTTCCATCAAGGTCATTTTCCTTACTCTCTACAGTGGCAGCCTGGGCAGTGATGGGTGTATCGTGATATACTTGGGTAACCCCTCTGCTTTGAGAGCTCTGCTTGCCCTTTGGCTTCCTGGTAGGTGCTGGGAAAAGGTGCTGGTTGTCACCTTTCAGGCACTGTGTGGCTCCTGTTATCTGCAAGACCTCCTTCTCCCTTATTTCTCTGCTCATCCAATTTTTTTAACTTTTATTTATTAAACTGTAGTTAACAAACATTGTCAAGTAACTGAGTGACATTAATACATGATACATAGAGAAAAAAGGTATACAAAGTTAAATTCTGTTAAAAGTAGATAAGACACATAATATGCTTATTTACATTTGCCATATATCTCAAATGCTATCAATAGTAGGTCTGTGGCAGTTGAGATAACATAACATCCACCCAAATTTGATGAATTGTGGTTCCTGCCTCTGGTGTTTCATTAATTTAACTTTATCCATAATCTTTTCTAATGTGGCAGTTGAAGAGGCCTTGTTTATCCACATCTCAGTTGTTAAGACATCTAACACTTTCCAGTGTGGGACAAAAAAATTATTTTAGCTGCTAAAATTAAGTAGATAATAAGTCCTTTCTCTGCTCATCCAATGAAATCAAACAGGGTCAACTTCCTCCTGGTCCCATGAACTTGAGAATGCCATCTGATGGACCTGGGAAATAAGGTTTGGCTGCTGTCAAAGTGGAACACTTTGGTGCTCCATTGCTATGGAGGTCTTTGTTCCTGGGGTCCAGGAGAGCAGTTAAAACCTGACTTTCCATCTATTCCAGGAGGAAGGCGTGTTATAAGGGTTGGGATGTATTAGCAGGGAAAGGGCACCGTATGTGTTACTTTGTCCCTCATGATGCTGTTGGGATTTTTTATTCTTAGGTGGGATGAGGATGATGAGGATGGTGGTGGTGGTGGTTGGTCGCACAGTCATCCAGATGGTTAGCCTGGATTGGGCTTTTTTGTTCACCTATTGAGTCCTTCCCAAGGACCTGGGATAGGCAGATGTCGTGGTTTGATGGCATTAAAGGTATCATCGCAGGATAGAAGCTGCTCCAAGTAAAGCTGCCTTTTGCAGCAGCATTATTATTATTATTGATGTTTTCGATCGTTAGCTACTCACAGCCTTTGAGAATGGCAGCATCCTAACTAGATAGTAACTTTTTAACAAGTAAGAGTCACTTCTTGTGAGATGGGTGGCTATATAAATTTGATAAATAAAAAATAGATGAATAAATGCTGGGGGTGCTGGCTGGAGTGGGTGGGGTTCTCCTTTCCTTCTCCTTCATACAGCCAAAGCTAACTGTTCTGACAACCCTCACGCCAACTTTCCCCCACCTGGTGCCCCTCAGATGTATGGATTTTCATGTCCACAATTCTCAGAGCTGGCGGGCCTGGCAAAAGAATTTTGGGAGTTGAAGTCCACACATCTGGAGGCTGCCCAAATTAGGAAGGGCTGCTGTGCTCCTCTGCCTTAAGGAAGTGAGCTGTTTATAGCTAATGTACGAATTGCACAAAATATACTCATCTGCATAGTTATGTTTGTTTGTCCTAAAGCTAGGAATTAGTTTTTGAATGCCTAAACGAATGTGCCACAGTGAGTACCAGCTTTGGTGGGGTTGCTCTGTGACAGGTTAGTAGAAACGCTATCGTGTTGCTAATGGAGGGTCCAGGGTATAAAAGTGGGTCTCCCACGGGACGGAGACCTAAACTATTCTCATGCCGTGGTTTGCACTGCTGGCTCTCCAACTGGCTAGAATAAGCCTTGTGTTTTCCTACTGAAACGATCGATGGGTAGCTCCGGACTCCAGCAGAGGACTGAATTACAGTGTTGGGAGGGTTCTCCAGTTCTCTCCCCCCCGGCCGTGGTTCCATACACCTGCCAAGACTTAGAAACGTACCTCTGGTCTCCCAGGCACTGGCGTGCTCCCTGATGAGGATATTTGTGGCTTCTCTTCCTGCTGTCCGGGCATTTATTTCTAGGGTGAGAAGGGCCGCACACCTGGATAAAGGAGGGCCCAGGCCAACCGTTGCTGTCACGTCACCCCCGGAAGGCGGCTGGTCTCTGATGTCCTGGGCGGGGCAGGGCAGGGCAGGGCAAGTCCTGAAGAAGCCACAGCCCTCACCCCTGCAAACTCTTTCTCTCCACAGGTCAGACCCCAGAGCCAAAGCAGCCCTCTGCCACCACTCAGAAAGCAGAGCCCAGCGTGGTGAGTGTCTCAGGCAACCCAGCTGCACTGCCTGGGGGTAGGAGGGGAGGATGCTCCTGGGGCTTGGGTTTGGCTCGGAAGGCATTATGCCTGCTTCTGCGCGGTGCGGAGGCATGGAAGGGCACGGGAGCATTGTGGCTGGCAGGAAGAAGGGCTTTCCTCCCTGGCTGCTGACACCTATCCTGTCTGGATCTCCACAGGGGACTGCCAAGGCCACCCCCCCCTCACCGGCGTCAGCTCCCCCCCTGCCACCTCAGCCAGTCACCCCCCGGAAGAACAAGGCAGCCATGTGCAAGCCTCTCATGCAGAACCGAGGGGTTTCATGCAAGATAGAGATGAAGTCCAAGGGGTGCCAGACAGGTGAGAGAGGGTGCTGGGGGCACCCAGGAGGAATCTGCCGATGGGGTTCCCTTCCTAGAGCCACCTTGCTCTCAGGGGCAGGTCCTCCTGGCCTGAGAGCTGCTAACTGGGGAGAGGAGGGGGAGGTGGTTTGAGCCCACTCTTTCCCTTGGAGCTTTGAGAGGAAGGAAAGGAGGGAGGGAAACGTTGCGTTGTCCCAGGCTGGGAATGGGGGGGAGCTGGGCATGCTGGCAAAGACCTGCTGATTGCTTTCTTCTTGACAGAGGACGACTGGAAGCCTCAGGTGATTGTGCTGCCAATCCCGGTGCCAGTCTTCGTGCCCGTGCCCATGAACATGTACTGCCAGAAAGTCCCGGTGCCTTTCTCCATGCCGGTCCCAGTGAGTATGACTTTCTCTCTCCGTAGCGTGTGCATGCTTCCCTGCCCTGCCGTACCCTGACCCGTCACTTCCTCCAGGTTCCTGTGCCAATGTTTCTGCCCACCACCCTGGAGAGTACGGAGAAAATTGTGGAGACGATTGAGGAGCTGAAGGTGAAAATCCCTTCCAATCCCCTGGAAGCAGACATCCTGGCCATGGCCGAGATGATTGCGGAGGCCGAAGAGTTAGACAAAGCCTCATCAGACCTGTGCGGTAGGTTCCGCAGGGGCAGCTGATGTGCAGCGCTGCCCTTCTGCCAGTCAAGAGGGGATCCTGGGGAAGGATCTGCTGTGCCAGGAACAGATACTCTCCTGGGCATGGGAAAGGCACAGCCATGGATGATGTACGTCTGCATCCAAATGTTCATATTCACATTAGAGCCTCTCGGGGAGTTTGCAGCAAGGAGAGAGAAGGGAAGGGGTCGGAAAGGGATTAACAGGGAGAGGAAGAAAATGGCTCTCTGGCATTCAGGAAATCTTTGAGGCTGCAGACATGCATTCTGTTGAGGCAGCTTGTCCAGCCAGCGAGGGGTGGAAGAGGGAAGGCAAATGGGTGGGATCTCTCTCTCTCTGGGTCTTTCTACCACCTTTTCTACATTTTTTTACACAAATAACGATTCAGCTTCAAAAGAGCCTCCATTAGATGTTTCCTCATTTTCTTGCCATGTGGTGGAGAGGTTTCTGTTGGGGATGGAGGGTGAGAGCAGCAGTATATGGAGAGGATTTGTCCAGTCCGCCCATCCTGTGCTAATTATCTAAGATTTTTAAAAGCTGTTCTTAAAGTCTCTGCTTCTGCAAATAGCAGAGTGGTCAGGAAAGGAGGAGAAGGCTGAGGAGCATGTGGGGAAGGCCTGGGATTCTCCATCCCTGCCTTCGTCAAGTATCCTTGACGTGGCTGGTAAAAAAAGTACCCGGCTTGCAGTGACACCAAGACAGAGTGGAGGCCTGACCCCCTTCTCTGTTCACAGACCTGGTGAGTAACCAGAGTGCAGAGGGCCTCCTGGAGGACTGCGACCTTTTTGGGCCAGCCCGGGATGATGTGCTGGCCATGGCGGTCAAGATGGCAAACGTCCTGGATGAGCCGGGTCAGGACTTGGAGGCTGACTTCCCTAAAAGTAAGGGCAACGGCAGGAGGTGGGGTGGGGGATGCAGGAGTGGCTGGCCCCTCTTTGACGAGAAGGACTGCTGATGTCTCCGCCACGGTTCCCCTGCCTCCCTGCTGGACAGGTTTGGAATAGCACTGAGGGGAAAGTCAGGAGGGGGTGGCATCTCCCTTGGGTCCAAGGCGGGGGGTTTCCCACTGGAAGAGGTCCCCTGCTTCTCCTTTCTCCACTTGCGAAGGGTGGGACCTGGTGTGCAGGAAGGGTGTGCTCGGAACCAGCCTCCTCCACCAAGCTGCTTTGCTCTCTCCGCAGACCCCTTGGACATCAACCCCAGCGTGGATTTCCTCTTTGACTGCGGCCTGGTGGGCCCAGATGACGTTTCTGCAGATCAAGACTTGCCTCGCTCAATCCGCAAGGTAGGTCCCACCTGGGATCGCTGCTGGAAAGGACCTTGTGATAGAGGAGCTTGGCCTTCAGCTGGAGAGTCACTCTTGGCTGTGCCTTGGGGCGTCATTTGTTAAACAAGGAGCTGGGCCCGTAAGTAGCATTTTCTGGGCCAGTTTTATAAAAGAGCTGAGGCTAGGATGCTGCTAGCAGGGATCAAGTAGATGGCTGGCAGGAATAAGGGCAGCGTGGTCACTGTAAAAGCTCTTGACTTTTTAGTGAAAGGATTTTTCTACCAATAACCTTCTGATATGAAAAGTAGTTTTCTGATTTAATTACAAGCTGCATGAAATCCTATCAAAATACAGTATTAAAAAATTCACCTAACGTAAGCTAAAAAAGGCAATTTAAACTTTAAAACGCTTGCAAACCAAATAGCTCCCATCCATCACGTCTCCCCAGGGAGAATCTTCTGCAAAGAGGGTCCTACCGCAGAAGGCACTGCATGCAATTGGCATGGAGGAAAAGACACTTTTATAATACTTTTTTCGGTCTGAGTAATACCTGTAGAAAGGCTTTTCTAAATTAGTACAAAGTAGGAGGAGGCAGCACCGGCTACCGCAGAAGGACCCGGACTTCTCCCAAGGTGCTAGGCGGCTGGCCCTTGGTTCCTGGGCAGCTCTTGGCAGATTTCCTCGCAGTGCTGATCTCACCAGGGAGCTCCCCCGCTGTTCCCTCTTCCCTCCTGCAGGGCCAGAAGCGCCTGGTGCTCTCGGAGAGCTGCTCGCGGGATTCAATGAACAGCCAGCCCGGCTGCACAGCCCTCAACTATTCCTACGGGGTGAATGCCTGGAAGAGCTGGGTGCAAGCCAAGTACGCGGGGGGTGAAACGAGCAAGGGCGACGAGCTGCGCTTTGGCCGTAAGTCTGGGACACACGGAGAGGAAGGCCGGGTGGCAGGGGTGGCCCTTGGGGTGTCCCCACCTTGGGGTGTCCCCGCCTGCTGTCATTTGCAAGCCTGGCCTGCTGCTGTCCCCACAGCCAAGCCCATGCGGATCAAAGAAGACATCCTGGCCTGTACGGCTGCGGAGCTGAACTATGGCCTGGCCCAGTTTGTCAAGGAAATCACCCGGCCCAACGGGGAGCGCTACGAGCCGGACAGCATCTATTACCTGTGCCTGGGAATACAGCAGGTAAGGAGCCTGGTCCTCAGTCAGGCCCTCTCCCTCTTGGCCCATCGTGGGGATGGCCCCGTTGCCATGGACAGGGGGCCCTTTCCTCTCTGCTGGGGTTTCTCTCAGCCCCACCCCCAAGAGCCACGCACCCACTCTGATTTATTCAGGCAGCCAGTGGGGCAGACCGACCATTTCCCTGGTGAGCCGTTTGTTGTATTTCTGTGCGCTGAGAAAGAAGCCATTTCATCGCTGCAGCCGTGAAAAGCTTGCAAACTGCAGCTGTGGTAGGGAGGACCCTGGAGAGGAGAGTTTTGAGCTGTTTTTCTGAAGAATTCAGCTAGCCCGGGAGATCTCTGTCCCTGGGAGGAGGGGCACGTGCGAGGCAGATTGGGCCCTGCCTATTTGACCTTGTGATCCTTCACCCTTTTCCAGTACCTGTTGGAGAACAACCGCATGGTCAATATCTTCACGGACCTCTATTATCTGACTTTTGTGCAAGAACTCAACAAGATGCTAAGCGGCTGGCAGCCCACAGTCCTGCCCAATAGTAAGTGTCTGGGGGCCAAGGGGTGGAGGGTGCCCTCGTGGAAATGCAGGTGGCCAGAGGCTGCAGAAGGGACCGGCCTTCTAGGGCCAGGCATGGCAGAGGATGGTTGGTCAGGTCTCCCCGCAGGCTTGGATTTATGAGTTGAAGTTCTGCTGCATCCTCAGATGAGGAAGCCTTGAGGGGGTGAAGACCATTGGGTTGTTGTGCCAGACTTGAGAGGGTGAGAGAGCATTGGGAGTAACTGTAAACCATTTCAAATCTGAAAGATTGCAAGCTTCACAAAGGGTTGTTCGGACCTTGCACAATGTTTTCCAGAGCTGTTCTGAGCCTGAAACACTACCAGTATGGCTCGGACCAGTGTTGGAACACGTTCAGCAAGAGTTGTAAAAACTGGGTGGAAGCTCAAAAGGCTTAGAATGTGTAGCTTGTGGCATTCCTGGCTGTTGCAGCACAGGCAGGCGCGGCAGCGGCCTCCCCCCTGGGCCTGAAGGGAGCCATCCTGGGCTCCCTGAAATGCCTGCTCTGCTGGGGGCATCTGGGTACGCAAGGCTCCCTGGAGCCCAGGACCCGAGCCCCACACGCCAGTCTGCTTTTGACCCACCCACCTCCCTCCTCACGGCTTGCTGCGGCCTGTGCCTTTACAGATACTGTTTTTTCCCGCGTGGAAGAGGAGCACCTCTGGGAGTGCAAGCAGCTGGGCGTCTATTCCCCGTTTGTGCTCCTCAACACCCTGATGTTCTTCAACACCAAGTTCTTTGGGCTGCAGACAGCCGAGGAGCACATGCAGCTCTCTTTCACCAACGTGGTGCGGCAGTCGCGCAAGTGCACCACGCCGCGGGGTTCTGCCAAGGTCGTGAGCATCCGCTACTACGCTCCCGCGCGGCACCGGAAGGGGCGAGGTAGGGGACGCTTTCTTCTGCTCTCCCCCTCCCCGTGCCCAGTCTGACTCTGACCTTGCCCGTGCTGCCCCTCACTGCAGAGAGCAGCCTTGGCAAGCGGAAGCGGGAGGAGGAGATGCCAGTCCTGGAGCAGCGAGAGAACCGCATGAATCCCTTGCGTTGCCCAGTCAAGTTCTACGAGTTTTACCTCTCCAAATGGTGAGGCCTTGGCTGGGATGGCGGGGCGGGGGCTGCTGGCCGTGGCCTTTCCGTGACCAGCCGGGAGGACCTCGGGGAGGAGCCGAGTCCCGCCTTGGCCCTCCGACCCTCTCCCCTGAGAAACGCCCGGCGCTCCTCTGACTGCCCATCTCTCCGCCCTCCATCTGCAGCCCCGAGAGCCTCCGGAGCCGCAACGATGTCTTCTACTTGCAGCCTGAGCGCTCGTGCATCGCGGAGTCTCCGCTCTGGTACTCGGTCATCCCCATGGACAAAAGCATGCTCGAGAGCATGCTGAACCGTATCCTGGCCGTCCGCGAGATTTACGAGGAGCACAGCCGTGGGGGTGGCGGCCTGGATGACGACATGGACTGACCCAGTCCGCCCGCGCCATGGGAGAAGGTGGGCTCCGGAGCTGCCCCCCCAGCTGTGGGGACCAGGGGGCAGCTTGCCTGTCAGTCCTTCCCTTTCTGGGTGGATGGGCACAGAGGACTTTGCCGCCGCCACTTCCATCCTGGCGAACGGTCACCCAGTGCCTGCGTCCTCCCCATGCTTCTTGGGGGTCCCTGCTTGGCTGGCCTTGTCTCCTGGCCTCTCGCCCCAGACTGGCAGGGAAGGGGGTTACAGGCTGCTTCTCAACTTGGGAGGGGGAGTTCCCTGGGAGGGCCAAAGGCTGGCTTGAAAGCCCAGACCTCTGCCTGGTTCCAGCCGTGGGAGGGGAGGGGAGGGGAGGGGGCTGGCTCCTGACGGGCACATTGTCTCGTGGGGGTGCTGCTAGCCTCCTCCCCATAGATGGCAGCCTGCACCTTCCGCTGACATCTGGCCCTGGCCTGCTCCTCTTCCAGGGGGGCAGAGGCTGCCTGGCACCCAGACCCCCCTCCTCCCCCATCTGTGTGTGTGGCGTTGAACTCTGAGCTATGGCTGGTGGTGGTGGTGCCGTTCGTTGAGCCTGTATATATATTGTTCTGGCCCAGCCCCTGCAGTGTCCTTGTCACCAGTGAGCCAGTTGCGGGCCTCATTGTCGCGTTGTGATAACCGGGCGTTAGGACCCGCTCCCTGCCCTTCCTGCGTCTCTCTGGAAACCATTCATTTCAAATAAAGGCACAAAACCTCTCTCTTGTTTTGGCTCATTCCAGCCAGGGAGGAAGGCGTGTTGCTGTGGCCCCAGAGATGAGCGTAGAGGGAGTTGAGGCCAAGGGGGCAGCCAGCACCCCAGATCTGCTTTATGGGGCATCCATCTCCCACTATGCTCTTCTCACCCTTTGGCCGTTAGGGGGCGGCAGGTCACCTCGGAGTTTCCAGAGCCGCCACCGTGGTCTAGTCAAGCCATGCACCGGCTTTTCCCGAGCTGGTGCCCTCCGGCGGACTTCAGTGGCTGTGCAAGCTGGAAGGAGTTGAAGACCCAGGCATCTGGTGGCCACAGGTCAGAGGAGGCGTTCCAGCTGCACCTGCCCTTGGGCTGAGAGAGAAGGGCATCAGGAACGCGGGCAAAGCGTAGCCCCAGCTGGGTGCCCCTCCCACAGGAGCCCTCATCGCAAAGGCTGCTGGCGTCCATCCCTGCCCTTCGTTTCCCTTCATTCAGGAGGCAGCAGTGTGGAGAAGCCTTCTGCGGCAGAGGCAGAGAGAGAAAGGACAGCAGAGGCTCCCTGCTCCAGGGCTGCTCGCTTCCAAGTCTTCCTCCTGGCCAAGCCCACGGCGGGTGATGGTGGTGAGGCAGCACGTCTGTCTGTGGAGCCTCTCACAAGCGTGGCTACTGTTAAATGGCCCGGTTTCCCCGTCTCCTTGGAAGGCTGAATCTGCTGGACTGGCCGCCTCGTTTCTGGATTCCTGCCCCCAAGTGGAGCAGCTTTGTCCCTTCTCAGCCCAGGTTCCTTCCTCGCTGACCTCCAGAGAGAGGCTATGGGGAGAACAGCTCAGGTCTTAGGGCAAGTAGAGGCTGACATTCTGCCTCCAGGGGTGTCTGAGCTGCTGGAGCAACCCCTCCGACCTGCGCGTGGCTGTGGCCAGGGGATAAGATCTCCATGCTGAGCAGGAGAGTTGTACCATGGCTGGCCTGAAAACAAGTGTTTTCTCCACGGGCCAGGAGATGTCGCTTTTGACTGGACAGAACCAGCAGAAACGGGGGTAAAGTGGCAGTCAGGAAGTGGGGCCCAGCCATGAAGCATCCTTCAAAGAGGGCCTCGCAGAAGATCCAGCAAACCTGGCTCCTCTCAGGTGGATCTTGCCTCAGACCCCCTGTGTGGTGGTGGCCCTGATCCCAAGCCGAGCTGCAGGGCCACCAGGAAGGCCACCACCTTGACCCTCCTTGACCTCCTAGGCACAGTGTGAGAGCAGCCAGTTGACAAAGCTGGGTGTGAAGAGAGCCAAAAAGCAGATGGGCGAGAGAAGGAAGGCCAGCTGTAGCAGGGCAATTTAGCCGCAGCCAGCCTCCATGGCCGCTCCAAGGCAGATGTGGCAAATGAGCACAGCCAGCCAGATGGCCACCATCTTGCCCAGCTGGCATGCCCTGTAAGAGAAGGAGATCTGCTTTGAGGCTCTGGATGGCATCTTGGCCTGCAGGAAACAAGCCTGGGTCAAGCTGAGCAGGGAATGTGATGGGTTGGTTTGTAGAAGGGGGCGTTGTGCCTCTGAAATTCACCTGGCAGACAGGATTCCTGCCCGGGGGGAGAGTCAGTCTGCTGCGGCCTGAATCTGGGACAAGGTGGCGAGCAGACGTTCTGGAGAACAAGGAAGGAAGGACGGGACGACCGCTGCATCTGGCCAGGGCTGACTCCAAGTGGCCGTGCTATCCCTGGACCTGGGCAAGCTGCCAGGGGAGATAATGGACAAGCCTACCCCCAAGTCAACCTCAGCTGAGCTGCACAAACGGCGCCTCTTCCAGAGGGTCCAGGATCGAGCGGGTCCAGTCCTAGGTGGCCTTTCGTCCTGGGAGGTGCAGCTGTCCCGGTGGCACCATTGTGACCGAGACACTTCATGGAGTCTGTTCCTTCCAGCGGAGCCGTGGCCTTCCTCGCCCAGCAAGGAAGCTCGGATGCCCTTGGAGCTTTGCCAAGCTCCCTTTGGCATTCTGCCACGGTGTCTATGGCTTCATCTGCCTTTATTTCACTGGGGGGAGGCTTGCCTTTAGGTGCTACCCCACAACAAATGGGGCCTTGCAGCACGCCCTGGGGAATCCAGGCCATCCTGCTGGCTTGCGCCTTTAGCCTAATCTCTGCGGAACTCACAGCCTCTCCTTGGCTGACGAGCCGGGGATGCCTGGAATACGCCAGCTTGCTCCCACCCCCACAGGGCGAGGGTCCTCCCTCCTTGCCCCCTTCCTGCCTAGGCCCCCCGGGCAGGAGCCTTTTGCTAGAGCCATGACCGAGGAAGGGAAAGGAAGATTCCTCCCACTCGCTTGCTGCACTTCTCGGGGAAACAGTGGCCTGTAAGGAATTCAACCGGAGAAGGGTCTCCTCTGCTACTGTGCAACTGGAATCTCCCAGGTAAGGCGACTCTCCGCGTGCTGAGGTGGCACGGTTGCTGTGAGCCAGAGTGAGCAGCTGTGGTGAAAGCTCCAAAGAAAAACCACCGAAGCCAGGACCTGTAAAATCATTTTAATACTGTGACTTGCTTTGGTACAACAAAATGCAGCCAGCAATACCAGTCCTCTTGCCGGAAGACGGAATCCTGCTCGCTGGCCAGGCAGCCCCCTTGACCAGGGAAGGAGCTCTTGGCCCGTCAGCAGCTGCACACCCAGCCAGAGTCGTGTTCTACCTGTTCACGGTACGGGAATCCTACCACTCAAAACTGACCGACCTGCATTCCGGGAGGCGGGGGGTCTGCTGCAGACTTGGTTTGGCAGACCCAGGATAGCAAGTGCAAGGAAAAGAACATCTGCTGGGCCGGAAAGCACCAGAGGGGAGCAGAGGCAACACTCTGAATTGCTGGTGCGTTTCAAAATAACCTTTCTGAATGTGGCACCGTAGGATCCTCAGGACTAAATAGAAAGGTGGAGACTTTCCTTTGAAGACGCAATACGTGAATTAAAGCCCAGCATCTCAAATGCGCTGCTCACTTGTCCTTGTCCCCGGGAGGGACAAAGCAATGAGAAGTACCAGACGGGTGCTGGGGAGTGGGGGGGCGAGGAGGCCAGGTCTGAGGGACAGCAGGAAGAAGCCTGGGCAGCGGTGGCTGCTGGGGTTTCCCGGCTGGAAGGGGCCCGCAGTGACCTTAGAAGCCGAGTTGGAGACCACAGGCTGTGACCAGGGCATCCTATCGGCTAACCTTGCACCTGCAAAATCCACAGGCCTAGAAGCCGAGGGGAGGGAAGAGGAAGCCGTAGCTGGGAACAGCAGGGGTGAGAAGGGGCCCCGACAAGACAAAAATTGCTCCGGCAGGGCTTGAGGCAGTACAGTAACAAGGCAGGCAGCGAAGAGCCCTCTGCTCTCCAGTCAGGCCAGAACCCAAGAGACCCACCAACAACCGGAGGCCTTTAACAGGCTGAGCAGCGGTCGCTCTTCTCCTGGAGCCCCGAGTTCCGCCGGAGAATGTCCTTGAGGGAGCTGTCCTGCTCTGTCAGCAGCTGGTTGATCTCGTTCTGCTTGTACTCCGAAGACAGCTTGTGCCCCAGAAAGGAGCCCTTTCCTGAGGAGGGGTTGCGGCTTCGGCTGACGCGCCGGGCGCAGGCTCGCACTATGAGGAGGACCATTTCGGCCACATTGAGGATAATACAGATGCCGGAAGTGGCCAGCATGAAGACGGTGAAAATGGTCTTCTCAGTGGGCCGGGAGATAAAGCAGTCAACGGTATTGGGGCAGGGATAGACATCGCACTTGACCAGGCGGATCATCTGGTACCCAGGGTAGATCATGTAGAAGATGTACATGAAGGTGCCTTCAAAGAGAATGCGGAAGAGGACGCTGCAGACGTAGGTCCACCACAGTGAGCCTGAAATGCGCATCTTGTGCTTCTTGACTTCTTCCAGGTGCTTGGTGTCCCCGTGGCCTGTCATCACCAAGAGCTTCTTTTCTTGGTGCTGCTGATACGCCACGTGCATGGCCACGAGCAAGGCTGGTGTGGTCACCAGGATAAGCTGCAGTGCCCACAGTCGGATGTGAGAGATGGGGAAGTAGTAATCGTAGCAGACGTTCTTGCAGCCGGGCTGCTGCGTGTTGCAGGTGAAAGAAGACTGCTCATCACCCCAGACGCTTTCTGCGGCTACCACAAGCACCATGATGCGGAAAATAAACACCACGGAGAGCCAGATGCGGCCGATGGATGTGGAGTGGCGGTTCACGCCGATGACAAGGGCATAGAAGCCTTCCCACTTCATTGTTCCTCACACCTGAAAGGAAAGGGCTGAAGCGGGTCAGAGCAGGCCAAGCTATGGGCATCCGTCTCCTCCGTTTTGCTGAGTGAGGCGTGCAAATAGCAAGCGTGTGCTCCCCAGCGATCACCACTCCCTTAAGACAGAGAAGCCAGAGGCTGGCCTGAAGCTGAGCCTCTTCTAGGCTTCTGAAAGCGAGAGTCCTGAATGTCAATGTGGGGCGTTTGGGCGAGGGGTTGCTTCTTAATTACTTTGCATTATTTCTTGTTTTATTTCTTACATTGCCACAAGCCACCCCATGGTGATAAATACAACTGCTGAAAATGAGTCGTTTCTTCTAACCAGCCTAATGGAGCATACCCTGCACCAACAAAGGCTCGACCTCTCCTCCCCAGTGCTGTTTGCAGCCATGCTTTCTGAAATGTCTGGGTGCCATTTGCCCCCAGGGTTGTACTACGCCACCATTCCCAACTGGTGGCCTTCACGTGGCTCCAGCCAACCTGGCACCTGGCACCAGGTTGCTCTGCCTTGCATAGGCAGTACCTTGATCGATCTGTTGTACAAGGAAACATTGAGTTGCAATTCAAGAACAGGACAGCATTACTAAAGCTGGGCAAATTCCAGCAGCGTTGGGGAGAAAAGGGATGAGGGGCGAAAGAAAGGAGATCTGGCCTTGGCAAGGGGAAGGGACAATCAAGCGGTAAGGGAGGAGACTCGATCCTGCCTTCATTTTGTTTGAGATAAGATGAAGCAGAGAGAAATTGTTCTCCTGCCCTACAACAACAAAGCACATTCCCAGAATCTCTGCCACTTCTCCTGTTTGACCTGGCCTACCTCAAAGGGATGACTCAAGTGTTGGCATGATCCTGCGGTCAGAATGGGGTTGCCAACACCTACAAGGACTGGCAGCTTTCACCAGCTTCCTTTGGCAGTTGCCACCAAATCCATGAGCTGGCATGGGTTGTCCCTCTACGGGGCTGCTGCTGAAGAGATGCCTCCCCCACAATCATCCCCTCTTCTTCCTGGGCTCCTGCGTATTCCCTGTGGGGTGATCCCACTCTCACCTGCCTGCCCCATTGCTGCGAGAGGCATGGTCTGCTCAGAAGAGTGGGCTGCACATGCCCCGGACGCCTAAGCAGCTCTGCTGGGCCCGGCCAGGCTTCTCTGGTCCGGCTGGGACAGGATGATGGACCTGGGCAGCCTGGCACACGGGGTGGCCCCAACCCTTCCCAGGAGAT
Organism: Python bivittatus; assembly: GCF_059951505.1. Classification (NCBI taxonomy): domain Eukaryota; kingdom Metazoa; phylum Chordata; class Lepidosauria; order Squamata; family Pythonidae; genus Python; species Python bivittatus. The sequence goes on along the minus strand of NW_028277094.1, from coordinate 12,590,438 downwards.
GCGCCCCGTAGCCCAGCACAGCATTCGCTGACCCCTTTCTTGAGAGGACAGCAAACTCAGATTCCAGATTCTTTTCTGCGAAAAGGGTTAAAGGCAAGCCTCGCGCCACCCCATGTCCTGGAGATCGATGGCGACATCCATGCGCTCTCAAGCTCAGAAGCACAATCATGCATTCCCAGGATTGCATACCGGGTTGGGGGCGCTTCCCTTTGCCAGAAATTCATTAGGGGGCCTTACCGGGCTGCACCAACACAGCCGCTGTATTGACTGGCCGTGCATGCTGATGAACAGTTATGGGAAGATAAATTTTTAAAAATATCTTGGGAAGCAATTTTTCCAGGTTTGGGGAGCTTATGCTAAGCCCAACTGATTTAAAAGCAGCTGGTATGACAGATGTCCTCTTTTGCTAGCAGCCTTGCAAAATCAGATGGGAGAGCTCCGGAAGTGGTGGGTTTCTCCGGATGCACAGCCTTGGCACCCTCCCCAAGACTCTGCTCTGCCCCCGCCCTCCCCACTCCTGAGAGCTCCCAATACCTCCCGGTCGAGCCAGCAGCCTGATTCATTCCCACCCTTACAGGGGTGAGGACCGGGTCTCCCAGCCAGGACTTTACCTTGCCGTGGGGAACAGCTCTCTTCCAAGGCAGCCGCAGGCTCCCTCTACAGGCAAATGCCTCCCGCAGACTCTGCCCATCTCGAGAAAGTCATATGCTGCTTTATAAACTATTTTGCATACAATAAGCCCTTTATCAGCCCCCAAACAACACACTTTAGAATTCAGACCGCCTGTCCGGACTTCCGCCCACCCTGGCCAAACAAAGTCCCTGTGTGTGGCATTCCGGGCAGCCTCAGCACCTGGTCCCACGCTCTGCCAGGAGCAAGGATCCTCTCTCGTGGAGCCTTCCCAGGGTCGGGGGAGAAAGTTCCCTAAGCTGGGGGGGGGGTCACCTCCAGGGCCCTCAGAGATTTGGCAGCTGCCCGAGGCTACTTGCCGCCCTGGGCCCAGAGGTCAGGACGCCGGACACAGGCCAGCTGCCTCAGCCATGACGCCACTTGGCGTCAGCCGTACCATGTTCCACAAAAACGGAGGCTACTGGCATCTCCTTCCGGGGTGCAAAGTCAGTGCTGGAATCTAGTGCCAAGCTGGCTGAAGACAAAGTGACCCTCAGTTAGAAAGGCTGACCCTGTTCCAGAGCATCCTTCCTTACACACACACACACCCTTCCTTTGTGCGCCTGCCCGGAGTGCAGGAGCCGCAGCCCCAGACGGAATAGGTGGCCTTGGAACCAGCCAGCGGACAGGAATTCTCTCCCAGCCCTCCCCACCGTCAGACATGCGCACGCAGCCTGCCGGGGCCTGGAAAAGCCCAGGGTCAAGGAGCTGGCAGGCATGGCCATGGGCCCGTGGGGCTTCAAGCTTCTCGGCCTCCCAATAGCAACAGGACTCAATGCTGAAATATCTGGAATGCAGAAGCAGTGAGGAGGAGGAGGAGGAGGAGGATGCACAATGCCCACATACCCCGGGCAAGATCGGCATATTCAACCCAAGTGCTCCCCAAGCCCAACCCAATAGAGAATGTGGCAGCTCTGCTGGGCAGCAAGAAGGTAACCATTAAGCCAGTCCAAACATGCAAACACCAGGGGCCAGAGATCGCCACAGAGCAAAGTTCCCCTCTGCGTTCTCAGCCCTGAAGATGCAAGTGGGTGTGTTTCAATATGGGGAAGGGAGCCCGGGGGCAGCAGTGTGAATACAAGCTGCTGCTTTGGGGAGTGGTGATGGAAATGTTAACATGTGAATTTAAACATCTAAAACTGTGTTTTCTACCCAGCATGCCCTTTTAACAGATGCACGGGACTGACAGAAAGGGCATTAGGAAAATGAACATTGTTCAGTGCTGTGACGCAACAAAAATATCTGAACAGTATAAACGAAGAACAAGAAGCACTAGCATGGCACGGGTGACGGCTGGGTGGGCGGTCATCGGTCCGCTAAACAAAGGACTTCGGGAGCAGGGAAAGGGTCGCGAGAGGAGGGGAGAAGGTCCAGCCCCCCAAGCTGTGCAGCCCACAAGGCTCTCCCAGGTCCCCTGAGCTCAGGACCTGGAAGTCCACTAGGGCATCTCAGACTTTGCCTTTGAACTGGCTGCTGGTATGAAATGCTTTGTGTTTTCAGAGTTGCTTTGTTTGCTGATTGACTGATTGTTGCTTTGTTGGGATTGTGATTTTCAGCTTAATTTTCTGTGATGCCCTGCAAACCATTGTTATTCAGGAACCCACAGGTAGGCAAATAAAAGCAAAGCTGGAGCATGTGGGTGTGAGGGAGACAGGCAAGATAAAGGCTACCCCACATCATAACTCTTTCCCTGCCTGTTGACTTAGAGGGAGAGACCAAGGGGGCTGGGGAGGGCGCTCTGCTCAGTGCCAGGGGTGAGCAGCGACAGCACCCCTGCTTGGCAGCGGCTGGCAAAAGACCCTTCCAGTCCGAGGAGTCAGTGCCGCAGCCTTGACGTCCAGAGAAAAGGCCGAGGGGTCCCTTGGTGCCTGTCCCGTGTTCCCCCACTGACTGCTGGCAAGGGCGTGGAGGGGAGAGAGACCACAGGCACCTCTTTGCCGCAACTGTTAGGACCGGACAAGGGGAAACGTAGACGGGCACCCGCCAATCCCTGACTGATCACAGAAGCCCAGCAAGAGTGTCGTCTTCAGAGCCGCTTCTTGAGGACATGGCCCTAGAACTTTCCAAAAACTCTTGATGAGGAGAGCATGCGTGTGTTCCTTTTCTGACTGTTCAAAACAAAGGTCAGTCTCCAACCTAGACCGGCAGCCCTGTTCTGGATAAACACATTCTAAAGGCCAGAAAGTAAAGGACTGGAACTCAGATATGTTTGCCAAACCATGACGTTCCTGTACTCAAGGTTACCTACCAACATCTCCTCTACCTCCTAGACGTTGAGGCAACCATAAAAGCTAGAAATCCTTTCCTTTCCTTTCCTTTCCTTTCCTTTCCTTTCCTTTCCTTTCCTTTCCTTTCCTTTCCTTTCCTTTCCTTTCCTTTCCTTTCCTTTCCTTCTTTCCCCTTCCCTCCCCTACCCTTCCTTCCTTCCTTCCTTCCTTCCTTCCTTCCTTCCTTCCTTCCTTCCTTCCTTCCTCTTTCTTTCCTTTTTCTTCCTTTCTTTCTCTTTCCTTTCCCCCTTCCCTTCCCTTCCCTTCCCTTCCCTTTCTTTTCTTTTTCACCCATAGTGCTTCTTCTCCCAAACTTTAGTGTTGATGTTCCAGTTTCTATTGACACTCAGCTGGAATAAGACACCTGCTTCAGACAGCTGGTTGGACTGGTTAATTTCTACACTTACATGTGAGAAAAACATATTTGGACCTTTGCTATTAATCAGGTGTACATGTGGAAAGCTCAAACATAAAGCAAAAGAAAGCAACTTGATCATGAAATTCTGGATGTCAAAGCGCGAGAGAAGCCTTTGAAGCCCACTGCTCCCTCCTGGAGCCACCCCTGGATTCTGACCATCCATCTGCTGCCTGACCCCTCCAGGCTAACCTCTGTGCTCACCTGTAGCAGAAGCAGAATGTGCTCAGCACCCAGGGTAATCTCGATTTGGGAGGGTTACGCTAGCCAGAGGGAGACCTTTATACCTTGAGACAGGCCCTCCCACTTCTCATCTCTGGAAATCCTCCCACCACTGCCTTAGCATTTCTTCACAACCTCTTGACAGCTGATTAAAGACCCCAAAATGGGGGGGGGGGATACCAAAGGTACATCTAGCCTTATCAGTTCAGCCCCAAAAGTTCTTTGGAAACAGAATCCACCTTCTGGAGTCCCTGCTTGGCTGTAGGATGGGGGGTAACCACTGGCCAAGGGCTGCAACTCCCAAACCGGCTTTCACAGCCCCCAAAGCACTGACCAACCAAACTGCTACCTTTCAATGTGTTCTTCCTGTTTTTAGGTGGGAAGCACACAAAAACTGCAGTGAAAAACCTAGAATGAGCTTTGGTTTATAATATGGTTAAAACAGAAGCCCACCCACCACCCAAGATGGAATGTGCCAGTCCCTGTTGTGGTCCCAGCCAGCAGCAGGTTGCCAGCCCTCTCCCTGAGCCTGTGGTGCTCTCCCCGAAACCCCCCAAACCCAGGTTCAAGAGCAGGGCTAGACTCACCTCTGACTCTGACCCTTTGCACACACCCTTCCCATAGAGACACGTGTGCAAGTGAGCACGATCACCCTGAAATACACGGGAGGAGGGACTTTCGCATTCCCTTGTGCCTGAGGGTCTGCCTAAGCACCCCTTTGCAACCAGCTACCTGCAGTGCTGCACACTGTGCGGGTTGTCACAGTCCCCATATGGTGCAAAAGCCACCCGTCTTGTAAACATTAACTCGCACCCTTGGGCGCTGATTCCAAGGCCCTCAACCAACACCCCCAACTGGCAAGGCAATCCAGAGCATGTCAGAAGCATTGTGGGGTGGGGGCAAAGCTGCCTTGTGTGCAGGACAGGGCCCTCCCCTTGACTGGGCGCAGGGGCTGAAACAGCTCCTTGAATGCAACAAAAATCTGGACGCTGCCCGCTGCTCAGAAAGGCTGGGTTGGCTTCTGGAGCTGTTGCGCGTCCTGGCGCTGTCTCCTCCGCCTGCAGAGGGCACCTCCAGCCGCAGGGCTAGGCCCGGGAGCAGCACCCCCTCCTCAGAGGCTACTTCGTAGGCACCAGGGGTCTTAACCCCCAGAGCCAGGCTTTGCCGAGCCACCTGTGTCTCGAAGCACCCCTCCTTCGGGCTTCCAACTTTCAGACATGACACCCTCTCTCAACTGCCCTGGCTTCGTTACTGGGACACGGCCCGTAAGGGAGGGACTGAAGGAGACTTAGGGTGACGCAGGTCTGGCCGTCCATCCCCCGCCCCCACTCCCGCACCAGCCAAATTATACAGCTCCGTGTGTAATCCACACTCCCAGATGAGTGGCACTGCCTCCTCCCGGAGACGCCCGGGCCAAAGCCCAACTCCGGTGCCGTGCCTTCCTCGGCGAGAACCCTGGAGTATGCGGGCGGGCGGGCGGGCAGTGGCTTCCTCCTCCTCCCTGATTAGGCAGGCAGGGCAGACTCGAGTGGGTGCCAGCAAGTAACTTATCTCATTGGTCACTGGCACAGCTCAGCCTGTGTTCACAGAGAACTGGGGGAAAGTTTAGCAGCCACCCCAAAGCCCAGGGCAGCGCATGACTGCATATCCTGGGGGGTGGGGTGGGGGGTCGTGTGACTCACGTAGATCCCCAAGGAGGGCAACACCCAGGAGCTGCCAGCCAACAGAGCACGCCTTGGAGGCTGGCAAGGCGAGATAGCAGAACAAAAGGAAGGGGCAGGGAGAGCCAGGCCCTTGAAACCTGCCCAAATCCAGCACCCAGGAAGGGCCATATTTGCTCTCTCCGTGCAAATAAAGTCCAGCTCCATCTATTAGCTTGCTTTGCCCATTTCTTCCTCTCTGCACAAACGCATTCCGCTTCTGTTAGTGCAAGAAGGGTAAATGGTTCCACGGAGCCTGTACACACTTCTCTCTCAACCAACTTGGGAATTCCGGCCGTTTTCAGAGATTTCATTAGGCTCTGCCCAAAGCCCTTAAAGTGTGTCCTTTGCAGTTCAAAGGAGTTAAAGTGTTCCTTGAACACAACAACTCAGCCTTGCTTGCACTTTGCCTTCTCTTCAGAGGAACTCTGTCCCTGGACACACATTTCACCGAGCTATCAGAGCAAATCATGGTTGCTCGACGAGATCCTCCTCTTCCAGAAAGGAGTCTAATACTTTTTAAGGGGGGACATTGCACTTCGACCTTCTTTTACCACAGATCGTGGCACTGGGTGAATGAGAGTGTTTCTCTCTGTCCGCTCTCCTTGTGATTTTATAAACAACGGCCCACTCGGCCCAGCCTGTTGTAAACCACCAGGAGTCACCTTGGTTGAATCTGGCAGTATATAAGCTCAATCAATCACTCACTCAATCACTCTTTCTAACTTAAAAGGGCCCAGTGCTCTACCCCATCTGGGACCCTCCACTTCTGGGTCCTGTCATCTCCAGCCAACAGGATGAAGTTTTTCCCAAGCAGGATTGTCCTTAAAAAAAATCCACTTATCTAGTCTAAAGAGAACTTTTTAATGTGCTTTGGATGTCACTACTGTAAATAATCTGGTGGTTTTCCACAGCTCTCAGCCACTTCTTCGCTCACTCCAACTGCGCTTAAGTAGCCTAGGCTTCATATCTGGGAAACGTGGTCATTGCGATCTTTACCGCCATTGTAAAAACTCTTTTTATTCCTGCACTGCGTTCCTACTCTTGAACCATTTACCAAATCTAGAAATAGACCTGCCCTCTTATCTCATGACTGCTAAATTCACTAGGTTACTTTGGTGAGAGAGGGGATCAGGCAGAAGTTCAAGAATCGATTGTCTTATTACAGACTGTTTATCAGAACGTCAAGAGCAGATGATTCAGTCTGTTTATGTGCAAAAGTCACACTCCTCAGCAAAACACATTCCTTCCACACACTTACCGACATTCGGTTTTCTATCAATTTATTGAGAGGAGACATCAAGCTACCCGGATTATAATTTCCTTATTCCATGTGTTAAAGCACTGATGTTCCCTGAGCACTCAGGTTTCTAGCAATCTGTTGTAAACGTTTGCTAGAAGATCGATAATTCTGCGTTTGGATTGTTCCAACGTTTGGGGTTTCTGCTAGCAGGTCAAATAAACGTTCTAAGGTTAAAAATTAACGCGTCTCTTGTTACCTCTGTTTGTTCTTCAGAAAATCTTCCTCAGAAAAGAGTTCAGAAAGAAGGATCTGTTCTGCATTTTCTGTGGACACCCAAACCCATTCAATCCCCAGTTATCTGCACGTCCTTTTAATTCCTTTACTGCCTTGCTGTCTGGCCAGCTTCCGACTACCAGCATATTAAAGACACATTCATTGTTTGCTTTAAAATCATTTAAATCTTTCACAACTTTTGTTTTTATGTCACCAGCTTACGCTCACCTGGCCAGCCTGGCTCTCTGCACAGCCCACTTACGCGTGGTGAGCTGAAGCGTGGTTGACCCCATTTGGGGGGTTCATCCACACAAGGCTAAAAGGGGTTATGGCTCAATGTGTCACGGAAACCAGCCTTTCACAATTCCGGGCTCTGGCTCTTTAGAGTACGGTCCCCCTTGATTTTTATATGCCTTCCTCAACTGAGGGAACTGCTCGCTCTGAATTTCCACTAGAGTAATTTTAGATAATCCCAGGATACGCCCTCCAGCCAGCCCCCTCGCCACCAGTTGCCACCTCAATGGAAAGTGAAAGACACTCGGCCTATGCTCAGAGGTCTTCCAGCCCTGGCACAGATTTTCAGAGGCGCAGCTGAAAAGTGACCTGCCCTTCTCCCTTCACAGGGGCCCCCTTTCCTTCTCCTCTACCTCTGAAGCTCAACAGCTTTCCAACTTCCACAGGAGCAGCCCGGGAGGGCCCTGCGGCCGCCGGGGGTCCTCAACATGGCAGTCCCTCTGGCGCCCGGAGCTCCCCCGGCCGAGCAGCTTCCAGAGAGCAGGCCTGGGAAGGCTAGGAAGTCACCCTCAGGCGGCTCCAGGCGGCCCTGGACTACTTTTCCCACTGACCCCAACTGGCAGGAATGCTGGGGGGCTGCCCAGGGGCACCCCTGGCTGTCCATCCGTCCATCCACCTGCAGAACGCGCGCCTGGGCTTTCTTCCCTGCCTCGCTGGGTGGGTGGGTAGGACCTCGGAGGTCTTCTGGCCCAACCCTGCCTGGGCCAGGAATCCTCGGGCCGTCCCAGAAAAAGGGCTGCTTTGAAAGCCTCCACTGGCTGCGGTGGAGACCTCGGCAGGGGGCTTGGGAAGCTGAGGGAGGCCCCTGGGCGCTCTCCTCCCCGTTCCAAGCACCGCGTCTGCAAGCACGTCCAAAGCCACGTGATGTATTGCCGCGGTTGCGGGGCTTACAGAAGGGCTCCCGCCCCTTTGAAAGGCCTCTGTCCCCTGCCCTCAACGGGCAGGTAGTCTGAGCCCAGGAGAGGCGGCGGCAGCGGCGGACCCCCCAGCGCCCCGTGGACGGGGGCAGACGGCCAGGCTGGTGGGAAGCGGCACCCTTCGCCCCCTTGCAGAGCCAGCCCAGGCGCCTTCCGCTGAGCAGGAGCTTTCCTGGCAGCTTGGCACCTCCTGGCCCTGGGGCCGGACGGGGCTGTCCCCGGCCACCTCGCCGAGGAAGTCTGCCAGGCGGGAGGGCCGGGCCGGGCCGGGCCGGGCCGGAATGAGGGCTCTGAGCCAAGGGAGGGGAGCAGAGTTGGGAAAGCACCCGCAGGGAGGTCCGGCCCCTCTGCCACCGTCACCCCTTCCCACACGCGCTCCATCTGTGCCTTGCATACCTGACAGGGGGCCCTTCCTTCTCCCCCTGCCCAGCCCTCCAGGGCCCCTTCCTGCAGGTCAGGGCCATCCAACGCACCCAGCGAAGCACTGCTTTCAAAGGAGGCCAAGAGGCTGGAGACCTCGAGGGGGCCGGCCCCCTCCGGCAGCCAAAGGCTGGCTCCAGGGCAGGCCCTGGGAGTGGGCCGCTCTCCTTTGAGCCGTCCCCCATGATTTCCGCAGAGGGTCTCCAGGTGGGCGCCTGTTTCCTGGGGCACCATCTGCTTTTCCAGGATGAAAACGCCAGAGAGAGGTTTTAAGATATTCTGGGAAAAGGAGCAAGAAAAAGGCCCTCAAAGACAGAAGCGGAAATGCTGACTGATTTCCTCCATCCTGCAGTGTCCAGCTTGGCTTACTGGCTTGGGCAACCTGTTTTTCCAGGCATCTTGGCAGAACCCTACTCTTTCTGCCAGCAGCCAGCAAATCTGGCTCCCTGCATAGGTTCCTCTGGCCAGGACGGGACAGGCAAGGAGAAGCTCATTTATTTTCCCTCATAATCCTGCAACCTTTTGGAGGTGCTAGGAAGAGGATGGCTCGGGAAGGTCAACCTCCCTTCCAAGACCCGTGAGGCTGCAGAGGGAACTGGCAAAATGCGCAGGAAGACCCTTTGCAGCATCCCTCCAGGGGTCCAGCTGCCTTGGCTGCAGCGCCCAATTCAGAGGCCCTCTCAGGAGGCGCTTCCGAACGGCCGAGCAGCCGCGTGTTTGAAAAGAGCTTCTAGGCTGAGATGGGAGAAAGGAGGCAGTAACTTCTCCTGGAGACCAAAGCTCTCCCATGGAGATCAGTTTTGGACAGGGCTGGGTGTTTCCAGCTTGATGGGCTTCAGAGCTCCCGGTGCCCCAGAGCATTTCTCATAGGGGCATGCACCTAACCCACCATGACCGCCCAGCAGGTGAGGGCTGCCCCACGCAGCAGCTGCCCCGTGCCCCGTCTCCCCAAAGACTCTGATTCCAGCAGCAGCAGCACTCCGTGCAGGACGTTCACCTGCCAGCTGAAAAAGAAGGAAGGGCTTTTTCAAATTGAATCCCGTTCAGTTTTCGTCTCCTGGGTGCTCCTGCAAAACCAAGCCGCTTTGGCAGCCTCGCCTCAACGATGGCCTGGGAGAAGCAGAAAGGAGGCTCACTGAGCCGCTGGGAACCTGTTCTTTATTTTTAATCTGCTAATCAAGAAGGCTTCTAGCTGTGGAAGAAGCCCCCAGCATCCCTTCCCTGGGGCACAACGGCAGGCTTCTGGCATCATCAGCAGCCCCACCGAAGAGGCACTTCGTGGTTCACGGGGGATGGATCTGCCTTTCCCAGCTCTTCTAAAAGAGCAGAGGGGGTTCTGCAGAAGGCACACCTCCGTCCCCTGAGATAGCCTGGCAGCGCCCCAGCTATCAGAGACAATCCAGGGTTTTGGAAGACTGAAGCCGCCGATGTTGGATGTGTGCTATGATTATGACTACAGGTAGTCCTCGACTTATAATCATTCATTTAACGACCGTTCAAAGTTACAACGGTGCTGAAGAAAGTGACTTATGACTGATCCTCACACTTACGACCAATGCAGTGTCCCCTGCGGTCACGTGATCAAAATTTGGGCACTTGGCAACCAGCGTGTATTTATGACGGTTGCAACATCCCAGGGTCACATGATCACCATTGGCGACCTTACCAGCTGGCTTCTGCCAAGCAAAGTCAATGGGGGAAGCCAGATTCACTTAATGACATGATTCACTTAATGACCATGGTGATTTACTTAACAACCACAGCAAAAAAGTTCATAAAATCGGGTGCAAGTCACTTAACAACCGCATCGCTTAGCAATGGAAATTCCAGTCCCAACTGTGGTTGTAAGTCAAGGACTTAAGTATTGCCTTTGTTTGATGTTTCCCACGTCAGGTTATGCCACAAATTGCATGAAGTTGGCACTACATAAATGAAATAAAGATAATACCAAGTGGCAAAGGCCACAATGATGTTAGTGAATCTCCTGCGCAGCTCCTGTTGGTACCATTCTCTGGCCACATGAATCCCCCGGCCCCTCCGCAGGAGAGCTGGCACTGTGGGAAGAAAAACCACCCCAGGCTCAGTGTTCCTCCTGGGCCCTGAAGATGCACTGCCGCCACCCAAGCTCCTTTCGGGAAGCTCTGCCCAAACGGGGCTGAGGGAACCCCTGGTGTACATCTCCCCACATGGTCCTCTACCCTGCAAGCCGGCAAATGCGGGCCCACGGAACTCAAGTCTTTCATTACACGCTCTCGGTCTCTTTCGTAGGCAACTCCAGAACTTCTCCTTCATGCACAGCTCCATAAGGACGGAGAGGAAGCAGATCTCCATCTAAGGTTTCTCTAAGCACAGCGGATTGCTGTTTGTTTCCCAGCCTCAAATATGCTTCCGTTTCAAAATGGGGTTTGGAACAAGCACCTGTTCCCTTAACATATTGAAGAATTTGGGGGGGCCCTATTAGAAGACTGACAATGGAAGATATGGGTGGTCGGTGTAAGTGACTGGAGTCACACACTGCACTAAGTCCTAGTTTGTTTTATCATGGTTTGATACAAACACCATTGGCTAGGTTCACACAACATCTTGGTACACAATAAATGGATGAATATATAAATAAATGCAATTTGATTTACCTGCTTGGAGTGCTTTGTGAAAGAGCACAGGACTTCCCCAAAAAACTAAGGTGAGTGGAACTAAGCTCGAAGTATAACACGCATTTTCCAGGACCCACACCAATCCTTGGTGAGAACTGCAGCTGCGATAAGAGGAACAGCATAGCTAATTAAAAACCAAACGAACCGAGGCCAACTTTTCTGTTTGCTTAGGTTCCACGTAGTTTTCACGCCACTGAATTTTGGCCCGGGAGGTGGCAGGAGAGGGGTCAAGAGGGGCAGCAGGAAGCAGGTTCTTGCAAGGTATTAAGGAGCAGCAGAAGCCGGAGGCGAGTAGGGTGCTCCAGACGCTGGCCTGCAGCCCAGAGGTGGCCAGATGGGGATGCAGCTCGCATTGAGAAAGCAACCTGGCTGACCGGGTGAGAAGCCGGATCCTGCGGGGGAGATTCCGCTGCATCCCTCTTTTCAGAACCTAAGGAGCTCCCACTCTTGGACGGCAGCAGCCCATTCCCCCCCACCCCACTCACTGGAACCCTTTGTTCTGCCCAGGAACAAACCGCTATTTTCTCATTCATATTCCACTCCCTGATACGTGCGGTTGATACTTCCTGGTCCAGTGACGGCTCGCTCTCACCACCCAGGTGCCATTTTTAAAGATCGCTCATTCAGAAGGTGAAAGAAGGGAGGCTTATTCCGCGTCCAGTGGCATCATCAGGTGCAAAAGTCCAAGTAGGCACTGAATGGCTGGCACCCCCCAGCAGAGGAGGTAGAAGGGGTCAAGGACCCAGTCGAAGAACAAGAAAAGAAGGGCAGCCCCGCTGGGCCACTTCAGGAGGGCCTGTGTCGGCTTCCACCTCCGGCAGTGGCTGCAAAGACGGGTTCAGATGGAGGCTCCCTGCAAGTGGGGAGTGCTGAAGAACAGCAAGGGGGCTTGATTGGCATGGGAGCGCTCCTCAGTGCCTGGCACAACTGAGCCCCCCCCGTACTGGGGACTGCTTTCAGCCCCAAGGGCCCCACTGGAGCACCCCCCCTCCTGTCACCCACTCAGGGTCTCCGCAATGACGGCAGCTGCAGAGCACCCAACTGGGATGCAGCGGCAGGGGGTTCCCCTCATACCTGTGGCTGGTGGGGCTCCGAAGCAGCAAGGCAGCCTCCAAGGAGCAGCAGAGGGGGCCCAGAAGCGGGAGGAGAACCCAAACTGCCCCCAGACCTGGAGGAAGAGAAGTGAACGTTGGGGGCAGGGGGGAGAGGATGAGTGCCGGACTGGCCTTGCCGTGAGGAAGGGGGGAGCGGCTGCCTCGTTTGGTGCATATAAGAGCGCCAAATTGCTCCCTCTTCTTGCGGTTTTTAACTGCCAGTATCCAGAAGTACATGAGGGGGATGTCTTTTGCAGAAACCATCCTGGCTGCCCTTTAGTGGCTCCTAAATGGGGGGGGGGGATGCTGGGCCCCGGCAGCAAAATATCCCGGGAAGACAGGGGAAAGCTGGGGGTCAGGTGGCTCTGGCTCTTCTTTCGGCTGAGCCAATTCCCAGCATTCTGACAGGCCCCGCGGTCTCCGGTCCTTGCAAGGCAAGCGCCTGCACTGAAGTAGCCTGGCAGAGGGGAGGCACCATCCCCAAAGGAGAGCCAGCCAGAGCAGAGGGCGGGCGAGGATCCCTGCAAGGAGGGAGAGCCGGTTAGGATCCCTGCCAGGGCTCAATTGTTTCGCACTGATGGCCTCAGCAAGCCTTTGACATTGCAGGGAAATGACTGTCGTGGGGGGAGGAGGGAAACTGAGAGCAGTGGGGTTATTTACGAGGCAGAAGTCATGCTTGGCCTTTGTACCAGGGGTTAGATTTAAAAAAATAAGCAAAGCCGGTACAAAAACATAAAAGTGATTTCATTTAAATATAAGTACAATTAAATTAATTAAACATGGTTAAAATAATTACTCTATATTTATGGAATAATTTTCTCTTTCTGCCACATTCAGAGTTGCAACTGAAGAGCAATTTTGGAAGGTCGGAGGGGGGAGGTCACCACTAGTTTCCAGTGGGGCTTGGAGGGTGGGGGGAAGCTTTTTCTCTAGCCGGCCTGTTTGGCGCCAGGTGCCTTGGTCATGCCTTTGGAAGCCGGGAGAGAGCCTCTGAGCACTTGCAGAGCGCATTATCCTCCATCCCCGTGCTGCAAAGAGGAGGCCTGCAAGAGGCACCCAGCTCTCCCCTCTCACAGCTACCTCCAGAAGTCCCCAATTTGGGGTGCAGCACAGCTGGGGAGGACTCCTGGTTCATTTTCTGCCCCTTCCTTGGCTCGGCTGGGCGAGCGAGGGAGGCGCCCCCTTTGCTCCTGCGCCCTTCCTCGGCGCACCCGGCCGGGCAGGGCAAGAGGTGGCTGAGCTGCTACCAGGAGGGCGACGCGGCCACGGCCGGCTGCTGCTTTTCCGGGGCCTCCGGCCCGGCCGCCTCCTCACCCGCCATGCCCGGGAAGCTGCCCAGGAGCGCGGCTGTCCGGAGCGCCCTGCTCGGCGCCCAGCAGCGGCCGGCGGAGACCCGGCAAGAGCCGCTGCAGCGGTGGCGCCGGTGCCTGCGAGCGCGCTCCGCAGCGCGGCCGGGGGGCGCAGCAGCCCCGCCGAGCTCGCCTCCGGGCGGCGCGCAGCACAAGCCGAGCGTCCGCGGCGAGGCCATTGGGTGCGTGCGCGGCCGGCCGGCGCTTCTCCAGCCAAGAGTCAGTCGCTGCAGCTCCGGAGCGTTCTTGGCCCGGCTGGCCCGGCTCGGCTCGGCCCGGCTGGCGGTGGAGGCTTTCGCAGGGCCGGGACAGCTACTGGCCCCTTGAGTCAAGGGCTGCTGAGAGGGCGCAGGACTCCTGAGGGCAGACACTCTGCCTCTTTTAACGGGACTCCTGCCTCGCGTTTCGTGGCTGGGAACGATGGTACTTGCAGTCACGTGGGGCCACAAGGTGGGGGGCTGAACTAGGACAATCGGCCCCGCTGGGTGGGCGTGGCTTGGTAGGATCCGGCCTCTGCCCAGAGTTCGATCCGCTGGTTAATAGGAGCGATGCGCTCCGCACCGCGCTTCGCCTGCTCTCAATGTAACTAATTATTACTGGGATAATTAAATTTAATGCAGTAATTTGTTATCTAAATGTCTCTAATAGAGGCAATTAAAATGGCGAAGAAATGGGTTCTGGTGTGACTAATGCAAGGGGGGCCCCGCGCCAAAACTTGGAAGAGGTGCAGCCGGTACCTCCCCGGGAGGTAGGCTGCGGAGTGAGGGCCAGGGGGAAGCCGAAGGGGGGCGGCCCGTCGAAAAGGGCGGACAAGCCTTCCCGGCCACTTTCGATCCGGAGCGAAGCCTGCTTGGGCGGAGAGGTTACTAAGATGGTGCAGGTGACCTCATGCAAGCTGTGCAAAGGATGACGACATCCTTTGTGTAATCTGGGTGATGACATCACGATGTGTGTGGCGTCATTATGGCTCACCTGATGCTGAGATTCTGCCGCCATGAAGCGCTGGCTGTGTTCATGCATTTAGGTACCTGAGCCAGTGGAGTCCGGGGGGAAAGGCTACATTCACACGCCACATGAAGCTGTGCAAGCCGCATTAGGGCTTAGCCGAAGGTGGGAGTGTTGTCACTAGCTGTAGCCACAAATATGTCGTTGCTTTCATTTTTGGATCTTCAGGAGAGTGGCTACTTTGGCAATGTCCCTCCGGGCTGAGTTGCCTTCCCTGGGGGTGGGGGGGGGTTTGCTTTGGACACCACCACCCTCACCCACAGGCCCCCTCATCTGCGTTTGGCCTTCCCTGGCCTTGATGTGGTCGAACTAGCCACCTTCCCAGAGTTTTTAGCAACAGTGGGATCCAGCGGGAAACACACACAGTCTCGTCAGTTTCTCTGAATGTGGCTTTTAACTTTTTTGCAGCACCAAGTTTGCTTTCAATTACACATTAAATATTTCTCCCTTTTGCAGTGTTTGTTTTGGAATCAGGGCAGTTCACGGGGATGAAGTTCCCTAGAAATGAGTTCACAAGACTACTTGAAAGCAGGGACGTTTGTTGTTTCAGATCGGAACTCCTACCTTCCACCCCGGAAAATGCGCAGAAGCTGGATATATCCTCGTGGGTGAAAAGCGGAGGAGTTGTTTTGCCACATTGGAAAGCTTTGGGGGCAGCAAGCAAAAAACTTTGACCTTCTTTCTAGTCACTGATCTATAGTCAGTAAATTTATCTTCCACGTTTTCTCCAC
Source organism: Python bivittatus (assembly GCF_059951505.1). NCBI lineage: Eukaryota > Metazoa > Chordata > Lepidosauria > Squamata > Pythonidae > Python > Python bivittatus. The sequence continues at coordinate 12,575,185 of NW_028277094.1, read as the reverse complement.
AAGTCCAGGACAGCCTAAGGAGCATTGCTGTCCCATTTCTACCCCCACAACTGAGGCAGGTGGGCCTGAAAGAGACTGCCTGAAGGACAGACGTGAGCAGGGGGTCCCCTCCAGCCCTAATTCAGCTTCTCAGCCAGGGCACACAGAGGAACCCCCGCCCCATTTGGAAGTTCTCAAGATCTCAAACTCCCAGGCCTTGAGGATCAAAGCCAGAAGGGAAGGTCAAATCCTGCTCTCCCTCCTGAATACTTAGAAAGGGGAGATGTGGACCGAGCCATTCTCTCCCCCACCCCACCCCACCCCACCCCACCCCACCCCACCCCTTTTTTTGTTGTTGTGAACAGTGCAAAAGAGGAGCCATAGCTTTAAGCTGTTTCAAGGAGAAAATGTTGAGGAGGGGCCAGTCGCCTTTTAAATAGTCTCCTTTCCATACCAACACCTTAATCTTGATACTCTGCGTGGCCCAGGAGGTGCTAAGCTGCATCAGGTTGATTTTCAGCTGAGAGTGTCATTCATTTAAGAGCAAGATGGCTGTAAAGCCACCTTGATTAATGAAGCTAATTAGGCTGAGGTTGTTTGGGAGGGGGTGAGTGAAGCTTTCAAATTAACCAGTTGGATTTGGCTCCATTCCAATCTGGTTCTGGAACAGAGATCGTTTTGGTGGGCTAGGAGTGGGAGGAGGGGGTGGGAGGAGTTGCCACCCAGTTCATTTCCTTAAACAGTCTTCAGCACCGTTAGGGTAGGTTGGGGAAAGAGCTTCTTCATCCCAGAAGAAGCTGTTGCCAAGAGATTGCTATTCTTGGCCTGCTGTGACTGTCCTCCCTGGGTTGCTGATAGGTTAACTCAGGCTGGCAGGCATAGGGAAAGCCTTGTCAGTGGTGGCCCCACCGTGCTGGAACTCTCCACAAAGGGAATTGTCTTGGTCCTGTTCTTACAAATGCTTAAATGGACTTTAAAAATCTGACTGTGGACAGGCATTTATGATCAAAGTAAATTTGGCTATAGGTTCTAAAAATTCTCTCGGTGTGCGCACATGCGTGCATTGTTTTAGATTGGGGGTGCTTTGCTTCTTGGGGTTCTGTGCCAGCGGCGGGCATGGCAAGATCCTGAAATGAGCAGCGCTCAGGGGTTGCATCCATAACTCACTGGCTGTGCTTACTGAGACAAAAGCTAAATAAATTGGATGGGTTCCCATGAGGCGTTGAGGACGTTAAGCAAATGCGTGGCGTGAACCCAGTCATTCCCCTTCTGTATTCTTCTGTTGCCTTGCCTGTCTTTCGCCCCAATGTCCCCCAAATGATAGCCTTTGGAACCACCTACAAAAGCAGGACGCTTTGCTTAGGCCAACAGCCATGGGCTGGAGTTGACTAGAGAGGGGTTGAAGCAAGAGGGGCTGGACAGAGAGGCACAAGCCCGATGCAGTGCTGAGGTTGGGGTGCTCCAAAAGGGTGCTGCCAGAGCAGAAGGCTCAGGGCTCAGCCTGAAGCTTTAGGGGGCCAGCAGCCAACAGGCACAGAAGGTTTCTGGGACACTTCTGAGATTCAGACATCCTAAACACCATCTTCATGCTTGCTTGCTTGAGCAACAGGCCCCGATTCGTTATGCAGCAGGAACAAAGGGAACAGCCATTTCCCGGGGGGCCAAATTGCGCGTCTTAATCCTGTGTCAACTCTGGAGCAAAAGCAGCCAGGAGGCCTCGATCTTAGTCACCAGTGCTGGGGCACGCAGCTCCCTTCCTCCAGAGTGAAGGGGGACAAGATAAAAATGCTTGTTTGGAATGTGCAGCTGATGCCAGCCATAAAGTGGCCCTTGGGTCAGGACAGCCCAGTGGCTCATGGGCTCAGGCAGCTTCTGCGCCGTTCCAGAACAACATTCTGCAGCCACAGCAAAACTCCGTCCCAGGTGCTGAGTGAAAAGAAACGGACCCTTCACCCCGTCTTTTGGAAAGCAAGGTGACCCTGAGATTCTGCCGAGGGAGCCAGGCTGGAGCTCGAACTGATATGCAGGGTGAAAGCATGTGTGCCTCAAAGAGAAGGTCACGCCCATGTGATGTGCTGATTAATTGGAAATAAAGTTTGCTCCCCCCTCCTTTTCATGTGCTCAGTCATTAATGCCGATCACAATTCCTAGGCTGCCCTAAAAATGGCTTGAATAGCTAGAGAAAGCCCAGGCAGTTCCCTCTCCATCCAGATCTGGAGACGATTAAAGGTTGTTAAGGTAACCAATTTGGGGAACGTGATCCTGGGCATACAGCTCCTGCCCGTGCACACAGACCCACATGCACACACAGATGCACAATCTCTGCAGAAGGGGAAGGAGCAAAAGACACACGGGGAGGAGGTTGACTGAGCCAGCATCCTGCAAACACTCTGGTTGCCATGGCAAAGAATCCTGGATGGCACGTCTGGTCTCCGTCCATGTTGGGGTTGACTGGTTATGTCTTCTCCTGGGAAGCAGCACCCCCCACTGTGCCATCTAGCGGGAGACTCCCAGGTGGAGGTAGAAGCTGTGGCTGAGGTGGGAGATGCCTCACTGTATCATGGGGAGGGGTCCACAGGGGTAGAGAGCCTTACTGGTCGCCCTCCAGCTGATGCCGGATTACAGCTTCTAGCATCCTTCGCTAGCTGTATGGTAACATCTGTCCAGCTGCTGAAAGAAACACCAGGAACACAGATACAATTTTACATGCTAAGTATAATGACCTTATAACAGCAGAAGGGGGACTTTGGGTGGCAAGGCGCTTTGCTGTGCTTAGTGATACTTTATTACAAGCATTTTTATGCTGCTGCTGTTGAGGAAGACCCTGGACAGCAGCCCATTTTAGCCCTGAATGGCCCTCTGCTTTCACCCCAGAAAAAAAAGGACGACATTCAAGGAAGGGGGGCACTGAAGGCAGGAGGCAGGTGGGATCAAAAGTCCTCTTCAGCCAGCGGGCGCTTGGGAAGATGCTCTGAGAGGCCAAAGCAGCGGGGCAGCAGGAAATGGGCCAAGCAGGGTCTGGCAGCACCTTTTCTGGCCGGCCAGTGGAAGGTGCTGTGAGTCTCTAATCTTTGTCTCCGGTGGACCAGCACGGTTCTCCTCCTTCAGACCTGAGTCATGTCTCGTAGCGGGGGCCTCCTTGCTAAGGCTGCAGTGGCCGGGGCCATTCAGGAACAATCCCCCTTGGGGCTGGGAAGTGGACCGTGCGCCCGTGGAATTTGCGTCTTCTGTTTGGGGCTTGGAGAGTCCCACAGAGAGCCCCTCAGCTCCAACGGTGGGAAGCACCCTTCCCCAAGGCTGGTGAAGCAGGATGGGCCGGGCGGGGTGTGTGGGAGAGCCTGGCATACGCAAGGAGAGGCACCGGGGACTAGAGGATTCTGGAACCTCTCCTGCCCTTCTCCAGCCCACTTCTGGAGCTGGGGCCAAATCCCCCGTGGGTCAGCTGGGCATGCCCCCTACCCCAGTGCAGAGGGAGGGTCCTAGCCAGCCTACGCCCACATATATGCCCCTGCCGGCCTCCCCCAGCCCTCTTCAGGTGCACTGGGCCAGGTGCCTGCTGGGAAAGGCTTTGGCTGGCGGTTCCTAGTTGCCATGGAAACGCCACCAGAACTGGCATTAAAGAGAAATGAAGGGGGCAGTGCCTTGGCTGGGCACAGGAGGAGATCAAGGAAAGAGCCCCAGCTTCCTGGGGGTCCTCTTCCCTTGGTGGGTGATGGGAGCACCCCACAGAAGACGCTTGCCAAGGACCCACCTGTGCTAGGTCCTTGGCACTGGCGTCTAGGGGCACGGATGGAGATCTGGCACCCTCCTCACCACAAACGCTGTGCAGGTCCATTGGGTGCCACTTTGCAAATGAACAGAGGGCAGGCAGGTATAGACCAGCCAGATCTTTGGCTTCAGCATGCCCTGAGCCATGATGGCTGCACTGGCCTGAGGGGAGGGGGCTCTCGGCCACTCAAAGCCCCGCAAAGGCCTTGGGATCCAGGAGCCCAGGAATCCCCTGCCCGCTGCTCTGAATGGAGAACCTCTTCCTACTTGGCAGCTCCTGGAGGAAAAAGGGTTTGCTGGAGGAGCTGGAAAGGGTGGGCAGGATGGTTCTTAAGCAACCCCAGGCGCAGCCCGCATTCTGCTCGTAAAGTCAAACCAAGCCGAGGCACTTTTTCATTCTGAACCCCACAGCTTCACAGAGCGCCTCTTCCCAGAACGAAGCCACTTTGGGAAAAAGGAAGAGATGTTCAAGGGCTGCCCGCCTGCTCCAGAAAAAAAACATTCCTTCTGCTGGGCTGGGGATGGCAGGGTGCTGTGGGTGGAAGGCCTCCCCCGATCCCACGTGGGTCCTAGTGCGCCTCCCCCGCCCCGGTTGGCACAGGGAGGGAGCCCCACTACTCCCCCCCCCCCAGTATGTCCCCAGCCCAAGAAGACGACAGGACAGCCAGGAGCTAAAAATACCCCTTCCAGTTTATTGGGAGTTTATCTTTCCTCCGCGCTGAGGGCCAACAGGGCAGCCTCAGTACATCCCCAGCGACGAGGAGGAGGCCAGCAAGAGACAGGAGACACGCGCCGAAGTTTCAGACTTCCAGGCAGGCTGGATCAAATCCCACTGGCCACCTGCCCATGTTGCTTGCAGCCCCTCCCCTCTCAACTCACGCCCCCTCCCACCGTCCAGAATCCTCACCTTGCCAGCTGACCCGCCAGGCCCTTTGCAGGCCGGACTCCAGTCAAGGCAGGGCTGTGCCATCTTTGCCCCCACCCCCACTCCTTCCCAGGGCTGGGAAGCCCTTGAGGTGCCCGCGGCAGGGTCTCAGTCAACCGGGAGCCTCACAGCCAGCCCCTCCTTCAGGATCTCTGTGACTGTCCCCACTCTGCCCTGGACTCTGGCAGCCAGCCACACAGGAGCAAGGTGCCTTCCTGCTCGCACTGGGTTCCAACCCACTGCATTTACATGCACCACCCTCCTCCTCCTCCTCCTCCTCCTCCGTCCCAGCGCAGTCTTTCCCTGTCTCACCAACCAGCCTATTCTCCCTACCCAGCAGAGGGGTAGCTGTGAATTGGAGACCAGGCTAGACCGTTGGCTGGCAAGAAGCTGAAGGATGAGGCACCAGGTGGGCAGACGTGGCTGAGCCTTGGCACTCCAGATGGCCAGGGCAGAGGGCAGCAGGAGGCTGCTCACCCTCAGGGGTGTGGGGAGCATGGTTGGCTAGCGGACGCATACGGCTAGGAATGGCACGGAGGACATATCAAAAATACAAAAGGGCCTTGTGGTCTGCTCTGTGCCACTGCCCACACCAAGGGAAGTCTGCTGGTTTCTTAGTTTGGCACAGATGCGGCTGGAGGAGGGGTGTGGATGTGCACGTCTGGGTGATGTGTGTCTAACTGGCTTTATCAAGAACACTTAGTTTAAAATCTTTACAAAGGACAAAACACGGTGTCTCCGTTAGTGTTTAAAGAACTAAAGATCTGCTTAAAAAACGTCTTTTGGAAAGAAACAGACAGACAGAAAATTCCTCTGCAACATGAAGAGAGTGACATGGAGCAAGGGCACCAGAGAGCGCCTGCTAGGCCCAGCACCAAGCCCAGGTGATCCAGGATCCAGTACTGGGGATTAGAAAACCCAGTCCTAAATGGCACCTGTCCACGGAGCCCCACGAGGTACCAGCCATCCCAAGCCACAAGGTGGCAGCTAAGCTTGCAGGAGCCGTTCTCCGTGGCTCCTTGACTGGTAGAGAGAGAGAGACAGGCAAAGCTCTGTCCCAGGAGTGCCCACTAGGAGGTGCCCAGGCTGAGTCACGTAGTTCCAGGCGGCACCAGGAAGTCTCCTTTGAGAGAGGGCTGAGCGGGGTCCCTGTGCTTCCTTGGCAGCGCTGGCTGGACCTGGGAGCACAGAAGGGGTGACCCAGCTCGGAGCAGCCCGGGGGCTTGGCCTTCTCTGCTGGACTCCATTAAGCCTAGAGCTGCTCTGGACATAAGGAGAGCAAAGCACTTGATACTACGAGCCGAGAGAATTTGCCATGTCTGACCGCACAGCGCAAGGTTCAGTGAGGCGGAGGGTGCACATGGCGGCTATACCCGGGTGGTGGAGTGTGAGTGAGGGAGCCCAGTACTGCTGAAGCTGGCAGCGAAGGTGTTGTAAGGATGCAAGGTCTGGAGCCCCACCAGAGAGTTGGGGATCATAGTAATGGTGTTGGGCGTCATGAGGGGAATGTCATCTGGCGAGCGGCGCAACGTGAGCGTGTAGTCTGGCAAGGCGGTGAGGCGGAGGGCATCGTGGGATGGCACTGCCTCGCAGTCTCCGTGGTGGGCCTGGTTGGGCTGCAGCGAGGGAATCTCCTCTTCTGGCGTGTGGCCGATATCGTTAGTGGCAGGGGCGTGCTGCGGGCTCGGCTGGCGGTGAGTGTCCTGGCGCCGCTTGTCCTTCCGGTAATACAGTGCAGCAAAGGCCAGAACGTTGAGGAAGAGGAGGGAGGCCCCCACAGCAATTGTGACGCTCAACTCAGTGGAATAATCCCGGGGGTTCTCCACCAGGAGCGTGCCTGCCCCGTCCTGCTCGGGGTTCCACTTCTCCTGTGAACCCTCACTGGTGTAGGCAGTAGAGATGGCAGGCCGTTTGGTGCTCCAGGCCTTCCCATTGGGACGGCGCGCCATGTGCGAATTCTGGGTTGTGTCGGGCGGTGGCACCTTCGTGGTGGTGGATGTGTAATGGAACATGTCGTGCAGGTTGTACAAATGTGGGACCAGATGCTTCCAAAAGGCAACCTTGGTGGCACGGTAATGGTCTCGCACCCGTGGCTTGAGGCCAATGTGCAGGTAGAGCTGGTCGCGGGGGTTGTACTTGGACCACGCTACTTCCTCAAACCGATTGGCCTTGGTGTGGATGAACTTGGTGTCCTGGGGCACTGGCTTGTTAGGATCCCTGGAAGGAGAGAGAGGGAGGGAGGGAGAGAGAGGGAGAGAACGGGCCGTCAGCAATCGCTGGTGTGTGGTTAACGACGGGGGCCCTCTGGGGGGACTGGTCGGTTGTTAGGGGCGGCTGGCCCCAAGGGACTCAGAAACACGGACAGACACGTCTTTTGAGGACTGCAGAGAGCCGAGCCTTTTCAAAACAAAATTAATTCAAGTTGGCACAGACCTAGAAACGTGGTGTTTCAGTAATCTGAAGGATTACAATTAGACTTCCCCCAAATCACGCTGGCTGGGCATTCTGGGAGCTGCAGTCCCAACACATCTGGAGAGGAGCAGGTTGGAGAAAGCAGATCTAGGGGGGTCAACCTGAGGCTTTTCTTGGGGCACTGGTGAAGCTCCCTTCAGAGACATCAAACTATTGGGCCATGGAGTCCATGCTCTTCACCTCTGGGGAGAACAAGTTTGTTTGTTTGTTTGTTTCTTTTTACTGTAATTCCTTTTTCCCCTTTCCTTTCCTTTTTTAGATGCCTAGGACTGAATCTGCAAAGGAAGCATGTTCTGTACCACAGAGCTACGCTCCCCATCTCCTCCTGCCCATCGATACTGAAAGCGGAGTGTCTTTTCAACGTCCAGTTCCACACAGCAGAACTCCAAAGTGGTGACCTAACTCAACCCTCTTCACTATTCATGTCCTTTTCCTCTCTTTGAAGTCAGCCACCCCAGCCCTGCAAAACCCACAAAACCCGCAGTCTGGGGGAGGCAACGTACCCAGTCTTGGCAAAGTTAGTCCAGTAGGTCATAACAACAGCACTTAGCATGACGTCGTTCTTGGAGAAGTTGCAGGGAAAGAGGTCGGTGGGGCCAATCATGGGAATCCCAAAGACGTAAGGCACCTCATCCCCGTGGGCTGCATCAGACCAGGGTGGCTTCATGAGGCTCTGGCAGTGGTGATAAAAAGCGTAGAAGTATGTGGGGGAGCCATAACGAGCATGAAGGTCAGCAGTCACCACCGATGGCTCAACCCACTGGTGGTCAGTGAAGAGTGCCACTAGGGTCTTGCGTCGTGTTTCTGGGTTGTCCCGGTCAGCCCAGTCTGTGTACATGAATTTGATGGTCTCACGCAGGGTGTCTTTACCCTCTGGGTAGCCATACAGGTTGTCCACAAAATTGGAGACAGAATAATCAAAATCGCTGCCTGAAACACCATCCTCTGGGTCCACGACCCCCTCCACAAACTTCAGGCCCTCACCCTGGTTGACACCAAGCATGATGTCATAGTTGAGAAACTCTCCCTGCTCCATCAGGATCTCTGGGTCATCGGGGATGACGTCCCCATCAATGACAGGCCCAAAGGCCACATGGTAGCGTGCTGGCTGGATGTCCTGCTCCACCAGTTCCTTGGCACTCTTCTGCCGCAGGCAGTCCACCATGTCCACAGTGTCGAGAACATTGCAGCCCACTTTGTCAGCCAGCAAGCTGGTGTACTTCACCGGCTGGTAGTTGACCGCCCAGCTGGACAGAGCTGAGCCACTCTGGATGATGGCTCTCTGAAAAAGACCTGCGAGGCGAAACACAAGCATAGCAGAAAAGGACAGGCCACCCGTCCAGCTTCAAGAGGAGCCACTTCTGAAGGGATGCCTCCAACACCTGCAGGCTTTTCTCTACCGCAAGCAAGGCCTCTGGGAGAAAGGATGGCCCACCAGAGAAGGCTCGTCTCCAGCCATCCCAGCGGCAGGATGCAAATCCTGGACTTGTGGCCTTAGCACTGCCCCCTTCTCATCTCTGCTAATCCCTCCCTGGCAGCCGCGCCATGTCAGCCTGGCAGCAGTCAGGCAAACCTGGTCCTGTTCCACCCAGCCTCCTGGAACAATGGGCAGTGGGGAAGAGGTCCCCCTGCCCCGCCCCCCCAGGCAGGGAGGGCAACTGAGGCTGGCAGCGCGAGGGTTAAGCCTGCGGCACTTAACCCTGCACGTTCCAGAAAGCATGGCCCTCATTTCCTGCCCAGCTGGGCCCCGCTCCGTGCCAATGTGGGCTCGGCAAACTGCACATCCCCAGGGGCACAAAGGAGCCTTTTTGCTGGCGGGAACACAAGAGGCTGAGGACGCGGGGCCTAGGAAGGCAGCCCACAAAGGCCCTGGGGCTGGCAGAGGAATGCCAGGCCGGGCTGGGCGCCAGGGTTCCTTCCGCGGGGTTTGTCCTTGGAATACAAAAAGACCCCAGGAAGTGCAGCCTCTGCAGCTGAAGCTCCTGCAGCAGGAAGGGGGCAGAGGGCACAACTCCCTGGCAGCAGGAGGGCAGGAGCCCTTCCGCCAGCTCCCCATCGTCCTCGGGGGGGGGAGGATATTTATATCCATTCTCTCCCCCCACCCCAGCACTCACTTAAAGCAGCTGTGCAGCTCCACTGGGGCGCGTCCCTTTTCTCACTTGGAAGACCCCTGCCATCTTCGTCCCAAGCTGGATACCCTCTTCAGGGGCTTCCCCCAAACTCCAGGGGGAGGATGGACTCCAGCAACCCAGCATCTTGCCAGCCCCTGGCCCAGCCATTCCCAGCTCCGAGCTCCACAGACACACTGGGAGTGCCACTCACAGAATCCCCGCCCCCCAGTCATGCTGGTCAGGGCCATTCTGGCAGCTGCAGTCCCAGCACATCTGCCCTCTAAACTGCTGGGTTCTAAAGTCCTTTTAAACGCAGGTTGTGAAACGTCTCACCTGCCCTGCCCACATCAGCACTCCGATGCTGGTAGCGGTTCTGCTCTGCCTTACCAGCTTTTTTCAAAGAATACCAAGATACCCTAAAGCCTCGATTGCCCATTCTGCTTAAGCCTGGTCCTGATCCTGTGCTCCGGTCGGCCTCAGTCCTCCTCTGAGCTTCCTGCAGAGCCCAGGACTAGGGTGGACTTTTCACTCGGCCCTGAGCTGTCCTGGCCTTTATCTCCAAGAGACCCGAGTCCCCCACTGGGTCCAGCAGGACCCACGGCAGGCCAGGGCTCACAGCCTTCACCCTACTGGGACCGGGCCCTGAAAGATCCACCTTCTTTCAAAGCACAAAGCTCCCTTGCAGCCTCAGGGCCAGGCAGGGGCGTGGGGCAGCTCCCTGCTAACCGCATCTAGATATTCAAGGCTGCCAGATCACATTTGAACGCTGTGCATGGGTGTGTTGACTCTCCTTGTGGTCAAACTGCAAGCCACACACATTATGCCCAAAGGAAGGGCAGGAGCAACTGCTTGGCCCCATGACACTTAGCCAGACCCCTTTCCAGCACTCCAGACCAACAAGGGTTGTGTGCTCTGGCTCAGAGCTCTGCCTGGCTGGATTTGGCCCTGGAACTTCTGGGCTTTCACCCTATGCTGCTCACCCTTCCAAAGCTCTTCATCCTTCCAACAACCAGGCAGTTAAAAAGTGCCCTTCACAGCCAACTTGGCCACTGGGAAGTTGCCAGGCTGCCCTTTGCATCCGGGGGGTGGGGGGAAGATGCCTCTGCTTGTCCTCTGGAAGAACTGCCAGCCCCACCTTTTGAAAGCTGCTTAATATCTTCATGTTCACCACCAAAGCGGCCTTCCCCAACCTGGTGCCCATGCCCCATCAGTTCTGAAATCTTGGCAGCTGAAGCCCAGCCCATATGGCGGAAAGGCTGCCCAGAAACACCAGGGATGGGGAGGGACAATTGGTCAGCCGTCCCTTGCTGCTTGGCAGGGGATCCAACAGAACCCAGCTATGCCACCGTTGAGCAAGAGAGCTTGGCTCGTAATAGTTCAGGCCCTCCTATCACAGGGCAAGGGAAAGTGGCAGACAGATGGCAGGGAATTTGTCCCCCTCGCCCACCTGCTGCACCTGCTCTGAAAGCAGCTATTTGAATGTTCTCCTGGTGGGTTTTTGATTAGCTTCACAGGCCCCAGAAATGTGTATCCTGCAAATGACCGAGCTAATTCTATCACCTTCCAGCTGCTGGGTACCAGAAAGGGATGTATCTCCTCTGCACACACAGCAGGGTGCAGAAACAGCTCGTGCGTATTTTCTCCATCTCTGGGGACACCCCGCCAAGGGGCAAAGCGGTGCTTCTCCTCCCCAGGCTCCCCCCTCAAATCACTGGGGGCGGTGCTCCTTCATACTCCCGTCAGCTTCATGGGCTCACAAACGAGTGGTTGAATCGAGCTTGGCTGTCCAAGAAGAGGCAGAAACCCCCCAAATGAGCATCTCCTGGGTCACTCTGGGGCTTCTGCTCAGCAGGCGGGATTCCAACTGGTGCCTAACGTATTCTGGCAACAGAGGAGGAGGCAGAAGTATGGCCCGAGGAGCCCGAGCAGCAGTCCCAGCATTCTCCAGCCCAGCAGAGGAACCCCTTCCCTCCCCAGGCAGCTGTGTCCTGGGGGACCCTTGACTAATGCAGTCATCTGCCCTTGCTTGCCTCCATTTCCGCAGAGGCAGATCCCTGTGAGACTCCTCTGGAGGCCCATGCAGACAAGGGCTTTTGGAGTCAGAAGCCCAAATGCTTCCCGTCCCCCCTCCCCTTTGCGTTCCTGCTTGCGGTCAACATAAGAGGGACCACCTCCAGCATCACACCCAACCCCAACGCCGGCTCGCCAAAGACGTCCCCAGTGCAGGGCTGCCCCAGACCCTTTCTGCTGGGGTGACTGAATCTGAGCGTGGGCACATGGAGCTAAGCTTTTCCTAGCTTGGTGTGCTCCAGATGTGTGGAATGGCGGTTCGCATCCTGGCTGGATATTATGGCAGTGGTGAGCCAAGAGATCTGGAAAGTGCCGGGTGGGAATGTCACCATTGGCCCTTTCCTCATGCTTGCAGAGGACCACCTGTGGCCCTCCAGAGGTTCAGCAACATCTGTGGGGGCACAGGCAGACCCTCCTTCTTCAGACATGTGCTTCCAGAGCAGTGCTGCAAATGTGCAAACACCCAGAGGCCCCCTCCACCCAATTCTCTTTTAAGGGAGATAGTCAGGAAAGCATTTGGGGGCCCAGAAAAGAAGGAAGCCGTCAATCGCTTGCAGGCCTTTGGGAACGTGTGCTTGGTCCACCACCTGCCCATCCTAAGAGGGTGTTTGGTCCTGAAACAAGTTCCTAGCAGCAGCCCCATCCCGACTTCTGTGCAGCAGATGCTTCTCCAACCCCAAACACCTCAACGGGGTGACAAAATTAACGAGGCTGGGGGGTGGCTCGGCCAATTCCAGTCCTACTGGGAGCTATAAAAACACCACGGAAAGATGAGCCAACCCCGAGATGGCAAACAGCTGGGTGCGCTACTTTTCCAGCCGACCCCACAAACTCCTGTGCAGCAAACTGGATGCACGGGCAGCTGCTAGATGTTCAATGAAAAAGCAGCACATCCTTCTGAACCCCGGGGAAGCATCTATGCTGTGCTACCATCCATGTGGAGGGCATAGGCACTGTCCAGCAGGGACAGGGGACACATGTAGATATGCAACAGTGATGCTGGGCTGGCTGGAAGCCACACGGGTTTTAACCTGCAAATTCCACCTCTATGGGATCTAGAGCTGGCAGGGCCCTCAGAACATCCAGTCCGGCCCCTCCTCAGGGGAAGAATCACATTCACGCCTCGCTCGGAACGCCTATCTGGGCTCTACGAAGGCGCTCCGTTGTCCCTGAGGATCAGCCAGCCCAGACGGTATTCAGACTCTTGTGCAGAGCATGACTTTTCAAGGCTTTGCTTGCTTAATTTGTGCATGTTGGGGGCTCGGTTCCTTCCTGGCCTTTGACCCATCTTTGCAGTTGGGTTTTTCTAAAGGAAAAACGTGCAGACTTCCTCTGCCTGACTGAAACTCCTCTGCCAAACTCTCCTAGACCATATCTGGCCATAGGTTGCAGCTCCAGAGTATTTTCAGCATCTGTGCATGGAAAAACTATTGAAGAGGGCTTGGCAAGGGCAACGTCCCGAGGATGTGATTCTCCCCAGAGAGAGGTTCACCTCACCTACGGAGGGTTCTCTCTCCTCCCCGAGCAACCGTCATCTGCTGCATCTCATCTCCATGGCGGAGAACTTTCTTCAACATCTAAACGTGCCATTGCACATTTCCCAGTGGTCTTTGTTAACTTCATTTGTTAGTTTATTCTGAAATAGAAGTTAGTGCTTTGTCACCTCCCTCCTCCCTCCTTATATCCCTGACTACAAAGATACAAGGGCATTTTGAAGTGTGTTATTCCACATTATTTTAGGAAGAAATTACCTAAAAACGTGGAGGATCCAGGCACGGCAGAAGGTGCAGAAACAGGGATGAATCAGGCTCTTTCCCTAGTCTTGGGAGGGACCAAAGTTCCGGCTGGGCTGATGGGCCCCCTTACCTTCAGAGTGGTGTGACAGCGTGAGCAGGCTGACGCAGGAAGCACCAATGCCTGAACCAAAGACGGTGATGCGCAAAGGGTCGCCACCGAAGAAGGCAATGTTTTCGCTGATCCAGCGCAAAGCCTGGATCTGGTCCAAGAGTCCGTAGTTGCCTTTGGCCGCCTGGTCCCCGGTGCTCAGGAACCCTGCGGGCAAGGAGACAAAAGGCGATTGCTCACCACCCGCTCCGAGGCTCCTCGGCCAGCCCTGCCATCCGCCCCACCGCTGACCAGGCGCCTAAGGGCCGGCTCCTCAGCTCCATCCTCCCACGTGGGATTTCCACAGGGAGCCCATCGCCATTCCGAGAAGGCCCTGGTGGTGCTCTTCCCTAAGTCTGCGTGGGTCGGATGAAGGGATGTGCGAGGCGACTGCTTCTGAGAGCCCGCGAGGTGACATTTAGAGGGAAGCGACTGCTGCAACTAGGCATTTGCTCCTCCCCATATTTGGGGTTAGGTCCTCCGCCCCAATGCTCAGCTTTTCATTGGGACCTTGGCAACTTGTCTGTCCTTTGCTGGACGCTGCTCTTAGGCTGGGCTTAGAAAAGTGGGCTTTAAAATCCTCCATGGCTTTGTCTAACACATGGTACAAATCCATGGTAGGGTGAATCCTACCAAGTCCAGGTCAGCGCCTACCGCGCCCTGGTGTAAGGCCTAGGAGCCGCGAGCTCCTCAGAGATGTGTCGTTCCCAGGCTCCGGATCCAGGTCCAGACCCACCTGGCAAAAGCTTTCTCCCTCTGTGCAGAGACTGGACTGCTGCAGCCTCGACGCAGGGACCCACAAACGCAAAGGCACCACCCTAGGTTAGGGTGGCCAAAGGCCCCCAGAAGACAAGAGCAGGGGGCCCAAACTCCAAGGCAAAGAGGGACCCTGCCTCCTGCCCCAGGGATCCACCGGCCTCCTTCCAGAGGCGGCTGGGCTGCAGAAGGACCCTCTCTCCGGGGAAGCTTATTAGTGGCACTTCTGAGTGGTGCAGAGGAGGAGACGGGTAAACGGGTTTGGTATAACATTTAACCCCAGATCAATACTTGCTGTCTGCTGGGCCCTCGTGGGCAAACCTGGCAAAATTCCAAGCTGGGAATACGGCTTTGAGGGCGGCCAACTTGGCCTAGAGAATGGGAGAGGGCCCTTCCTGGGAACCAGATGCCGGAGGGGGAGGGAACCCTCTCAGGGGAGCCAGTGCAAAAACGGGGGGGGGGGAATCAGGGAATCTGGGCTGCCATGGCGGTTCTCTGTAGCCTCGGCCTCTCAAGGACTGCCGCCGGCCTCCCCCAAGTCGGGCTGGAGCACCTGCAGCATCCTGAAAATCTCAGAGCCCCCTCCCTGGTCCTGGCGGCACCTACCCAAGACTCCCACGCGGTAGTTGAGAGTGATGACAATGACGTTGCCGTAGCTGGCCAGCACGCTGCCGTCGATCATGTTCCCCGTGCCTTCCATGTAGGAGCCCCCGTGGATGTAGACCATCACCGGCTTGGCCCCGCTGTCTCGGATGTCTGCAAGGGGAGAAGCTAGAGACAGGAGTCTGGCACAACCTGCTGGGCACCCACCTTGGGCCGCTGGACGTCTCCCAGGGAGGGTGTGGGAGAAGAGGCACAGCAGGCACCTCAGGCTGCTGCCCACAGGCGTCTGGCCCGGCAGACAACGCAAGAAGGACCTAAGGCTTGCAGGTGCTCCCTGAGGTCCCAGGCCAGGTCCCTGGCAGGTAGGCGGGCGGGCTGGCACAGCAGGGGCCCCACCATCCCCTCCCCAGCTCAGAGTCCTAGGGGCCGGGGCTGAGCCCCAGAAAGAGGGCACAGCCAGGGAGAGGAAGGGCTGGAAACAGGCGCATCTCCTGTGCCGGGAGGAGGGGAGGGGGAAGTGGGTAGCCCGCCCCCTTCTTTCTTCCTGTGGGGAAGCGACTGCTACTGGTACTTGCTAGCAAGGATGCGCTCAGCGATCCTCTTGATTCGCCTCCCTCCCTCTCTGCTGCACGTTTCAGGCAAATGCCCAACAGCCCGACCCGGGGAGGTCGGACGGGTTGCGTCCCCCCGGCAGCCGGCCCTGCCTGTCACCTCCACGCCCGCAACGCAGCAGCAGGAGCAGCAGAGGCCCCGAGCGCCAAAGGGGCCCATGCAGGCTCCGGGCTCACAACGCTCCTGGGAGTGCCAGACCCCAGGGCAGAGGGGGTCACCTGGAGTCTGCCCTGTCCAAGAGGCACGGAGGGGGCTCTCTAACAGGGAGAGTCCCAGTCTGCTTACAGGCCTGAAACAAACAAGCATTATAAATGCAAAAACTACAAGCAAGAAGTGCCTCATGGCGACATTTCCTGTAAGACGTAGCGCAGAACCCGCCCTTGCCAAGCGGTGGCACAGCTAGCCCCCCGGGGACCCCGGTAGAGGGTTCGAGGGCAGCAACCCCGCCAAGGGCTGAGGAAGGCTGAGCAGCAGCAGCAGCAGCAGCTCCTGCGCGGCCGCCCTCAACCACCTTCGCTACCTCTCTGCCCTCAACTCTACGACGCTTCCGTCCAGGAGGGCCCCATGGAGAGAACGCCACTGCAAGCACGATAAGCCGCACAGCGCCTGACAGTGTGGAAAAGCACACGCGGGACTATCAACTGCGACTCCCCAACGCACGGCCGGAAGGACGTCCTGTCAACTCGATCCTGCTAGGAGGCCTCAGCCTTGGCGGCCTCACTTCCAGGCCGGGCCCGCCAGCTCAGCTACGCTGGCACCGAAGGTCTCTCCTTGGAGCAGGGGGTGGGGAGCAATGCAGAGGAGGGCGAGTGAGGCCCGTCTTGCCCCAGATGCTTCTTTGCACCTGAAGGACAGCGGGGGCACCGAAGGAGTCCGTGGGAGCTCTTAGTACCTCTCCGCCAAGCCGTTTGCACAGGTTGGCTGGAATTTTCTTAGGGGTCACCTTGACCTTTTGCTTCAAGCAAAACTGGCGGACATCTGGCACTGAGTATGCTTTTCTCAGGATTAAATGGCAGCCCCTGCAGGGAAGGAAGCAAAGCGAGCTCCTTGCGCCCAAGGACACCGCTGCCTGTGGCACGGACAGAAATTGGCAGAGGGGGAAGCTGCAGATTCTGTCTGCTTGCAGGAGAAGGGCACTGCTCCCCTCCTCCGCCCAGTGCCAAGGTGCCATTGGACAGCTACATTTCCAGCCCCTCTTCTGCCCAGAGCTTTCCCTCAGTGCTGTCCAAAGCACTGTGCCAGCAAAGGCTCCACTGCCCACAACGCTGAAGAGGTGTGCTGAGGACCCAGGCTGGACCCAGTGTGTGTCCCCGTGTGTGGGAATGACATGTGCTACCCTCCCCCAGAGGCACTGTTCCTGCAAGCCCACGGTGACCTTCTGCGCCTGCGGCGGGGTGTGGGAAGAGGCCAGAACTCTCTCATCCACGCTGGCACCTGGAGGCCGAGAGGGACCCCGCGGCCCGCTGCCTCAACCTTCCCCAACTAGCAAGCAGCCCAGGGCAGGGGGAGCAGGGCGCCCTTCCCGTTCAACGCTCAGCACCAGGAGACAGAAAGACACAGACAGCGAGGGCTTCCTGGAATGGCAGCAGCAAATGAGGACGTGCATGAGAGACAGAGAGAGAGCAGGTTCATGCATCGAGAGCCACCTGGCGCACACAAATACCTTCATCTTCATCCCCGTCATTATCCGCTAAGTCCTCGCCCTGTTTCTTAGCGCTGGAGCCTGGGGACCAAACACGAGGAGACCGAACAAAAAGGAAGAAGGGGGGGAGAAAGAGAAACAAAAACAGGAAGGAAGAAAACAAAAGAGAATTCAAACATAGCATGGCTGCAGAGAAGGTGGGCAGGTCACCTGGGCTCAGGTCCTTTGCCCCTCTGGCCTCCAGCAGCAGCACCGGGGGAGGGGGCAGAGGCCCCCCGCAGCAGGGCCTGTCCCCAGGGGGAGGGAGGAGGCTGGGCGGAGTTCACAGGAAAGGGGAGGCCGGCTGCCCGTCCTTGCCCAGATGCAGAAGTCAAGCCTGGAGGAGGAAAGAGGGTGGAGCCCACGGGGCCCTCCCTGGCAGAGCCAAGCCCCTTTGGATACGGACACGGGCCTGGCATCAGTCTGGCAGCGGAAGGGTGGAAATTCAGCGCTGATGTGGGATCAGTATTCATGCCCTTGGCATGACTGGTCACTTCCACTCTGGGGTTGCATGGCAAGACCCTTGACTACCCCGTCACATTTGCTTGAACAGGCCTGGGGCGCGGCCTAGCTGCCACATCTCTGCAGCGCATGGAGAACCTGCGCCGCGACTGTCCCACTAGAGCGCTTATAGTGGGGGCGGCCCCCAGAGCTACCCCTCGGCTCTCGGACGCAAAGCGGTCTCCGCTGCAAGGTCCTTTGGACATTGGCTTGCCCGCAGGCCCAACAAACTGCAGCACGTGCTGCCCTCCAGGTGTCCCTCCGGGCCTCTTGCTTCTGCCCTCAGAAAGAGGGGCTGCAGAGCGCTTGGCAAGAGAGTCCTCCTCCTGGCAACGCCGGGGAGGGCTCTTTGCAAGGCCCTTTTCGGGGCTCCCATCCCAGGTGCTCCAGGAAGCAAACATTAAACGTCTGCCACATCCCAGGCGGATGCGCATTAGAAGGCTGCTCATTCCCCCCTCGGGACACCACTTCTGGGGCCAGCCATCTCGGCGGCATCCATTTCAGAGTGCCGAAAAGGTCCTGTCTGTCCTGCGGAAGAGTCGACAGGGACCTGGCTGCCAATTCAGCTTGCGAGACGCACGATGGCTCCACCCTCAGAAGACAAAGGCCAGGGGGTGTCCGTGTGGATTCCCCAGCGGGGAGAGGCTTGGGCCAGGGTGGCCCCCGCGTGCGCCTGCCACCATCCCCTTTGCCCGGCCACAACGCGACGGGCTCCCGCCCGAGACGGGCTGAGCGCAGAACAAAGCACTCCTGTCTCCAGCTGCTGCTCAGATTCCAGGCCCGCACGGTCGCCATGGAAACCAAGGCAGAAAAAGGCTGCGCTGGTCCTCCTGCTCTCGGCCCCACGGGGCGCATCAGCCCGGCCCTTGCCGTGTCCCTCCGGTCCCCTGGCGCGATCCGGGGGCAGGGAGGAGCAGGAAGGCCACCCTTCACCCGGGCATCAAAAGGCTTGCGGGGCATCAGGAGATGAGCAGCCTGCCACGGGCCGCGCTCCCAGAGCAATGCCAGCCGAACAGGAAGGCAGGCTAGCAGGGGGCAGCTGAGAAGGCGAGATGGAGGGCTTGCGTGGGGAGATTGGCCCCGGTGCCAACGGTCTCGGGCAAAGCCTTGCAAGAGGGTTCACCAGCACCGTGCAACGAAGCAGCCCTTTCAGGTGCAATGTGGATGAGAGCCAAGCTAGCTCTGGCTCCAGGGACGGATTAGCCTTGCCCCCGTGCCTATGGCAGCCTAGCCTCGATGGAGCAAGAGGGAGGGAGGGAGGGAGGGAGGGAGGGAGGGAGGTGGGGGAAATAAGGACGTGCTGACTTCTTCAAAGCCCTCCTGGTTCCTTTGCTCTGGTGGGAACCTGCCACGCCACATCAAAGCAAAATGAAACAATAATTCTTTGGAGATGGTGCACAATAGGGGCATCGGGCATTCAGCTGACACTGACACCGCCTTCTTTTTGTCAGTTTTAGACTGAGATGCAAATTCTTGTTTGGCAGATGAACTAGGATATTAGCACAAGCAGAGTCTGCCGTCACAGTGGAAGGCCAGTGAGCTAAAACATCTGAGCTGTGCAGGGAGGTTTGAAACAAAGCCCGGCTGCCCGTAAGGGGATAACTCTAGCAAGCCACGGGAAGGTTGTCAGAAGCTGATTTGCTTTCAGACTCTCCCCTTCTCCCTTCCAGGCTAGTGCAAAATACCCACTCTTAACCTGGCCTCCCTTCAAAAGGAAACTCTTCTACTGAATGGTGGGGAGGGGGTACCTGCTCCTTAAGAAAGGGGGCCAAAGAGGAAAGGAGAAATAGCCATTATGGTGTTGATGTGGTTTTTCCCTCCTGAAAACGGCATGGAATGCAGTCCTTCTTGAGGACTGGCCCTTTCTCCCCATACTCTGTTTTTGCCACATCAGGCCCAGGAGTCCTCAAGGGGAGAGGAAGCCACATTTCCAGACTGAGCTTTATGGCAGCTGCCCTGATGCGACAATACATTGTGGCTCAAGGCGCCCTATGGTGGTTTTGCAACAGTTTACCGTGTTAACTTCCTCCAGACCCGGTTTCTGTTTCCTGTAGAATTCTACGTCAGCATTAATAGTAATTAGCATCAGTAGTGGCTGCTTGCAGACGTTTCATTACCTGGCTAGGGAACATCATCAGTGCTGGTGAGTGTGGGGTGTGCTCCCTGTTTATACAGCAAGCCCCACACCTGTGCACACTGATGATGCTCCCTAGTTGGGTAACAAAACACCTGCAAGCAAACCACCAAGCTCAGAGCGCACCAAGGACTCCACGTTTCACCCATGAGCTACAGAGATTCTCTTCTATTAGTCAACGGGCAAGTTAAAATTCTAAAGACAACAAAATGCTAAACCACGGATAGTTTGAAGAAGGCACCAATGGTTGGATTCACACAATATACTGACCCATAATTCCAGATTGAATAAATCGTACTGGCAGCGTTTCCGCAATACACTAAGGCTCTCAGTCATGGGCCTACATGCTAGTTAAGCCACGTCTTGCTTAACTAGGATTTGCTGAATAAGCCACAACTAACTGAGCTCATGTGATACACTAAGCCATGATTTATAAACCACAACAGCTAGTTCAGTAAACCTGCTGGCACGGACACAGTCTCCCCTCCTATGCCTCGTGCATTTGTGCAAGCCGTGATTCAAGCAACAGGCGTTCAGGGCCTCCCCGCCACTCCGAGCCTCTGGGCAGCTGGGGCGTCTTCCTGCAGGCACCTGGGGCAAAGCCACCCACTTCCATCCCGGGCGGAGAGAGAAGTTGAGAACAGGGAGCGTTTCTGCTTCCTCAGCTGCATGCTCAGGATTCAGACAGAAGAAGCCCCTCTCAGGGTTGACAGGCCTTTGCTAAGGCTGCTGACTCAGAGGAGGGGAACCTGCTTCCAAGCTGCGCCACGTGCCCAGACTTGTCCCTGGCACCCCTCTGGGTGATGCTAATTCTGGTCCTCCCTTCAAATCCCAGCCTGGCTCTGGCGCCCACCCTCCACTCTCTGCAGCCCCTTCTAAATTACTGCTGACTTTTGGCCACTCTGGGAATGACAGGAGCTGAAATCCAACATATCTGGAGGGCTCCAACTTGGGGAACCAGCCCACCTGGAAGCCAACTCACTTAAAATAAGCACACCTTCTTCTTCCCATTCAAACACCTTCTTTTGTGTCAAAATTCAGATGGCATACTCTCTGGGAAAGCGACCAGTCTCCCATTCCTTGGGCACCTTAACGATGCAGGGGCAAAACAGCAGGACGAGTGCACAGCGGGGCTTTGCCGCCTCCAGAACAGGCCTGGGTGGACGACGCTTCCCAAGGACTCAAAAGGAAGGTGGGCACCTCCACACCTGGGCCTTGGCGAAGGGAGAACAAAGGAGACTGCGGGACGGCATTTGACCCGAGCGCTTCCCCATCCTGAAGCTGCTGTTCCGTCACGTGTGGGGAGGAAGGGAGGGGACAGAGCTCCAGAGCTCTTCAAGGGGCTGTTCCTGCACCGAGGGACACGGCCGGGTGGCCCAGAGCTCCGGAAGGGCAGCTGGGGTGAAGCAGACCCAGCGGTGACCCCAGGGCCAGCCCCTCGCAGAGCAGAGCAGCTCAGGCGGGGAGTCAAGCTCAAGAGAGGAGCCCACCTGGGGAGTGCAGCCCTGCCTTGGTCCCAGGCAGACAGAAAAGGCAGGGCCCAGCGCCTGGGGGTGCCGGCCGTGTCCCTGCTCCCCGACCCAGGGGCCGCTGGCTCCGGCAGCAGCCGCACCAGCACAGAAAGGGCACACCCCGCGTGGCGGTTCCCACGGCAGCCCGAGCCATTCCCCTCCCTGCAGAGCCTGGGCCAGCAGGAGGAGCTGCCGCTGGGGCCCTTCCAGCAAGGTCCTCGCTCTGGCCCTTCGCCCACTGGCACCGCCTTTCCCCGGGCTGCTGGAGCAGGAGGGGGGCAGATTCGCTTTCTGGTCTACTTGGCCGTGAGGTGCAGCTCCAGTGTGGGGCAGGGGAGGAAGGAATCCTCTCCCCTGCCCCCCAGATTCCAGCAATAGGTGGCCTGTGCCAGCCAGGGCAGCTTTGCCTATGTGGGAACGCCACCCCCCCAAAAAAGAGAGGGTGCTCTCCCAGAGGACTGGCCAGAGAGCCCTCCCAGATCAACAAGGAAAGCCCCCCACCCCCACCCAGAGAATGAGGGGGGACGCTGCTGTGGCATGGGGCAGGCCAGGCGCCCCCTTGCACTCACTCTCTCACTTGCCTCTCTCTGTGCCCCTCTGCCAAGCCCCGGCTCGCTACCTACCTCCTTTCCTACATATTTTCTTGTTGGGTTTTCGGGCGCATTCCTTGGAAATCCGTTTTACTGTAAAATGAATAAAAGACTACAAAATAACAGGAGGCCCCAGCGGAGGGTGTGGGCATGCAACCCGTCCTTCTCCCCACTCCCCTCCCAGCCCAGCCCCAAGCCCCCCACCCTTGGACTGACCACGGGGGGGCAGAGGGGGGAGCAGAGCAGCAGCTGCTCTGGGGGGACCTCTGAAGGCAAGGAAGGGTGCTGGGAGGGGGGCCGTGTTAAGCGTGAAGCTGCCTCCTCCCTGTCCCGGGGAGGGTGGCCAGCTCCCCCCAGTGCTGCTGTCCAGGTAGGAGACTCCCCGTGGCAGGGCCAGAGCCTCTTGAGCGGGACCCCCTTGCGGTGAGGCGAGGCCGACTGCGCTGGGGCGGTGGCTACTTACAGTTCGAAGGGGAGAGCCCTGGAAAGGAAGGGTTAAGGTGCTCGGCCTCACCGCAAAGGGCCCCCCTGCTCTGGCGGCCCCCCTGCTAGTGCAGGCCCTTCTCTGACCAGGGTGGGGAAAGCCCTGCCAAGGCTGAGCCCAAGGGCTGGGCACGGTTTGGAAGAGGGAGGGAGGGAGGGAGGGAGGGAGGAAGAGAGAGCCCTCCGGAACCTGCCCTCCCCGAAAGCAGCAAAGGACCCTCCAGGAATGGGGGGGGGCAGAGAGAGAAAAGGTCAGGGGAAGGGCAATCACCAGCCAGGCTGAGGGCACCTGAGGCTCCCTGCCACCCCCAACCAGCTGGGATGCCCTGCAGCTGGCCAGAGAGTTCTCCTGTCTTTCCAACCCAGTTGAGGATGAGGATGATGGTGCCTTGTGAGGGAGAGACGAGCAGAGGAGGGAGGGCCCATGTGGAGGAAGAGTGAGAAGGAGCACATGGCAGCCGGGGGCAGGAAGGACAAGCATCGTGGCCAGAAACGGATGCACACAGATAGACAGGCATGCGTCAGGAGGAGAGCAAGCGATGGCAGCATGCTCAGACTGCAGGACGCCAACTGGACAGTGGAGAGAGAGAGAGACACGCGTGCACACACACATACACACACGTGTCCTACTGGCACCCCGCTGGGGGACTCACCATCCTCAGTGGGGATGTAAATGTTGAGGTACAGACAGTCCTCATTGGGATCCTGGATATAGGTGGCCACAATGTCCAGGTTGGAGGTGAACCAGATGGGAAGCATGATTTCGGGCACGGCGGTGTGGATGTTCTGCGGACACACTGGGGAGAAGTGGGTGGCGTTCCGGATCCCCGACCAGGAGGACGGCGGCTCGGGGGGCATGAACCGCTTGTCCCCAATGGGAGGTGCAGCATAGGGTACCCCCAGGTACTGGTCCACAGGCCCGAGGATCTCACTGGGCAGGGGCACGCGCACCCCACGGAGCTTCCCGTAGTGTGTGTTGACAGTGGGCGAGTAGGCCTGGCTCTCCATCCGTACCACAGCCGAGGCAAAGCTCAGGATCCACAGGGCCAGGTGCACTCCCCACCCAGCGGCCCCCGTGGGCGCTTGCGAGAAGGGCGGGAGGAGCAGCAGGCATCGGCACAGTGACTGCCACATGGTCTGGGGAGGGCAGTACTGGAAGGCAGGCCTCAAGCAGACTTGGGGGCTCAAAGGGCCCTCATAGGGAGAAGGAGGGCCCTCCCGAGGGGGGTCCGTCTGGCAGGCAGGAGTAATGATGGCGAGGGGCTAATTCCGACGGCTCAGGAGCTCTTCCTCTCTGTAGGTGCGGCTCTTTGGAGACAGGTGGTCCTACAAAGAGGAGACGGGGGGCAGAGAGAGACAGGTTAATAGTGACCAGCTTGGAGGTGGCAAAAGAGCCCCACCGAACACGCCCTGCGTTATAGAAAGGGTTGCAAGCTCCACTGGAGAACTAGAGAGCCACGAGGATGCTGTCTGATCAGAATAACCGTGGGGAACAAGAATCCAACCCCAAGGACAGACTCATCTCTCCACCTCCCTCTGGATCACAGGTGGGCAACTTCTGGCCCACGTTCAAAACAGGTCTGGTCCAGCAGGAAGCTCAGTGGTGACTCCACCGTGACCTGGATTGATGTCCAACCAGGATCAACACCATACGGCTGAATGACACCGGTGCTAAAACTTTTTGCACCAGCGGGCACTTCTGCTTAGGGGCACCTGCCATGCACCCCCAGAAACGGCACCAGGGAAGCAGCCAACCACCCTGAGCCAAGAGACCCCAGCGGGGGGGAGGAGGGCTGCGGCAGAAGGGCCCTTATTCCACGGAAGATCCCCCCCCCCCGCTTGAAGACCACCCCTCTTCTGCTGGTCAGGAGCTCTCCAGCACTGCGGAAGGAGAAGGGCGCATGGCGCTGGCTGCTCCCTCCTCCTCTGCTGTGTGGCTCCAGTTTCAGCCCTAAGGGTGATGGAAAAGGCGCTCTGGACTACGAGGGAGAGGGTTCCTGGGCTGCGCTTTTCGTTCCTTCCCAGGGAACGGGCCCACAAGCTTATAAGTGCCCAAGAAGGCAGACGCGGCTCCGGGTCGCAAACAGTCCTTGCAGAATTATCCAAGTTACATAACAGGCTGAAAGGGATAAAAGCTCTGGGTTCTGGAGAACGTGGTTTTTGGCGACAGGCAGCTGGGGTAGATCTGTGGCAGAAAAGGAGAAGAAAAGCGAACGAAGCATTGGAAGAAGCTCAAATAATTGCTAGCTCTATCATTGTTCCCCTTGCTGGTAAGGTCAGAAGAGGAGGGGTAAAGCTAAGAGAAGTAAGTAACCCACAGCAGGGAGAGGACAGATAGAGCTCAGCAGGTGTTGGGAAGCCCACCCGCCTTCCAAACCGGGATCCACTTCTGGGTTGCTATGGAGGAAACCGAACAGAAGGACTGCGGCATTCAGACAAGTTTCAGTGCCAGATGAGGAAACCACGTGGGTCAGAAGATATTCCTCTGGCCCCTGAGAAGGACCCTGAATGTTGACCAGGAGACCCGGAAGCAATGAGGAGGCAAGGCCAGAGCTGCAAGGAAGTGCGGTCAGCAACAGGGCCAGTACTGGAAGAGGAGCTCCTCATTTCTAAGGACAGCTGTAGCTGGACCATGGAATGGGGTGGCTGCGAATCAAGGAAAACCTCATAGGCTCAGAGTGGGAGTAAAGCATACTGGCTTAGGCGGGCTTCAAGATCAGATCAGGGCATGAGATCACACACACACGAGCCTTATGCAAAAGGGTTGGACAGGAACTAAAAAAAGACCATCAGCGTAACCCAGTAAATGACAGGTAAGAATTAGTGGATATCCGGTGAATGCAATGGGTGACTGGCATGAATGCAAAAGTCAGGGGAGTGGGGGAATCTGCAATTAGAGGAAGATTTGGATTGGATGAATGCAGTAATGCGGGAGAAAAGTTAGCAGAGTTTTATGACGGGAATTCCTTTTTTCATTGCCAACAATGCTTTAAGCATCATAAACACAAACTGTACACTTGGATTTCACTGGGTGGACAACATCAGTATCAAACAGGAGAAAAGGCAGAGAAGTACAAGCTATCAGCCCAAACACTTCCAGATACAGACATTGGATAGATTGTGAATTATCTGTACCAAATATTTAAGCTTAACTTTGAAAATTAAATGAGTGTAAGTCTCAGAACAAGTTTTGACCTGGTGAATATAAGATCCATTCAAAGAGCAAGTTCAGTACATTTAACTGAGGTGAAATTGAATTTCAGGAGCTCTGGGAAGAGGTCAGATGCTAGGAAAACCAAAGCAGAAAATGTATTCCCAAAATTTGGAAGAGGGAAGATCCAAGTAGTTATCATGAAAGTCAGAGACAGATGGAGGATGAAAGACTTGGACAGAAAAAAGGATGTATAACAACTGAATGCAGATTTTCAGCATCAAACAAGGAAGGACAATGTAAGATATCAAAAGAAAAAAATGTCAAGACTGAGGGAAATAAACAGGAGATGATGCTTTTACGAAGATCAGAGAATCACAGGAAGATGCACAGCTACTCAAGGATAATCATGGCAAAGCTCTAACAAAAGCAAATGAGGTTAAAAGAAGATGGGAAGATTATACTGAAATCATTACAAACAGGATCACAAAATGACAGAAACATTTGTAGAGAAACAATTTACTCAGGAACCAGCTCCACTAAAAAGGGAGGTACTACAGATGGTGAACTAGTTATCAGGAGGAACGCACGAGGTGCACTGAAATGCCCCCTCGGCTGTCTAAGGCTCCAAAGAGACGCCAACAGCTACGGAGCAGGGCTGCAGGGAGATGAGGCCAGGTAGGAGCGCAAGATGGATGAAGAAGAGATTATTAGAGTGAGGCTTCTCCTTGCGTGATTGACTACAGCAGGTTCTTTGATTGCGGGGATCGTGCCAGAATGTGGAATCTATTAAGGCTAATGGATGGGCCACCTGATTACTCTTTGGAGGAACCTTTACAATGAACAAGGAGCTCCTGCCACGTGGAGAAACCAAGTGGTTTAAAATAGGGAAGGGAGGGAGGAAGATGATGATGCACCAAACTCAAACAGTTTATGTCATATAAGGATGGCAGAAGTTGAAGAAACGACAGCTGGAATCAACTCGAGAGCACTTTGAGAAATGCAGATAATGCCACTTCGTTGAACAAAAGCGAAACACCCAGTTGACCACAGAAGCTGGGAAAATGATAGTTTTGTTTTCTTGGGCTCAAGAACAGGAAAACGGGCAATGTGCTAGAGAAGAAACTGGGAGGTTAATCCTGGGGAGGAAAGCAATGCCAAGACCGTGAAGGATAAGGACATATCCGTGACAGCGACATCCAAAGAGTTAGAGCCACGACGGTCTCAGGGGCAGTGCTGTTGTGGAGGGCTCCTGAGGCAAGCGGAGAGCGGCCCCAACGCCCTGTTTCTGCCTGGTGGAATTGGCGATTCCCAAAAGAATGGCAATCAGGTAAAGGGGAGCTTGAAGTCTAAGAAAAGAAACTCAACGCTGACAATTTGCGCTTGGCTTACGGACACCACGCTCTTCGCGTAACTGCTGGATGAGGAGGAGTGCTCTGTCATCCTATGAAAAGCAATGCGAACCACTTTCCTGGGTCCCCCCGCAAGTGGGACCCAGGAAATTCTTGTCCAGGAATAACCCTGCTGAATAAAAGGCCTTACTTTGTTCCCTAAGTCTGGTTTACTTGTGGATACAGCAGGGAACGATCTCCTGCTCTAAGTGGGGATTTCCACCGTAGAGTATGGCTGTGGAAGTGTCACCCCTTTGAGGTAGGCCAGGTCAAGAAACAGGAGAAGCAGCCATTTCGGGAATGCGCTCTATGATACAACAACAAAGCCTTGAAAGCCTGCCAGAGTTTCTGTCTACTACATCTTATACCAAACGAGGTCAAGGTGGGGGTATTTCGAGGGGGTGCGGGTTGTTTTTTTTCACACTTTCTTCTTTCCCAGGACTGAATAATCTCTTTTGAAACTCTCCTCCTTAACGGTTCGCTCATCTCTTCCCTATTCCCAGGGCCAGGCTCACATTCCAACACAGAAAGCTGGACATTGAGAAAGAAGAAGATAAGAGAAATGCCTTTGAATTATAGATCTGAAAATGGTTCCTAAGACTATCAGGGACTGCAAGAAGGACCGATCAATCCTGGATCAAACCAAGGCCGGCTGCTCCCTTGAGGTGACGGTCAGCCAGCAGAAGCCTTCATCCTTTGGGCCTGGACTAGAAGAAATGACTCGGCTTGGCAAGGCTGCGGAAACAGAAGGCAGTGGAGGGATCCAAGACATTATATGCTGTGCTGGAAAAGCAAGGCTGGTCAAGACGGGCAGCATCCTTCCCTGCAGTCGTCAGCAGTCAAGCCCAACCTGGTGGCACTGAAGTCATTAACTAGATCACAGTCGCTGCCTAATATCTGGGGGGGAGGAAGAGGAGGTTTCAGAGGGTTCTCCTCTCTAAGAAAAAGCTTCCAGAGACGTTCAGGCCGAGCATCCTCTGTGGCTCGTCCTGCGTGGTTTCCTTACAATGGCAGCCCTGTAAGAGCGGTTGGCATCCTGGCTGAGTGTCTTGGGATAAATCCACATTCGCCTCCCCATCCTGCCAGATCTTTTTAAGTTGCACGCTTGCACGTTCCTAGGAAGCTCTCAAAACATATAACTGGGGGAGCGTACAGCCCAGTCATGGCTTCAGTGGTGTGTTTCCATGAGGAAATCAGGTCTGCCCTCGGTGTCTGGCGTATGGTGATGATAGTAACACTAGCAAAAATAGCAGGGCCTTTGTTAACACTTAACCCGCTGCATTGGCACGACAGCCTGTGCACCACCAGACGGGGACACATCAGTCTGCATTCAGCCAGCCTGGCTCAGCCACCATTCCTATCAGTTTCCTGGACTTACATCCAGCTTTCTCCCGAAACAAGGGAAAGTCTTACAGAACCTGGCGCCCTCCAAACTGGTTGCAGCTACAGCTCCCTGAGTTCCCGGGCATCTGGAGAAGATTTTATCTAAAATGGCACAGAATAAAATGATGCACAAGCCCTCTTCTCTTCAAGAAGTCGGAATGCTATCCCACAGATAGACGTTTCCATGGCTCTCCCTGGAGAACGTCTCTCTCTCCTTCACCCAAAAGGATGAGGAAGAATCTGATTCTGAGGGCAGAGCAAAGTCTTTGTGCTGGTCTGCACAGCTATGCCCCTGGAATGGCTGGAAGGGCAGTTCCAAAGGTGTTGCAATGCACCCAAGGTTGTTCTACTCGGTGGCAATGCCTGCCTCTGCTGTTTGGGCCTAGGCAAAATGAAACTGATGTTAGTCCCTGCAAGCGGAATTAGGCACTAAAGTGGAGGGAAGGGGCATTCGTACCTTTCTGGAGCAAGGAGGTGAAAACACAGAGCTGGATGGAAGCTTCAAAGAGTTCTGAGCTGAGAGGCCAGAAAGAGGGGATCCTGGGGAATTTACACCTGACTTACTACAAGGAAGGCTTCTTTGAGGCAGATGTTTTCTTCTTGCTGGGCCTTCAGAGCCCCAAGTCCCTGCAGCTGCTGGTCTCTTCCTAGTAAAAGTGCCTCCTCTGCTCTTGTGTGGCACTCCCTGGCAGATGGAAACCAATCCTGGCCGGCTGCAGGGGAGGGTGGCCTTCCTCTGGACTGTTGCAGGTTACTGTGACTCGAATGGCAGAGAATCCCACCGCCTCATCTCCAAGCTCTGGCCCTGGCCCTGGCCCTGGCCCTGGCCCTGAAACGAGCTGGGCAGCAGCTCCTGGGCCACAGTGCCCGACCTCAACAGGGATAGGTTTGGGCAGGGCAGCCCTGCCCCCACCTGGAATGGGGAGCCCTCTGGTTGGGCTACTCACCCCCCTAAGGGTCAGGAATTTTGCTGCTCAGAAACAGCCCCTGTCCATCCAGGCCAAAATAATGAAGCTTACCTAAATTATCTTTCATCCCGGTGAATTTCTGCCTAAGCAGCCCCTCCCCCTGCACTGCCTTGAGGGTTGCACAAGCAGCCTCTGGTTGTGCTGGGGCCCCACTGAAGTTGGCTCCATGGTCCCCAAGTAGCCTTGGCAAAGCAGCATCAGGATGTTTGAGGGCACCCTTCCCCAAGTTGATGCCTTCTGGGTGAGCTAGATTACAACTCCCCTCATGCCTAGCCAGCTGTTCTTCATGCAAAAGGTTCAGCTTCTGCAAAGCTCTGGGGAGAGTTGGAGGAACTTCTCCCTAAATCTCTACTGCTGCTGGTCACTGCCCACATTTCTTGGACAGGGGGACCAGAGGTATACAGTAGCCTCCTGTATTCCTAGGCAGGACTGCCTGGATCTTCAGGTTTTCTTAAGCAGAGAAGCAAGTGCACAACCCTCAAGGTCTCCAAGGAAAGGAAAAGTGACAGTGATCACAAACAGAGAGGTCCTCTAGTGCTCAAAAGTTCGTGTGCAGGCCTTCCTGCATCATCTGGTCATAACTGGCTTCAAGAAGACAAGATGGCTGCAGAGGACTTCCAAGAGCAAAGGAGAGCAAAGAGATCTGGAAGAAGGCAAAGCAAAGTGCTGAAGCTGACCAGATTTTCCCAGGCTGCCCTCCAAGGAGAAGATCCGAAGGGCGAACTGCATAGCCGGGGGGAACGCGATGGCCCTCTTCAAGTCCTGCTCAGAGAGCAAGACTGGACCTTCTAAGGTGAAGAAGAACATTGGGAGAATCTTGCTGATGGAAGAAAAGAAGGAATGTGCAGATAAAGAGTAATTGTTTGTCATAAACAGTCACCCCCCTCCCTGGCAAACAACCGGTCTGGCCAGCTTGCAACTGTTCCCCACGGTCTCTCCCCTGATTCAGTTCTTCTAGGATATCCCCCATCGCAACACAGATTCACGTAGCTTGCAAACGCATACAGTATAAGCCACAACAGCTGGCTTCCTGCAACGCACTGATCAGAATCAAACAAGCCACATTTTGGCTTCGCACAGTATAAATCTTGCCACTACAGCTAATTCAAGCAACTGGGGCTAATCCAATGAACCCGGGCACCGATTAACCCTGCCGAGCCTGCAAGCACTGAAAGAGCCAGAAAGGGGCTTCCTTTCTGCCACTGCTGGCCCAACGGTGGACCTGGTGACCACTCTCCTTTCAGCACCACCTGCCTGTTCTGCCTGGGCAGAACCTGGAAAGGTCTGGAAGGCCAAAGAACAGACTTATAATGGTCTGGAACAGACTTCCTTCTGGAGGAACAGCAGGCTAATCTAGCACAGTCTTCTCCAACTTGTGCTGGGCTACAACTTACAGCCACTGCACCTCACTAGCCTGGAGGGCACCCAGGGGTCAGGAAGACTGTCCTGCTCTAAATAGCCAATGGAAACCGGCAAGTTCCCCTTGCAGGACAAAGGATCAGGCTGGGGACCATCAGCCAATGGATTTCCAAAGCCACAACACTGGAATAATAGCAAGATGATGTCTGGGGGGGGATAGATCCCCCTCCCCAATCTTGGCTTATCTTCAGAGAACAACAGCAAGCTCTTCTTGTCACCCAAGCAAGCTTCCTGCAATGACCAGATGTCCAGCTGTAAGAGATCCTCAAGGGGGGAGGGAGCATATGGCAGCGTGCCCAGCTTCCAAGGAGCCTGCCTTGGTCTGCTCTCCTCGGCCCTTACAAAGCCCTTCGGTCCCTTTCAGTCCTGGGGCTGAGGGTCACAAGCAGGCCAGGGCCCTGGCCGATCCGTGGCTGGAGGTAAGTGGCCAAGCAGGAGTCGCGGGCTGTTTGCTCCCCGTCAGTCACCACCCTCAGGCAGGACAAAGAGCTACTTTGTTCACCCCGCATCCTTTAGGGACTGTGCGTCATCTTCGCCCATGGCCACCCTCTTTTAAGCGGCCAGACCTGTCCCTCTGTCTCGGTCACCTCTCTTTTGACTGTCTGAGAGCCCAAGGTCCCAGGCAGATGTGTTTGCTATCGTCTCCAACCTGGGACCTCCTGCACACATACCAGGTGTGTCGCCTCTGAGCTATCCGCCTCCCTTTCAGCAGGTAAACGGGAAAGCACCAGTGCGTGCCATGCAAGTGGCTTCCAGGAATGTCACTCAGCCAGCGACCCACAGCCTGCAAGGAGAGGGCTGGACCCACTCCCCTTCCAGCAGCCAAAGCCAGGCTCCACCAGCTGCTAAGGTTGGTGCTTTGCAACCAAAGTTGGCTCAAAGGGGTTTCTGACCTAAGAGCAGCATCTGAAAACTATGCCCTCCACAAAGCAAAAGGTTGTGGAGCTGCCCTGTCTGGCTGGACACAGCGGCAGCTGACAGTCAACCCCCACAATCTCTCTTACGTGCCCCTGACACTCCGCTCCAGCCTTGGGCGGTGCTGATCGTGTTGTCTGAATCTACTCGGAGCCATTATGAGCTCCTGAGTGGGGAGGCAAGGGTGGGCTGCAAGCTTATCTCTCTATGGGCAGATGTCCAAGTGGTCATTGCAGGGGGAAGGAGCCCAGGGGTGTGGAACTACACCCACCAACTTTCCTACCAATGGCCACAGCTGGGGACTGAAGACAGGCTGGGAGGAGCAGCAAGGAGCAGGCCCAGGTTCCTCCTCAGGATAGAGGTGAAGCCAGGGGGGTCTTTGGTAGATCCACCTCCCCTTTCCTTGGCCACAGCATGCTCCAGTGGAAGGAGCCCTCAACCTCAGGACAAGCGGCCTGGAGCCCTCCACTCGTTTGCTGTGTGCAACGGCTCAGCTACAGAAGCAGAGTCCTCTTAGCTGGTACCCAGTTGACTTTGGATTTGGCCAGGAAATCCAGCTGAAATGTACCCCCCGCCCCCCCGCCAAGAGAATGGTTCTGGCCTTACATGTAGAAAAGCACAGGTACGCACAGCCCGAGGGTCCAGTGCGCAGAGACAGAGGCTCTGGGCAGCCACCGGGGCCTCCTGGGGAGCTCCAGTCCCAGCCAGCCATACAGCTTCTGCCTGCAGCAGGAGCTGATTTTGTAAAACAAAGAATGCAGTTTGTCTTCTTCCTGCAAGCAGCAACAGGGAACCAAACCCCTCCTTGTCCATTTCTGCAGTCCACCCACTACAGCTGTCAGTAAGAGCAGCTGCCCACCTGATGACTTTCAGATCAGGCAGCCTGGTTTTCTTCTGGGGGCTCCGAAAGCCGTTGTCCCGACATATCTGGAGGGCCCCCCGGGGAGGGCAACTCACGGCCAATTAGAAGCAGTCCTTGCGAGCTTTGGATGCCTGTGGCCCTTTCCTACCCGCTCAATGCATGCCACGCGCAGCGCCTTCTCACATCTTGCAACCAACCGCTCTGTGGCCAGGCAGGATCATGCCTGGGGGGTGGGCTGGGCTAAGGGGAAGCAGGGGATGTCTTGCCCATGGCATCACATCCGGGGGACTCTGGGCTGCAGGGGAGCCAGGGTCTTGGCCGCTGATCTTCCCAGCCACCGATTCCCAGCCACCGTCCAGTGGAAGCCGTTGCCAGTCGCTGCCTGTAGTGGAACTGCTGCTAGCTCAAAATGGCCCTTTCTCCCTGGCACAGATCCCAGAGGGAAGGGCCTTTCCCTGAGCGTTGAACTAGGAAAGCCAGGGATTGGATGGGACTGGGGGGGTGAAGCTGCCACAGAACTACACCCCTGCTTGAGCATAGGCACTTCCTGCCAAGCGTGCCACCCCATCCTCTCTTCTGGTGTGTGGCCACTACACTCAGCCACCCCAGGGGGGGCCATGGAGAGCAGGTCCCTGGAAACTGCCCAGCCCTGTTTCTGGGGCAGAGGTTAAGTTCCCCTGCTGAAGCCACCTGCCCCACTGCTGCGGCACCTTCCCACCCAAGCCCCGCTCCTGCCGAAAGAGCGGAGGAGGAAAGCCTGGACCACGAAGCCCTTGGCCCCTCCAACCTCCTGTTTCCTCAGGTCTAA
Source organism: Python bivittatus (assembly GCF_059951505.1). NCBI lineage: Eukaryota > Metazoa > Chordata > Lepidosauria > Squamata > Pythonidae > Python > Python bivittatus. The sequence goes on along the minus strand of NW_028277094.1, from coordinate 12,542,208 downwards.
ACTGGAGACCCTAAACTGGACCAAGATGGGATCTCCTGCCTGTTGAAGCTGCAGGGCCACCTCTCTGTGGCCGATTTAACAACAGCACGGCAGACCCCAGGAATCCATGGGGCTCCTTGCCTACGGCACTGGCTTAGCCTGGCCTACCTCACAGAGCAGTTTTCAAAATAAAGGAGTTCATTAAAGAAAGGCCTGAGCAAACGAATGAAGAAACCCAAGTGCCTGTCCTAACGAATAATTTGAGGAGACAGGTGCTTCTGTGACAGACAGAGGAATAAGCAGGCAAGGGAAAAATAATACTTTTTCTTCCTCCCCCCTCCCCAAGAGGGACTTTGGCTACCGATCTCAGAGACGAACCAGAAGGAAGAGGCAGGATCTCTACGCTCTAAATGACCAGGAAAAACATGGCCAAAATTAACCGCACCTTTGGCTCACCAACAGCTTACACGACTAGTTTGCCTGGGTGGCAGACCCAGAAAAGGCTACTGCAAATGGCATCAACAACCGTCCCCCAATCTGTCCAAAGTGCCTGTGCAGTTCCCCATCAAGCTGGGGGGGGGGGCTGCTTCCGGTCATCCTTAGCAAGGGGGCACTTGCCAGGGCACCTTCTGCCCCTGCTCTCGCCACCGGGGCTACCTGTCTCTTGGAAGGCCCCTGGGCTGGCCGAGGACTTACTGCTTACTCACGAGTCATGGGTCTTGCCCTTGATTTACACTGCTGCGTGACCAGCAAGTCATCCCAGCTCCTGAGCAACAACAGCAGTGCCCAGATGGGGGGCGGCCACTGGGCCTGGGAGCCCATTAGGAAAAGCCTGAACAGAGCCATGGGAGAAGATGAGTGGGTCTCCTCCGCCTGGCATTGAACAAGCAGGCCTTGTTGCTTTCTTGGAACAGGGCAGTCCCCCTGAAAGAAAGAGAACTCCCTCCGGGCTCAGCATGGGCTGTTTCTTCCGGAACACGCAGAGGAACAAGTTTCTAGTCCCTTGAAAGAGACAGCCACCACCAGCTTAACTGAACAGCAGGTACCTGTTCTCAGCCTGCCTCTTCCTGGCAGTCCCAAGGAACTCAAGGCAGCTGAAGGTCCCCCCCCCCCTTCTGCTCAGCCTGGAGGTCTCCAACTCCCTTCCCGGCAGAACTGAGGCTGAGATGGGGAGGGGCAGCCCCCTCCTCCTTCTGCCCCCCAGGCCTCAGATTCTGGCCCAGATATTAGTGCCACTCCTGCTAAAGGGAGCCAGGCCGGGGGAGGGGGCAGGCCTAGGTTTGCACCTGCCAACTCCGTGGGCGCAGGGAGAGCACTCTGCTCACGCTCACGGTTCTTCAGCCACTCCAACACTCCAGGGTGGACCCACAACAACTCTGGCAGGGGGACAAGCAGAGGCACATCTCCCGCCCATCACTGTCAGGGAAAAGGCGGTAGGGGGTCACCCCTCTTGCGCGGGACGAGCAGGGGCGCCCGGCCAGTCCCTCCCTTTCCCGCAGCCCCGGAGGAGCTTCGGCGGTGCCCGCAGCCGGGCTCACCGAGGAGGAGGAGGCGGCGGAGGAAGGGGCCAGGAGGCAGCCCCGCCCGGCCCGGGGGGGTGGAAGCGAACCGCCCCCGCCCGCGGCGCCTGCCCTCCGCGGGCGCCCCGTCCTTGGCTGCGGCGCGGCGGGCGGCGGGCCGGGCGTGCGCCTGCGGACCAGGCGAGAACGGCCGCGCAGGGGAGACACGCGGGCCGGGGGGAGAAGGGAGCCTCCGCCCCCGCCGAAATGGGGGGGTCCTCAGCCATCCTCTTCTGCTCCGTCGCCATGGCAACGCAAGAGACCGGTCGCCGCAGCAGCGGCAGCCCCCCTCCGCGCCCCCGCGCCTGCTCCATCCTCGCCAAACCGGGCGGGCGGCGGGCGGCGGGCGGCGGGCGGGGGCGCGGGGTCGGGCTGCTGCAGCCGCGGGGAGGGGGAGCGGGAGCAGGAGCGGGAGGGGGAAGGGCGCGGGCTGCCCTCGCCCCCCGGCCGCGCCGTGCGCCCTCCCCGCCTAGCCGAGGGTCCTCGTCCTTTGCCTCCCGCCACCCGCCCGCCCGCCCGCCCGCCGCGGCTGCTCACCCGCCGCGGCTGCTCACCCGCCGACGCGCTGCTGCTGCTGCTCCCGCTGCGGTGAAGGCGGCGGCGGTCCCGCGGCAGCCATGCCGGGCTGGCGCGGGAGGAGCCGGGGCGGCGGAGGCGGCGGCGGGAGGGGGCGCGGAAGGTCTCCTGCAACGGCCGCCGTCAGCGCCGCCGAAGTCCCCGCCCCGCGCGCGCGCCCGGCCGCCCGGCTCCGAGAGTGCGCGCGCGCGCGCGGCGGTGGCGGCGGCGGCGGCGGGAGGCAGGGGGGCGGGAGGCAGGGGGGAGGGGCCGCAACGCAGCAGGGAGCCTCCTCCGCCCCAAGGCGGCCGCTCGCCTTTCGCAGGCGGCGCGAGGGGGCTGCGAGGCGCGGGGAAGGGCGTCGTCGGCACCCCCACCCGGCCCCGGCCCCGGCCCCGGCCCCGGCCCCCCTCGCGGGAAACCGCTTGGAAGCCCCCCGCCTGGCCTCCTGCGCCCAGAGCTGCCCAGGAGCGGGTCGGAATCGGGAGCCAGCGGGCTCCTGCCGGCTCCGCGAAGCCGCCGCCTTCGGGCCGGTCCGAAGGGAGGGTCTCCCGCGCCAGGCCTCGTTCTGTCCGGGGTTCCCGAGGCGAAGGGCCGGGAGCGGCTGGGGCCAGAGGGCACCGTGCCTTTGGGCATCCAGGGCTCCTCTCCACCAGCCCAAGTCGCTGGCTCGCACCGGGCGGGTGCAGGTTCGGGAGTCCGGGGCTGGTAGTTGAAGCTAGAGCAGCTTGGGGGGGACACTGCGTGGGGGAACGGAGCAGAAGGACAGCGAGAGCTTCAGGGCAGCAGCTGGCACCCCCCCCCCCCATTGCTCCAGTTCCCTGGTCAGGAGGGAAGAAGCTTACAAGGGAGGGGGCGCTGCTGCAGGGACTGTGTGGGGCAGCAAGGAAGGGCAGCTCGCCCTGCTGACTCTGTTCCGAGAGACCAGCCTGCCAGGGCTAGTAGGCCTGGGCTGTGGGTAAGGTGGCAGGGTGCTGCTTGCTTGCCCACCCTTACTGGTGCTGCCTTCCAAGGTTGGCAGGGGTAGAGCCCGCCGGAACCTCTTCTGCTCCTTCTTTGCCTGGGACAGAAGCAGTCCCTGCCCCCCACTCCCGAGGAGTACCTGCGGTTGTGGTTTCCAGGCTGCCTTGGCAAACAGCTCCTGCCCAGGGTCCAGAGGCACCTGAGGGTCCTTCAGCAGCTCTCTTGGAGTCTGCCCTGAATGGGAGGGTCTGTCTTTAAGGACTGTGGGCAAATCAGAGGGCGTGTGAGCGTCACAAGTGAGAAACACAAACAAGAACAACAGGCCTGGCCATTTTATTTCAGACTAACACTGAAATCCAGAGCAGAGGAGCACGTCGGCCCTTGGATAATACCTCAGACAAAGAAGAAGCTGTTTGCTTGGGCTGGGCTGAATTCTGGCCAAAACTGTCCAGCAGCAAGGAATGGGCAGTGCTGAGTTTCCACCTGTCCAGGGTGCTGTCCAAGGTGCTGTGTGTTCATCTCCCCCCTTCTCTTTCGCTCCAGTTTCCTGCCACCTTCAGACCACTGTCCGATCATAAGTGCCAGATCGAAGGAGCTGATTGTCCCCTGGAAGGAAATTCTATTGTCATTAAAGGGACCTGCTTTTCCTGTAGTTTTCTCTTCAAAAAAATTAAATGGTGGAGCTGCTCTGGGTTTTACGCTATAGGGAGAGATGCTCCTTTGGTTAAATTTAGCCCTGCTAATTGCTCCTTCCATACATGGTTGCTTTTCAGTAGCAGGTGCTCCAGCTTTGGCGCACTGAGGCTGTGCTCACCAGATCTCCCTCCCATGATCGCAACAATCTCAGACAGGAAACTGATTCCTCCAAGGAGGCCTCGTCCCAATGTGCTGCAGCTCTCTGACCACTAGATGTGACTCTTCAGAGGGGACATGGGCCCCTTGGCTTCTCTTGCCGTGCAACCCTCTAGGTTAAGGAATAGTCGCAGAAAATGAGATGAGCGAGTAGTCAAGAAGGTGCTGTGTTAGTGGACCAGCAGCACATAGGGATAGGAGAGCTGCAAGCTTCTGAGTCTCCTTTGGGATCTTCAAAGTCGGTCAGAGCAAGCAGTGTAATAAATAATAGACGGAGCAGATACGTATTTCCACCTATTGCTTCCATAAGCTCCATCTGATGGAAACATTCTGTATTTCATGGAACAGGGCCAGGTGTTTAAAAGGATCAGGCTGTAACAAAAGGGGCCACCTTCACCTCCTGCCTAATGTGACCGTTTCTACTGTGCTTTTTATGCTCCTGCAGCTTGAAGGAATGAGAGAAATGGCAGGTCTCTGTGAATCGCATTAAGTCCTCTTGGATTTTGTGGCCCAATTACAGAGTACATTTAAGGTTCTGAAATTTCACTCTGGGCAAAATCCGGCAGCAGCTTCTGGACACCAGTCCTTGCAGAACGGGGCAGAATACCCAGGCTGTAAATTGCTGCCAGACACAAGAGGAACAAACTCCCTGCTGGAGTTTACCTATGTAGTCAGTTTCATAGTCCTGGCTATCAAATATTAGCTGCAGGGGCCATAAAAGCATAACATTTCAAAGCAACATGGTAAAACCTCATGGCAAATAATAAAAAATAGATTTAAATCTTGATTAAAGTAGTTTATAAATTCTTAAATAACATAAAATGCTGTTGCTCACCTCTAAAGCTCAATCAACCCTAAAGATTTACAACAAGGTGGAGAAGCTGATGATCCTTTCCCTTGGCAGAGAGTTCCAGAGCCTACAATTGGAGAGTCTGGCAGATGCAACCATGAACTGACCCTTCTCAAGTTCACGTACAAGAATGGATCCATTCTTGAACTTGGTGTTTGAAACGCACACGCACACACAGACCCCTTTTTTTCTCCAGCTAATGAAGGGATAGTGTTTTAGTGTTGTCCTAACACCTTTTTAAAGGCTGACTTAATAGCATAGTGTGCTTCACACTTGCCCAAGCAATTTCAGGGCAGGGCTGATCAGATTTAACCTGCTTGATTGGGAGACCCTTCAAGACTGAGGTCTTCAGGGATATTGGCTGCGCTTAGAAACATGAACGTAGGCCGTTAGTGGAGACAAAGAGCAATTTGTAAGGCTGGTGCTGCCCTTCTCCGGACCTCTATTGGGTGTGGGGAGAGTATCCCAAATGTTGATGGCTTCAAATGGGCCTGTGCTGGAATCTGGAGTGGGGAAATTCAAAGGGCAAAAGGTCTTCCCTCTGCACTCACAGAGGATTGCTTTCAGCAGTTGGAGGGAATTATTGTTCCACAATTATTTGCTGGGCTTAAAACCGGTGACCAGCCTGCTGGCTGCTCTTCCTGATGCCAGGGCCAAGGCTTGGCAGGACTCAAGGAAAGGTCTGGGTCCCCTGAGGAAGTTAAGTTCCCATCTGCCTAAATGTTTGGGAGCAAATTGGCTTCCCTAGTAGGCCACGTCAACTTTGTTGACTTCACTGGTTGGTGATGGGGATTATGTACCCTTGAAGACTGGACATCAGAAGCATCCGTGGGATTAACTAGAGTTTGTCCAATAACCCCCACTGGCGGAGGTCACACAAGACTCTGAGCAGAAAGCAGGCAAACCACATTATGGGAGTGACGCAATGGGTGAGCCCAGGGTCAGGGTTTAAAGAAGCGAATAAGCATTTCCGAAGGAAAGCCTGTTTCCCAAATACATTAATAGTTATCCCTGCCCTCAGTGAAACTGATTGCGGTAGCTAAGCTGTAATAAATACATGTCACAGAACTCTTCCGGTGCTTTCACTGCAACCAGCTAACATGAGCAGCTTTCGGGAAGAGTTGTGTGTGGCATCATCTTTTCTGCCACTAATTCCAAGAAGGGGAATATTTTGTGCAGGTCCAAAGGCCGTTTCTTCCAATGCTTATTCTGCATTTTCCAAGACTGAATGTGGCACAGAATATGGGTGTTAAACTAACCCCAAATTATGGGCCTCATCAAGCTCCGCTCCAACTGCATTAACGTGTCCTGCCAGCCTGGATGTTGGTCTGCTCGGCATGGGGAGGGTTCTGTACCTGGATCCTGACGTGGCTTGGCATAACATGGGCATTTGTCCAAGGTTCTGTATGGGACGGTGGACATGCCATGTTACAGACCAGTATTTTAATAAAGCAGTCCAGATTGAACACAGGCCTCCTTGGTTGAAGAGACAGGGAGCAAATCCTTCTCCAGGTGCCTTGACAAAAAATCCCGCCAAGGAACAGCCTATCTAGCAACTCGGTAGTGGTTCCGCTGGATTCCCAGACCACCACGTTCAGCTCTTGCCGGCCTGCCCCACTCTGAAGCCCAGCCGGCCAGTGGCTGAGGATGACAGCTGTGGCGACAGCGAGGAATCCCGAGGAGCCTGGAGCCAGTGCTGGCGGCAGTGCGCAAGGCCCCTTACCTCGCCAGCTGTGCCAGGAGGAGCTTTTTGCAGCAGCCCTTGTCCAAGTCAGAGGGCGGGGGCTGTCCGTCCACTCGTTGCTGCCCTGCCAAGCAGCCGCAGCCAGTGGAGCACCAGTTCGTCTGGGCCTCTAGCAGGCAAAGGGACACCCCCCACCCCATCTTGAGTGAGAAGAACGTAACACATTGCATCACAGCAGGCACCCAACTTGGGCTCGCTGTGGACCAAGAGCAGGCTGTGAGAGCATTTGGGCGCCAGACAATCTGTGGCCAGTCGCAAACCAGACTGCTGGTAAATTGGCCAGAAGCCGCACCAGGGCATCTCAGACTAGGAGAGAAGAGCGTTGAACCACGTGGTAATGGCACTGCAAGGAGCTGGTACACGTTTCAGGTTCCACTCAGTGCAGCTACCTTTCCACAGTCGCTCAATCTCCCGTGTGTCTCTGCCAGAAACCGACAAGTTGGGGTTTACTTGTCAGATGATCTGCGATGGTTGAACCCTTAAAAGTCTGCTCACTCGCTTAAGAAACCTGAACTGGAACTTGCAATTATGAAAGGTTTGGGGAGCTCCACACGGGTTTCGTGTAAGCCGTGATGACATCGTGTTCATGACCCCATTGGGCAGTCCGTCACGTGTCCCCCCCAGGGTGCTGATGATCTGCCTTGGGAAGAGCCCCACGCGAGGCGGTTTCGCCACCCAGAGCCTGAGGTGGCAGCGGTTAGTTCAGCTGGATGAGCAAGCATGGGACGGTCAGCTAGGTGGTGGTATAGTTAAAATGGTGATTATGCACTGGGCTACTGGGATCCGGATTAGTTCCTGCGGGTTAATGAGCTCCGATTAAGTGGCGCAGAAGCATCCTTTCACAATGGAAAGGAACTGAAGCGCATCAGAGAAAGAGTCTGGGCTCAGAGGGGCCACACAATGTGAAAGGACATGGTTGCAACCAGCTGGTTGGGAGAATGAGCCAGGGTTATGTGGACACCTGCCAGCCTCTCCTCCAAGAGGGGAGGAACAGGTACGCTCCAATGTTTCCTGCAAAGAAGGGTGAAGGCATGGTTGTAACGAATCCTCTGGAAATATGGCAGTAATAATGAACCTGGGAAGATGAATCCGGAAGGACTAGCCTGAAGCTTTAGAATGGCACGAGCTGCTGCTGGACTTCAGTCCCCCCTTGCAAAGGAAACTCACTTCCAGGAAAGCTGCCACGATGTTTCTCCATCGAATAGTGAAGGGTCCTGGGCATCCCATTTTTTTCTCGGCTTGGGACTGGATCCTGCAGGCCCTAAGAAGAGCTGGCAGGGCCAGGACAGGAAGCCTTCTGGAAGAGACCCTCTGCTGGACTCCCCAGCCCGGCGCCCCTTCAAGGCCTCCCCCAGCCACACTGCAAAGGACGCAGAAGCCACGCTGTCCCAGAGGCAGCTCTGGAGGAAAGTGGAGGGTGCTGGAGCTCAGCAGGGGGGCTGCCCCCCAGCCCTGCCAGTTCTGGAAAGAGCCCCCCCTTCTCCAGCCTCTGTCGGCCCAAGCTGGAGCCCACGCTACGCAAAAAACGGCCGTACGATACCATCCAGCGTTGTGCTATATTTGGGCTCTGAGTCATACACACACCAGAGTACGGCTAATTGTAGGACCCTGAGGTGCAATTAAGCCAACGCCAGCCACAATGTCAAAGCCAGCAGATTCAAGGGGGGGTGACTCAGTTAGCATAGCAGCATCTCCCCCCCCCTGGGAGGAATCTTAGGGAGGGGCAAGCAGGTATGTGGCTCACGTGCCTCCAATGCTTCTGATAGAGAAGATATGAGCAGGGAAGAGAAGCTCCAAATTGGAGACCGGAGTATCTCCTCCAGATGCAAATGTTGTTCAACAGCCCAACGGTTCCCTGACCCCCAAGGGGAGTGCCTGGATGGCGGTGCCCGAGGGCAGGAGGACGCCTGACCACCTCTTCACCCTGCTTCTCAAGGCCGTGGCTCTTCCCAGCAGGGATCAACCCTGCAGGAGCAGCCAGGTTTTCCCTCATTAAGAGCCCAGCAAGCAGAACCGGAGAGGAAACCGTGGGGGGGGGCACCCAGAGCCCACTTCAGCACCGATCTCAAAATGGGGAAAGGCGAAGAGCCAAATCTTGCCCTCCCCTGTCCCTGCCCACTCTGAAAAATCAAGATACGTTCTGGAAAGTATGCTCTGTGTATTTCTTTTCAGGACATCTGTGATACAGGGTTCATCTGGTATAAATAAAGTATAAAATCTTACAAGTTGTTTTTTTGTCATTATTTTAACAAAAATACTAAAAACTTATTAAAAGCTGAAATCAAAGTGGGGTGGGAGACTCTAGCAATCACACAGGATTTGGAAACACTGGTAGAAAGTGGAGATTAAAAACACTCATTCGGCATGATAAAACACTCCCAGCCCTGGACAGGGGGTGCTGCTGCACAGCCAGAGCCTGGGGGACGGGGGCTGTCCTCCCCCTGACCTTGGAGAAAGACCCTTCCAAGTCCACCGTGAAGTTGCTTCTTCCCTCGTGGGGCCTCAATACCGTCCAAACGGGTTGTTGTTCTGTTGGGGCTGTGTATCTGTTGAGGCCAAACACAGAGTTAGGTGTTGGGAAAGTGACATCAGGGAGGGAGTGCAACGGGTTCAGCCTGGGCACCGCAGCTGAGACGTCGGTATTTGGGAGGGAAGCTGGGCTGGATTTGGGGGAAGTCGGGCAAGGTGCCAGGGACACTCCTGTGGGCAGGGCACTCTCTGTGACTGCTCTGCTGTGCAGACCAGGACACGACCGGGCAGCCTTTCACAAAGCAGCCAAGCAGGTCACCAGCTGCCCTGCGCGTGGTCCGTGGGCGAGTTCTGCACCTTCACTATGGCCGCCTGCACCCCTACCTAGCCAAACCTGTGGCACGGGGCTCTTGCCTGCCCAGAGACCACAGGAACCACAACAGGAGCAGCCCCAATTCCAACCCTCCTGCCCCCCTCCTCTCTCGTCTGGCCTGTTCTGCCCAGGCAGAGCGAGCCCAACTCCTGGGCTGCTCCACACCCCAGACACCCAAGCAAGTCCCGCCTGAGAGGCCCCCTCCTCTGGTAGCTCATCTGAACGTGCCCGGCCTCTCCAGAGCACCACAGCGCACAGGGGTAGCCAGGTGGGCGCCCTGCATTCAGCGCTTCCCTGCAGGGCCTCTGCTCCTCAGCGCCGCTTCCCCAGAGTCGGGTGCTGCGGCTGCTCCCTGCTCTACTCAGCCTGGTGGGGAAAACAAGGCCTGGCAGGCAGGGACTGACAAGGAGCCGGCTGTCTCCGGCCACACCTGCAGCCGAGAACCTTCGAGGGCCCCTGGATTCGCCCTCCCATGAAACCTTCAATCCTCGCTGAGGACCACCCTGTGTAGGTGCACTTGGGAAAGCCAGAAGCGGGGAGGACCCCCGAGAACCCACGCGGGCTTCCAATAAGGGGGGCCCAGAAGGTTGGAGTCTCAGGGCCCAGCCTTACTGGAGAGCTGCTGCTGGAGCTGCCGGACCAAGGCCGCCGTCTGCTGCTGCTGCTGCGTCTGCTGAAGGCCCTGCCGCTGGAACTGCGCAGAGGGAGAGCAGGCGTTACCAGGGCCGTGGGGGGGAGGCTGCTGGCTGCCCCAGGAAAGGCCCTCACTTACAAGGGGCTGCTGAGGCGTCAGGCCTTGCATCCCCAGTCCCGGCGGCTGGCCCTGGGCCTGGGGCTGGGGGACAGGTGGTACCGGGGGTGGCTGCTGGGGGGGCGGCTGCGGCTGTTGGGGCTGCGGCTGTGGTGGGGGCTGCTGCTGCTGCTGCTGCTGTAAAAAAGAAGGCAGAAGGGGAGGGTAGCAGATGGGTGCCCAGGGGAAACTTGGTCGGGAGCCGCTGGGAGACTTTCTGCCAACCGGGGCTGCGCAGTGTCCATGGGCCGCGGCAGCCATCGCAATGCCCCGGGACAGTGACCTTGCCTCTTTTATAGCCTAAAAATGGCCCCCCTCCCCTTTTGCCATGGACTTTCAGTAACATTATCAGACTCTGCTCCCAGGATGGGCCAGAAGCGAAGCCCCAGGCAGGCCACAGAAGGAGACCAGACTGGGCAAGCCTGCCGGGCCCTACTGTGGCTCACCCGCAGCAACTGTTGCTGCTGCTGCTGCTGCTGCCTCAGATACTGCTGCTGCTGCTGTTGCTGCTGCTGCTGCTGGTCTGGCAGAAGCTGGCTGGGCCGAATCCCCGCCGGGACGCCTTGCGTGCCCATGTGGTTGATGCCGCTCATCATGGGCGCCTGCTGCATTGGCTGGTGGGGAAACCTGAACCGGAGGCCGGAAGAGCGGCTAAGAGCAGGCCTCTGCCGCCGCTCTCAGCCCAGCACCCACTGCAGCCCTCCCTGGCCACGCCCCGGCTGGATCCCTGCACCCCCAGCTACCTCTGTGCAGGATTCAGAGCATGCCCGTAAGCGGGGGCCTGCTGGTGCACGTAACCGCTGGGTCGCTGCATCGATCGGACGGCGTCAACGAAGGCAGGGTTGGTGCTGGGGTGCGTGTTCTGATAGGTCTGGGTGGAGTACGTCGGGGGGACCATGGTGCTGGCCTGGGAGGGGTGCTGCTGGAGGCCAATGTGGGACACGTAGGGGGTGTAGCCCTGCAGGGGGCAAGGGAGGAGGAGGAGGAACAGGCCGCCGAGTTAGGAGGAAAAAGGCGGCAGGTCTCTGGGGCACCACGACAACAGAAGCCGTGCTCAGCCCCACCAGCTGAGGGCTAGAGCTTCCTTTCCCAGCCCCCCAGCCCCAAAACATCTGGCCAAGAGAGTTTCCACTGGGGAGGAAATGCAGGGCCAGGAAGACGCCACCCTGGCAGCCGAGGCTCACCTGCGAGGGCTGCACGGATCCGTAGGCTGGAGTAGGAGGCATCTGGCGCACAGGTGGCTGCCCCAACATCCCCTGGCCTTGCTGGAAAGGCAAGAGAGAGGCGTGGCGCAGGCAGCTGGGGAACAGCGGGCGCCCTGGAGGCCAGGCCAGGCCAGGGCCCTTGCCACCCCTGAGATTTTTCTTCACTCCCTTCTGGGTGCAAATGCTCTCCCGAGATTACTTTGGGTTAAGACCCCAGCCTCGCTGACTGAGAAACAGAACGACGGGGGACGGGACATTTTTCGTCCTCTTTCTGGAGGGAGCTGGACATTACCCCAAACAGCTCCCCCCAACTCCAGCAGCTGCCTGCCGGCTGAAGGGCGATGGGAAGAGGACTGGTTCCTGGGGGGTCTGCGCTCTGCAATCCCCTGGTGGGGTCTTACCAGCTTGGCCTGCAGTTGCTGGCGGAGGAGCTGTCCGCCGGGGACAGGGGGCGGCGGCTGCTGCTGCCTGTAGACAGCTGACTTATAGGAAGGGTCTATCCCCATCATGCCCATGCCTGTCGGCAAAACCCCTGCATAGGGGAGCCGGCTGGGAACCAGCTTGCCTATTGGCACGCGCACTGGCCGGTACGAGGTGTCCAGCCGAGGGCCGCCTGCAAGGAAGAACAAGCACATCTTTCTCTCGGGTGCCTCCAGCGAGAAGAGACCAGGCGCTCGCAGCTCAGCCCCAGCCAGCAGCCAAGGAGGACTGAAGACCGAGGGAGGGTGGGGGGAGCCTGGGAGGAGGAAGTGCCCCTTCCCCGCTTGGCTCCCTGAAGGGAGGCCGGGATTCGACTGACCTGCTGGGAGGGGCTGGTTCTGAGCATAGAGGCCCACCGGAGGCTGCCCATAGGCCAAGCGAGACATGGAGTTCCCCGGCTGATGATGCAGGAGGTCAGTGGGAATGGCTCCACCGTAGGAAACCCCCCGGCCCGTGTTCATGTATTCCTGTGGGGTGAAAGGCCGTGAGAAGGCAGGCCATCCAGCCGGGCAGGGGAAGAGGCTGGGACGGACAGCCCAGCTGCGGGGGGCCTCACCTCGCTCTTGCTGGCGGACTGGGCGCGCTTCTTGCTCTTGCTCTTGTTCTTATTCTTGGGCTCCGCAGCAGAGCTGGCGGCGTTCGCGCTGGCCTTTTCCACCTTGGCCGGCTCGACGGCCTTCTTCTCTGGCTCCAAAGCCACTGGGGTGGGGGGCTCCTCCTCCTCGGGAGGCAGGGGCAGCGGCTCCAAGTAGTAGCTACGGGGCTTGGGCTTCAGGTGGGTGTGATACAGGAGCAGCCGCTGCTGCTCTTCAAAGCGGGAGACCTTGCGGTCCACCCGCACCGTCCCGAACCAGCCCCAGGAAAGCGGGGCCGAGTGCTTCAGGCCTTCGAAGAGGTCCCAGGGGGAAATCTTCTGTTTGGTGGAGACCTGCAGGCCCTGTGGGAAGGACCAGCGTGGAACGTCAGACGCAGGCGCTCGGGGGACGTCCCCTCCGCATCCTGAGATGGGCGCCGGAGGAAATCTGCCAGTCCCGCAGCGCAACCGCCATCCCTTCCCACCCAGAGCCAAATGCTCCTGGCTGGAGGCCGAGAGCGCTACTTGCCTCCTTTTTGAAAATGGAGTCAAACCCAGCGATTTTGTTGCCTTTGGTGTCGATGAGGGAGCCCTGGGGCTCGCAGGTAATCACATCCCGGGTCTGCTTGGGCAGGGGAAGCAGCTGGCGAACCTTCTCCAGGCTCTCGGACTGACGGTCGCCCAGCTCCTTCTGCAGGAGGAAGCCGGAGCCGTCCCAACGAGAGCTGAGGCCGGACCCAGGCTTGTTGCTGCGGTCTGCGCTACGGAGGCTGGGTCACAGCCCTAGCCCGCCCGCCCCCCGCTTCCACAGCTGTGGACGGGGACCCGGTGCTGGCCCCCTCCCACCCGCCACTCTCAGGCACGGGAGCTTCGCCCAGAGCTGGGTGAAAAAAGCGGAAGTTGGCCAACGAGCAGACCGCCACTGCACCCCCTCCCCCGGGGGGGCTCTGGTTTACCCGCAGCTTCTTGACCAGGTTCATGTAGGCTCGCTTGTTCTCCTCCATGCTGCCCTGAGAGATGCTGGACATGTCGGCAGCCAGCGTGCCGTTGATCAGCACGCTCAGCATGTCCAGGACCGTGGTGAAGAGCTCGCTGGAAGATCAGGGCCGGAATGGAGGTGTGGTTAGTAGGGTGCACCAGCAGCAGCCACGCTGGCCCCAGGCCAGGCTCTGCACTCATGCGGGGAGGAAGGACTGCGGTATTCACACAGTCCCTCGGGCCTGGAAGACGGATCCCGTCCTGCTAGGAATCGGGATGTGGTTCTCTGCACGGGGCCACTTCTAAGAACCAGGCCGCCAGCATGAAGCCTACATCTGTGACGCGGGGATTTTGGCCCAGCCTGTCCTATGAGGCCTCTGCAGACAGGTGGGCAGCGCGACCCTCATCACAATCAGATTGTCTCCTGTGACCCTAATGGAGCTGCTGAGGGGGTGGGGGGTCCTTGAGGAAGGGAAAGCTCACTTGTTGGACTGCATGTCCACCGTGCCACTGCTGATGATGTCCAAGAGAAGCACTGCCCACTCCGTGGTCTGCTGGGTGCTGCGCTGCACTGTGTCGAACATGCCCCCCACCTGGTGGGAAGGACAAAGTGAGCTCCCTCCCCACAAGAAGCCTGGGGGCAGAGGAGGCGAAGTGGCCCTTCCCGCGTCCAAGGGCAGTCTTCACCATACCGGAAGGTGACCCCATGAGAAGGGAAAGTCTGGGGGGGCAGCCAAGGGGAGCAACAGGAAGGCCCTGTCCATTAGTTCCAGTTCTGTCCCCATGTTTTGGGGGGCAGCCCTGGGAGGCAGCAGAACAGAGGGCTTTCCTTCACCCACAGCTCACCAGATTCAGACGCAGCTTCAGCGCCTCGTGCATCAGCTGCTTGGCCTTGCAATCGTCCTGGTACTGGTCTTCTCGCCAGTTAGTCACAATCTAGGAGGACGGCGATGGGATCAGCTCTCGCGCAGTAGGCAAAGCTGCCCAGCCCTGCCAGCTGCTCCGGCTGCATCCCAGAGGCCAAAGGGCTGGGAAAGGGAGGGGCCAGGCCCACGGCAGCAGAAGTCCTTCCCGGAGGAAACGCGGCCAGAGATGCCTCAACCTACCTGCTGAACCTGGCTGTACAAGGAGGTGAGGAGGCCTTCGCGCTGCTCATCCTGGCCCTTCAGGCACGTCAGCACCAGGGACAGGAAGGGCTGCTGGCTCAGCAGCGTCATGCTGCAGGCAAGGGCAGAGTTCGGATCGGGCTTGAGGGGGCTTCCCTCCCTCCCTCCCTCCCTCTCCCCCGGGTCCCTCACCTCTTCTGCTTCTGCCTGTCCCGCTCCTTGCGGGATGAAGACCCCAAATGCTGCCCTTTCTCCAGCTCGTCCCCCGCTGCCTTCAGCACGTAGCCCTGCACTGAGGTTGGCAGCTTGGCGATCAGAGGAGCTACCAGCCACACTCCGGACCGTTCCAAGGAGCTGGATGGGCAAGAGGATGGAGTCAAGCCAGCCCTGATCCCCTGCACCCCCCTACCACCCGCCTCCCCAGACCTTTGCTGACCTAAGGACAGGCTTGGCTTTGGGGTTGGCCGGCATGAGGTTGGGGCAGCTGCCGAGGCTGACAATGCCGTTGCTGGCTGAGTTGGTCTCGGCCGACTGCTGGAACACTTCGATGGTGGCCTTGGCGATGTTCTCCAGGAGGGAATTCATTTCCTGCTGCAGGAGGCAGAGGGAGGAGGGAGTCAGGCTCTTGGGCCAAGAATGGCTCTCTTGCTAACCCTGGAGGACCCCTGGGAGCTGCCCTTCCGCAAGGCCTTCTGAGCCGCGGCAGCTTCTCCCAGGGTCAGAAGCCCGAAAGCCCACCTCAATACCAGCAGCGCCATGCCTTACGTTGTTTGCAGTCTGCTTGATCATGAGCTGCAGTTCGAGCAGCGACTGGCGCATCGTCCATTGGTCCAGGTTCTGGAAGGACGGCAGATGGACAGAGTCTGTCAGGGGACAGCCCTGCTGGCCTCCTGCTCTCTTGGAGAGAGCGTGAATTTCACGGCACCCTCGTCCCTGCGCGTCAAGGGAGAAGAGCCAGCCCATCCAACTTCCCCAGCTGCCGCCACGAGGCTTCTGCAGAGACCGAGGAGCCACCACCTGCCTGGCCAACAATCTGCCATCCCCCCCGCCCCAGCCGAGAAACCTGCAAAATGCGCTTGATCCTCTGCCGCTGGGGGTTCTCGCCCTCCTCGCTGTCGAGCAGCCGATGAGGGTAGCAAATGAGCTGCATCAGCCTCTGGGCCTGGGTGCTGCTCAGGACAGGATCCTGCAAGTCGTTGCTGTCCTCGCACAAGGACTTCAAGCATCGCTCCCCTACCCATTCCTGTGGAAGAGGGAGAAGGGCGTGCCGCTGAGCCTGGTGGCCTCTGGCTCTGCAAGCCACGCCCCAAGCTGGTCCGCGCCCTGCCTCCCGAGGCTTCACAGCGATGGCCACGGGACAGAGGTGCACAGGGTCTCCGTCGAGGAGCCACACTGGCCACTGATCCCAGGCAGCAAACAGCAATCGACAGCTCAGCTCACTGCAAGCCGGAGTTTCGATAAAACGCTTCCCCTCCGAGCCATCGGAGCCTCACCTGCTGACAGATGCTCCTCAGGACGTACTTGGCGTAAACGTCCAGGCTGGCCGTCTCAATGGAAACCATCCGGCCGGCGGGCTTCTTGTCATCGTCCAGGAGGTCGTCCACCCCTCCCGGGTGGGAAAACCCAGAACCCTTCAGTTCGGCATCCCCTGCAACCAGGAGCGGGGAGCGCCTCAGTGGCCTGCCTCAGCCTCCCTGCCCCCCCACCCCCCAGGCTGCTCCAAGCACGTACCCAGGACAAAGACAGCCTTCAGCACTGCAAAGACGGCCCCGTCCACAATGCGATTCTGGGAGGCGGCCAGCAAGTGCCTGTCGCAGGACGAGCGGATGCCCACTGAGGGCTTACCTGCGGGAGAGCCCACGCTTTTAGCCCTGACTGGCTGCTGCTCCAGCCGACACACAAGGCGCCCCAACAATGGGAGAGCCACGGCCCCTGCTTGGCAGTCTGCTCCCCCAGAGCACCCCAACGGCCAAGGGGGTCCCTTTAGCCCAGCACACTGCTTCCAAGATGCAGCTCGAAGCCCGGGCAGCTGCCCGAACCTTCTTCCCGAGAGTTCACCACAGGGCTGCGTCCGTCCAGCAGCGGAGAGTTATACGGCCACGGGGAAGAGCCACTGTAAGGTAGCTGAGGGAGGGAGAGGTGTGACCAGGACTGCCCTGGACAGGGCAAAAGAGGAAGCAGGGAGCAGGAGGAAGGCGGCTCCTGGACTCAAGGTGGGGGCAGCAGCTCAGAGGCTGGTCTAGGGACGCAGATGAGGAAGGGAAGGGCAAAGAGGAGTTGCAGAGACCGGCCCCAGCATGTGCTGGCTTACTGCTATCCTGCTGGCAGGGATTCAGCTGAGGGGTCTTAAACAGATGCAGCAGAATTCGGCAGGTCAGGCGGGCCCCTGGCTCTGAGTCCTGTTCGCTGCAGGCTGCCAACAGAAGTGCAGATTGGTCAGTTGCAATGCCAGCCTTCGGGCTGGGCCATTCTCCTGGTCCGCTTTGGCCAGTGTCCCAGCCGGACACTCACCGGCGTTGAGTAGAGAGGGAATGGCAGCGCAGCGGATCAAGTCCTCCAGAAGGAGACACTGGCGGGCGATGAGGATGGCCACAAAGGTCGCCAGGGAGTCGTGGAAGGACAGGTCGCTCACCTGCAGGAAGGAGAAAGGCAGCATGGCTGAGCCTCCCTCTACATTGCGATCTACCTCCAGAACTGACCTCACTCGAAGTGTCCACCCACAAAAGAAGCCCCCGCAGTGCTGGCCAAATATTCCAGAACTGGATCATAAACCTCATCCCTGAAGAGATGGATCACCGTGATAGAGGAAAGTGTTGGGTCAGCCTGTGATGTCAAGTTTGTGTTTTGGGAGGATCACATCCCGAGCAAACGTGGGCACTGCTGGGACGTCAAGGCAGAGAGAATCAGCGTCCCCAGTTAACGTCAGCAAGCCCCTTTCCCCAGCCTGGGAACTCTGCCTGGAGGGACCACGTGCCTGGCAACAGGGCCCAGCTGTTCTCCCAGGGGAGCATCCTTCAAGCACGCACGCACGCACCCTTCGAGGCACTGATGGACCGACACGTCCTCTTCAGAGCAAAATTCCCCTCCTGCCCCCGCCCTGTCCTGCCCTTACATCCACGTTGCAGAGGAGGTCATTGAAGCCACACGTCCCGTTGTTGGAGGAGCAGCACAGGGCCTTCAGCACCCCCAGCCATTCGGCACTCAGCAGCTTGCAGTACCCCGTCAGCTCCGCACACAGGATTGCAATGTCGTTGACCCTGGTGGGAAAGCAAGGGTTGGTGAGCGCCCAATGGTTGTCTTTTGAAGGCTATTAGACCGGATCCATAGAGAAGCCAGCATTGGCTATCTAGCCTGGAAGTCTGCCTGAAACCTCTTTGAAGACAGAGCTGCTGTATTCACAAGATGCAGAAAAAGCCATAAATTGCTCGAGCAACTAAGTGTGGCTAGTTCAGTAAATCAAGCTTAAAGTAGCAGTTTAACGTGAGGCGTGCATCCAGTCTATACCTCCAGGTTCTAGGAAGTGGGGAGAAGAAAGACAGTGGGCCCGACCTCCTGCTTGCAACTCCTTGCCTGTGAGCCTCCTGGAAGCACCCCTGCCCCCTGAGGGAAGGAGGACGCTTGGAAGAGGCGTCAGCACCGAGCTGAACAAAAACACAGTGGCTCGGCAGGCCTCCCTGTTGGACCTGGCCCGGCCCAGCCCGGCCCAGCCCGGCCCTCACCGATCGGGGTCATGGTGCCCCACGCAGACGTGCATCAGGGCATTGCACACGAAGCTGTAGCGGTTGGCTGGGTTATCTGCAAGGCTCTTGCCCAGGTTGGTGTAGGTGAAATTGTGGGCTGAGGGATTCTCAATGGTATCAATCATAAACAAGGGTTCCCACAGCATGTTCGAGTCTGATGGCTCCACGTTGCAGTAGATGGTGTTCTTCACCTTGGAGCAGAAGTCGCTGCAGGAAAAGGAGGAGGTAAGCCTTGTTGCAAACCCCGGCGGGCCCTCTCGCTTCCCGGGGCTCTCCAAGTCCCCCTGCTCAGGTGCAGAGGCCTTGGAGGGAGCCAGGCTTGGAGCTGGAAGAGGCTTGCAAAAGCAGCCCCAGACAGCAGGGCACTGACCTGAAGAGCTCTCCAAATTTACTCTTGAGGTGACTGCAGGACGTGTACAGGTCATAGAGGTAGGCCAGGATACAGCGCTCTGCCGAAGAGCCATCCGAGCGGTTCATGCCGTGCTTCACCACCCCACACAGCCTGGGTGAGCAGGAGAGATGCCAAGTGGGAGGGAAGCCGGGTATGGGCAGAGCCACCTCACCGGGTGCGAGTGGCTGCTGGATCAGCTGCCCCCCACCCTCCCGAGGGAGACAGATCAAGGAGCACCAGCAGCCTCCCCCTTTAGGCTGCCAGAAAAGCTCCACAGCAATGCAGTGAGGCTCACCCTTCGAAGACTTGGGCCATCTGATCCTGGTTGAGGATAAGGCAGGAGTGATAATGCCGCAGGACGGCCACGATGCACAGGCACAGGCTGGTAGTGTAGCTGCCCACCAGGTCAGAGGACTTCAGCAGCAACTCGGCCTCCACCACACTCAACTCGTTCAGCAGCTGACCAGCCATCCAGGATCGTGCAGAAGAAGGGCCAGAGGGGTGGGGGTAAGAAGATGAACGGACCGGCTTGCAGACACCCTCCCGACCCCACCTGGAGGTGGGAGGGCTTAAAAGGCAGTTTCCAAGTGAAATGTGGAGTTGGGGAGGAGCTAGAAGGTGAGCAACTCCTGCCATGGCTCTATGCATCCACGTTGGCATGTGCAACTGCAGGCCCACCGTCTCACGTTGTTAAGTCAGAGCCTCAAATGGAGGCCGAGCATTTCTAAAGTGAGGAAACGGATGTGCTCTTTACGGCAAAAGAATGGGAAGGGGCCAGTTATTTACGCGTGTTCCTTGCGCACGTTTTGTACTGCTTGTGCCCTTCCAGGCTTGGACATGCGAAAAGGCCTTTGGGTGAAAGGGAGGAGCCATTTAAGCCCAGCTTCCAGCGTGACCATTCCACCCGAACGAGCTGAGTGACACACTGCAGAGCCCGAGCCCGAGCCCGAGCAAAAGCGGAGGACGTTTCAGCCACAACGAGCCCAGGTTCTGCCACCCACCCACCTGGATGGCAAAGTCGATAAGCCCGCTGATGTTGAGTGAATACTCCATCAGGTCGAAGATGAACTGGATGTGCTGCACCAGAGGCAGATGGTAGGACATCCCTAAGGCAAAGCTGGTGATCTGCTCCAAGACGTTCCGAGATACCTAAAGGAGGGAGCATGGTGGCTGGTGGTCATCGCCAGGGTCCCTGAGCCCAGGGTACAGCCATGCAGCCCCGCTGTTCTCTCCCAGCCTCAGACCCTGCCCTCAGACAGAGGGCACGTACCTGAGAGGTGACGAGGTGCTGGTCAAAATGAGAAAGGTGCTGGAATTTTGCAAAGATGTCCTCTGCAGTCGGGAAGGCTTCCGGCTTGTTCCTCTTCCTTTTCTGCCCTTCCTCTCCCCCTGCCCAGGGAAGACGCGCTGGCGTGACTTCTGCAGCTGCTTCCCATTCCCAAACCATCCCACAGGCTTCCGTACAGCCCTTGGGTTTGGGCAGCCCCACAAACCTGTCTCTGCCGTGCTTTTCCTGTTGAGCACCTTCAAGATATCCTTGCTTATTCTTTTGATGGCGTGACGCGCCTCATCACGCTGCTTCCCAACTCCAAAAAGGACCACCAGCCTCTGGTTGCACTCGTGGCTGCTTGATTCCTCCTGAGAAAGTGGGAAATAGGGAAACAGCAGGTACCAGAGGCTGTTGATGGGGAGATTCTCCAGGCAGACCCTTCCTTTTGGAGGAAAGGCGCCTTCCGCAGACTCCCATGCGTAGCTGTCTGTAACTCAGTGGCTCACCTGAAGCGGGAAGAGGCCTCACCAGGCCCCTGGCTCATTCACCCGGAGGCCCAACAAATGACAGCTCTTCCCACTGCCTGCTCCCTGACTCCTCCACACGGGGAGCCCTGGACTGAACTGGCCACTGCCTGCAGGCCAGGCCTGCACTGTGACCCCTCTCCTAAATCAAGAGCCTCCTCCACCAGGGAGAGGAGAACTGCCATGGCTCAGCAGCATCAGCTTCTGCTTGAAAGAAGCCGCAGCGCTAAACAGCCATCCGCCAGGTCTCCTGGCTTCCCAGGCTGGAAAAGACGGAGACACCCCACGTGCTGGGTGGATTCACCCTACATGCTGAGCCCAACCCAAGGAGCCCATGTTATGGCTTAGCACAATGCAGCTTTGTGTAACAAAAACAGAGCAGAATCGTGAACTGATGCAGAGAGGGAGTTAAAGCTCCAAACAAACAACTAGATTTGCACGACAGCCTGACAAGCACAGGAAAGCAATACCCCGCCCCGGCACACTTCCTATTTTCCTCCCCAGCCATTCCAGTGTGTCGCATCTTACCTGCGGAATGGGGAAATGCGTGCAGTACTGGATGTGCCGAGGCTGGTCGTAAAGTGCTGCCAACGTCCCATCTGCCACCCTGTCCTTCTCAGGGTCCAGTTTCTCTGGGGAAGGGCTGGCTTTGGACTCACAGTGCATGGAAGGAGAGAACATCTGGGCGGGAGGGCGACAGGGAAAAGGCAGAAAGGTGAGGTGACACTGCGTCTTGGCAGGGAAAAACTCTGCTCCCGAAAGGTAGGCTCCCAGGAGACCAGTCAGGACTGAGGCCAGCTGGCCAGCTCTTCCCCAGCAGCACCCCCTTTCCCAAGTGCCAGGCTTCTGCCTCTCTCTGCCCAGCATCCCGTGGCTTTCGCTCCCCTTGAGGCCACCACAGGCCCCCAGAGAGACCAGGCTGGGCCTCCATCCACCCCAGGCACGTCACTCAAGGGAAGAGAGGCTCCGAAGGCAGAGGAAACCAAGGGAGGGATCTGAGGCAGCCCTGCCACATCTCCAGGAGGATGGGCTTCCCAAGGACTAGGCCAGGATGCCCCGGCAAGGTCCTACCGAGAAATCAGTCTTCTCCATGTCGTCAAAGATGACACTGGAACTGTGGTCGATGTCCATGTGGCACTCCGACAGGCCTGCATCCTGGGAGAGAGAAGGAACAAGGCGTCCCCCTGCTGTGCTCCAAAGCCGAAACAGCCCCAGTCCCCCCCGATCAGAATGGGCAGGGGCTTTCGGATCCAACCTCCAACTTGATGCCGTGGCTGCCTTCCCGCTCCTTCCGGTCATGCTCTTCCGTGGCATCGTCAAAGGGCGAGGCAGGACGGGGCCCGTGGTCGATGGCCAGGTCGCCGCGAGAGATCAGGGTGCACATGTACATGTTGGGTGAGAAGACGTCGTGCCGGATCAGCTCACAGAAGAGCAGGACCAGGTTGAAGAACTCCACCCTCTCGTTCTCGTTGCTGGGGTCAGCTGCCAGGGGAGGGGAGGGGAGGGGAGGGGAGGGGAGGGGGACATGAGGAGCCTGGCCTGCTTCTGCACAGCCATCTCCTGGCCCAGCCCCACCCATCCTCGCCAAGGGCGCAGGCCGCAGCCAGGACAGCCAGCTGCGGACGCAGAACAGCCAGGAGCTGGACTTGGGTGATACTTAGCCGTACTCAGCATTGGAGCCTGAGTGTCCAGGAACTGCATGAGGACCTCTTGGAAGACCGGGGCGCTCACTGCCGAGAGGGAACCCGAAGCGATGGAGCCTTTTTCGTCTACTACCTCTGAGTCGCCACACCGCTGAGCACAAACGCAAGAGTGGACGGCCATGAGCCCCACACTCTGCCACCTTGCCTCTCCCAGAAAGGGCCCCCAAGCCCACACTTGGTCCCTTTCAGCAGAGCTTCCACTGGAACAAGCACACCCACCCCTCAGTCACGGGACTGGGATGTTTTTGCGGCCTCATCTCCCGCAGGGCCTGCCTCCTCTCAAGCAAGGGATCTGCGCTGCCCCCTCCCTTTCCCAGGACGGTCTTTTTGTGTTGCCCCTGGGCTTTGGAACCTTTCACACCCCCTTCTCTCTGGTATATATATGTATATGTATATGAATATGTATATTTCACAGGCTTTATTATTTTTTCTCCTTTTTCATGTTTAGTGAATGGTTTTAAGAGCTTTCTGAAGAATTTTCCAGCGTTCTGGATGTTGCGTTCATTTATTTTTGCAAAATATTCAAATGAGCACTCCAAGGACCCTGCACCTAACAGGCAATTACAAAGTTCTTGGGGGTGAAAACAGAGATTTGTAAACTGCTTTGAGGTCAAAACGTCTTGACCCCAGACGTCCAGTTCCAACCTCAAAAGTGTTCCAGCCTCATCAGAAATGCTCCAGCCTTGTCTGTGGCCAGGATGGTCCATTGTGATGACAGAACTCTCTCAGTCAAGTCAAAATGGGACTTTCTGGGTCAGAATATTAACCCCCAACACACATTCTCTTTTTAAATGGAATACTCTCCCTGCCCTGCCTGGCCTTCTCAGGGGACCCTCCCCACCAATCCCTGTGGAAACGTTGCCACGCTCACCTCAGCCTCTATTTCAGACTGCCGCTTCTCCAGCAACTTTGCCACCACCATTGCCCGGTGCCGCCCCGACCGCTTGTGGCTCACGGCCCACTCGCAGAGCAGGGCCACTACAGCATCGTCATCAGGGGAGATCTGCCAGGAAAGCAAGTGGGATAATGTGCTGGAAGCGCCCGTCTGCCCTTCTCCCCGGCCTTCAGCCTTTCTCCCCACAAGCTCCAAGCATCCCACGGCTCTAACTCCCCCCACGAAATCACAGCTCAGTGGCCAGGGCTGCGGCTCCTTTTCAACCACTGCGAAGGGAGTGACAGTCAACTGGAAAGGTGCAGCCACTTCCTCCAGCCTCCCCCACCCCACAGAGAACCACCAGCCTCCGCCAAGACCTACAAGCTGTCCTTTCCCCTGGTTTATGTCTCTGGCTCACCAGCTGGTAGTCTCTGAACATGCAGGCTACCTCTAGCCACCACGGAGAGATCTCTCCTCCTCCATGAATTTAATTCGCCCATTTTAAAATGATTTAGGCTAGGAGCCATTACCACCTCCTGGCAGCAGCAATTCAAAGCTGGCCACCTGAGTCGACTGCACAGTCATAACAGTACTGCTTTGGCAGTGCATTGTGCACTAGCGGAGAGTATATCCCGCAATGGCCCCTGGATGCAGGAGGCATCCCCGTCCAGAACCACCTCCTCCTCCGATCATGCCCTGTTCCTGTTGGCACCTATTGCCCCACAGCTGACCACAAGTGGAAAAGCCCAAATCCCTTTCTGCTACCTCGTGACTGTCTTTGCTCGGTCCTCCCCCGAATATCCTGTTGTACAGAGAATCCAATGAGTTGCTAAAGTCCGAACGTTCAAAACTGTGACTGTCAAGGACTTCTAAAGTGTGGAGCACTCGGCTTATGGTGAATCCTGGAATGGAAAGCAGGAGATCAGAGGCAAGAAGCAGAGTGTCAGACATCGGGCAGGGAGCCCCACTGCCTGCAGAGCATATCGCTCCTACGAGAAGAGAGGAACGGAGGAAGAGGCGCTAAGCAGACGAAGAACAGAGAATGGCAATCCATCTGCTCAGATATAGATGCAGTGAGGAAGTGGGGCAGTTGGATGGGGTGTTACCTGCAGTGGCTTCCTGGCATTTGTCGAAGGACCAGCGCACTTCCACGGCCTGGCCACGCTCCTTGATCTGCTGCTCTGTCTCCCGGAGCCTTGCTCGGACCTGGCAAGGCAGGCATGTCAGAGAGAGGCCCTGGAGCCTGCAAGGATTCTGGGCTGGCCCAAGAAGTGAGGGATGGAGCAAGCCTGGCACAACACGCACCCCCCCGGGTCGACCTCTGCACTGGCACCCTGGGGACTGGAGGTGAACCAGTCCCAGATGTGGGTGCTGCTCACCTGCTGTATGAAGCTCGCATTGACCCCTGGCATGGGCAGGTTTGAGGGGGCAATTGGCAGATGGTCAAGGGGAGAGCCCGTCTTGATTCTGCTGTCAGTGAGAGAGTAGTGCCAGACGAGGGCGCTGGGGCAACACAGGACGATACTCTGAAGGCAGAGAAGAAGGGAGGGGACAAGGAGGGTGTTGAGCTCTCTGGTACAGCAGGAAGGTCGCCTTGACTGCCATCCCTCCAAGCTAGGGAGGCCATCTGTTTCCTGGGGCAGTTCTGTGGTCCCCAGCCAGCCCTCAGAGGCTCAACAATTCCCTCAGTGTTCTCTGATCCCCCTCCCCAAAGTCAAACATTCCCTGCATACTTTTACCCTCCTTCCTCGCTGGCTTCTCTGTGCCTCCCAGTGGTGAACCACACCTGCTAGGATTTTAAGGGCAAGCCCTGTCCACAACCGTGGGCTACATACGTAGCTGGGCAGTAATAAGGGAACGTGCCCAGCTGGGCTGTCCTGAATGCAGCCTGATGCTCCGTAGTCCTTCCTACCTGCCCTCCTGCTAAGTAAACAAGCCAGGAGAAGCCTGAGCGATTTGTTCCATGCGCCTTCTGAAGGGCCGTCCTCTCAAACAATGTCCCAGTCCTCAAGCGTTGTTGTGACCCCACTGCTCTCTGGGGCCTCACTTCTCCTCCTACAAGCGCACCTCTCGCCTCCTCCCAACCCCCGCTAGACATCTGCAAAGACCAAGCACTGGTCACACCGCCCTCACTTGCCTGGAGGATGCAGCTGAGCCCAAACACAACTGGGCGGTGCTGGGGACACAGCAGCAGGTCACTGAAGGGGCTGGCAGATGAGTTTCCTGCAGCTGGCTGGGGAGTGGGGGTGGAGGGGAGCGCAGGGGCCGACTGGGATGGAAGATGGTGAGCTGGGTGCCCACCGCTGGCATCCAACAGAATGGCAAGGCGACGGGTGCAGAAGTAAGCCAGGCGCCTGGACAGGTAGGCAGACTGCACAAACTCACTGGAATACTGTTGCAGGAGAAGAGAGAACGGGAAAGGACGCTCGGAGCTGGAGGATTAGCAGGGCCACAGCTTCGGCTTAGCCGAGGACCCCGCTGCTCTCTGCGGCCTCATTCTCATGACCGACTGGGCATTCCTTCAAGGCCCAGCCCATGAGCTTCTTCCCTCCGTGTTATGTGCTGCTGAACTGAGGCAAGATGCCCACTCAGCTAAAGCCTTCCCTTCTTTGCAAGGCTTACTCCAGTTCTCCCGTTTCAACCCTCAAGTTTCAAGCACACCCAGATGTCCAAAGAGCTACTCTTCTGAGATCACTGAGGGAGGGGCGGCTGACCTGCAGGAGCAGAGGCAGGAGCAGCTTCAGCAGCTCATCCTCGCCCGGGCGAATCTTCTCAAAGCACTCAAGCACCCAGGTCAGGAACTCGTGCCGGTCCAGCATCCCATCCTGGAAGAAGCGGGCAGAGCCCCTCAGTGAGAAGGCAGGTGGGCTGAGCTCACCGATCTTCAGTCCAGTTCCCACCAAAGGGGAACTGGTCACGGGACCCCGCAGGCCAAGCAGCGGCAACCGCCCCTCCCTCCCCGCCCTCACCTGGAACATAAACATGGCAAGCTTCTCATTGTAGTCCCACTGCTTCACCGAATGCTCCACCTCCTGGGGCATGATGCTGGAGGGTGAGCCGCAGGCCTGCGCCAGTAGCTGCCGATGAAAGTCGGCAATCTTCTGCAGCTGCTCCCAGAGAAATTTGGTGATAATCTGCGTCCACTCTAGAAGGGGAGAGCAGCAGTCAGCAGAAGAGACGGGGCTGGACCCAGAGCAGGACTCAACACGCTGAGGATGCTTTCCGTGCAGGGGAGAGAAAGGACGGTGGAGGGGGCAAAGCCAGGCCATCCTGGGGACTCCGGTGCAGAAGAAGTGGCCGCCGTGGAAGGAGGCTCAGGGAGGCCCAGATCAACCCAACCCTACAGCGTTACATTGATCCTGGGGGATTCAAGGCAGGAGCAGCAGCTCTTACCGCTGAAGGGGTCAATGACATGCCGCTTCTTCACCTTCGTTTCCGTAATGGCGGCGTAATAGGCGCAGGTCATCTTGATCAGCCAGGCAGCTCTCATCACGGGCACTGTGTACTTGGCCAGGTAACCAAATATCTCCTCCTTCTTGCTGAATATGGGCACCTGCCAGAGAACAGAATAGGAGACGGGCGATGCAGACATGGCAGTTTTGTCAGAGACCCGTGCGGGTGGGTGCACTGGGAAACCAGTCCTCCCCTGAGCCGCAGCCACTGCTCTCCTTGCAGCAGACACAGTATTTCGCTAGCCCAGTCTCATTCTTAGACCTCCCTCCGCAGCACCCTGCTTATCCTGCAGCTCTGCATCGTGTTTGGGTCTCCAAGAGTTCCTGGTCATGCCTGGCTTTCTTGCCCTGCCTAACCACGACCCTTAAAGGACCCACCTCCCCCCCGCAGGGCATCTCTCTCCTTGTCCAAGCCTTTACTGAAGCAGCCCGACAACCCACCCCGACAGCTTACAGATGCTCTGGGCCTTCTGGCCTCAGCCACCCCTTCATTAGTTCTTGATCTTGGGAGCCTTGGCAGCGTGGTACCTTTTTAGCCAGGTGGGTGAGGGGTTTGGTTCCAGCCAGATCGTTGAACCAATTGTTAATTGCACTCTGGGAGCGAGCCGTCACAAGCCAGAAGTTATCCTTTTGGTTCACCTGTGGTTTCCGACGGCCTGTGTCGGGCAGCGTGTTGCAGCGCAGCTTTTCAGCAATGATGCTGCTGAAATTTGAACTGATCTGGAAAGAGGAAAAGGAGCTTGCGGCCCTTCTGTAGCCACCAGGCGCCCTGTGGAAGCACCAGCCTCCCTTCCCTCGAAAGCAGCGGCTTGGCTTCACCAACGCAGCGCACCTTCCCCTCCACCGTTAAAGCTTCCAGGAGAGCCACCAAGGATAAATGGCCTCTTTCCTCTGCAGAGCTCCCTCCTGACACCGGTGCCCTCTCCCTCCTTTTGAGAGGCTGGGGTTTACCGATGCAGCCCCACAGGAACCTGACGTCTCACAGCCCGAAGGCACTGCCAGGCCCGTGAGGCCTGCCGGGCAGCACAACGTTTTCAACACCCCTTCACAGCTGCCCCTCCCCTTCCTCATTTCTGCTGCCCGGAGCGCCCCCGGTGCCCTCAGAATCCAGACACCAGATTCAGGACAAGGGAACAGCCAGCGAGTGCTTGCAGGGGCACGCGAGGACGGGCAGGCGGACCCCGCGCTTCTTCCGGGCTCAGCGTCTGCACCTCCCAGTTGCTGTTTTCGACCCAGGGGCCCAGAGCGGTCCAGAGGGCAGACCTCACCTTGGCGGGGTTGAAGTTGACGTTTTTGGCACTGCCGTGTTCATCTCCGGAAACAGCGGGCTGGTTGTTGAAGCCCTGCTTCACGTTGAGAGCCGTGAGCTCGTCCTGGGGGAGGACGCGAGAGTCACCCAGAGCCCCCGCTGGGAAGGGTCAGGAGACCGCGCCCCTCGCCCAACAGATGCGGGTCGGACATCCAAGGGAATCGCTGACCTCCTCGGGACGGACTAGAATTCATCCTCGCTCAGACACGGGCCGGCGGGGAGGAGGCAGATCCCGGGGCAGAGCCTGCCCGCCTGCCGGGGCAGGGGTGCCCTGCCGCCCCGAGCGGGCCCCAGAAGGCCCGCGGGCCCGGGGTCCCTTGGAATGGAGCCTCCACGGCCAAGAGCAGCCTGCCTCCCACCGGCAGCCAGACGCCGGCGGGGGCGGAGGTGGGCGCGGGGCGGGGCCCCGAGGGGAGGGCCCTCCGCGGGACCCGCACCGCCACGGCCGGGGGCCCCGCCCGGGCCCTCCGCGGCGGCGGCGGCGCCCTTCTTCCTCCGGGCCGCGGGGGGCGCTGCGCCCCGCCGCCCTCGCCGCCGGGGGCGCCCTCCCGGCCGGGGCGCCCGCGCCCCCCGCCTCACCTCCTTCTGCTTGGGGTCCTGCGGGTAGACGTCGGGCGGGCCCAGGCGCGGCCTCTTGAGAGGCCGGTGCTCGTAGCTGAGGACCCCGAAGGCCGCCATGGCCGGGGAAGAGGCCCTCCCGGCCCGCGCCCGGCCGCCGACGAGACTCAGGCCCGGCCACCGGGTCGGCGGCGGCGGCGGAACCAGCCGAGCCGGGCCGACGGCTGCCGGAAAAAGCCGAGCTGGGGGCGGGGCGGGGCGGGCGGGCGCCGAAGCCTTCCGAAGGGAGGCTCGGGAGCGTAGGAACCGGACGGAGCCGGAATGGAATGCTCGCGGCGCCGGGGGCGCGGAGGACAAAAAGGAGAGCACCGCGGCGGCGGTCGGAAGCGATGACGTTGCGGGAGCCGAAAGCGGGCGACGGGGAGCGAAGTGGGAAGCCTCGCCTCGCCTCGCCTCGCCTCGCCGGAGGCCCTCCCTCCTCGGAGCACGTACGGAAATTGCCGAGGGCGGACGGAGATGCCCGAGAGGAGCGGCGGCTTCCGAGGAGAGCGGCGAGCGTCTCCCTCTGCAGTTCGGCCTCGGTCACTGCAGCGCCCCGCAGTTCAACAGGTCGAGCTGGGGGAGGAGGCACCGCGAGTTTCTCTGTGCGCCACTGACCGTGGCCCCCTCGCTCGTCCTTCCTGCCCGCATCTAGGAGCGGCGGGATTGTCGGTGCAGCAACACTTATTCCAGTGGCACGCACCTCCGCCCCTTTCTGGCCTTTTTTGAGCGGTGGCTCTGCCGGCCCCTTCATGGGCCGGCAGAGCCACTGGCTACCGGATGTGCGAGCTGGGTTTCGAAGGGGCAGAGGAACCAGAGACCAAGTTGCCAACGTCCTCTGGACCATGGAGAAAGCACGAGGGTCCCAGAAAAACGTCCACTTCTGCTTCACCGGCTACGCAAAAGCCTTCGACTGTGCCGATCGCAACAAACTCTGGTAAACTCTTAAAGAGACGGGGGTGCCAGACCACCTTACCTGCCTCCTGGGAAATCCGTATGCGGCCAAGAAGCAGCAGTTGGAACCGGTCCCGGAGCAACCGATGGGTTCAAAATAGGGAAAGGGGTACGACAGGGCTGTATACGGTCACCCTGCGTATTTAACCTATATGCAGAGTACATCATGAGAAATGCCAGGCTGGAAGAATCACAAGCCGGAATTAAGATTGCAGGGAGAACCATCAACAACCTCAGATATGCAGACGATACCACCCTAATGGCAGAAAGTGAAGAAGAACTAAAGAGCCTCTTGATGATGAGGGTGAAAGAGGAGAGTGCGAAAGCTGGCTTGAAACTCAACATTAAAAAAACTAAGATCATGGCATCTGGACCCATCAATTCCTGGCAAATAGAAGGGGTAGAAATGGAAGCAGTAACAGACTTCATTTATTTGGGCTCCAAGATCACCGCAGATGGAGACTGCAGCCATGAAATTAAAAGACGCTTGCTCCTTGGGAGGAAAGCTATGGCAAGCCTAGATAGCATATTAAAAAGCAGAGACGTCACCTTGCCGACAAAGATCCGCATAGTCAAAGCTATGGTTTTTCCAGTAGTGATGTACAGCTGTGAGAGCTGGACCATAAGGAAGGCTGAACGCCAAAGAATTGATGCCTTTGAACTGTGGCGCTGGAGAAGAAAGACTTAGGAGTCCCCTGGACTGCTAGGAGGTCAAACCAGTCAATCCTAAAGGAAATCAAGCCTGACTGATCATTGGAAGGATTGATACTGAAGCTCAAGCTCAGATGCCTTGTCCACCTAATGCTAAGAGAGGACTCTTTGGGAAAGACCCTGATGCTGAGAAAGATGGAAGGCAAAAGGAGAAGGGGACGGCAGAGGATGAGATGGCTAGATAGCATCACCGAAGCAAGGAACATGAAATTGAACAAACTCCGGGAGGCAGTGAAGAACAGGAAGGCCTGGCGCGATATGGTTCATCGGGTCACAAAGAGTTGGACATGACTTAATGACAACAAAAATCTGCTGTCACGGGAGGGATTGCCCCCCCCTTTGGCTACCTTGTTCCCCTGCAGTGCCCTCAAGGGCCTCCCAGATGTGCCCCTGAACCAAGCCGCAGGGCACCCATGTCCGGGCTTCCTGGTAAGTAGCGCTGGGCAGGGGTCTCGGCCTTTCCATCCCAAGCTGGCTTCCCAGGCTGCTCAGGAGGAGGTGGCCCCGAGGTGGTCCTGTGCGAGTGGCAGTGGGTCCTGGTGCCCTCCCGGAGAGCCGCCTCTGGCCTGCAGCCCTCCCCTGCTTCCCGGGGGTAGCCTGCTGGGTCCCGCAGCGAAGGGCGGGCCTGGAAAGCAGGGGCGGTAGGCCGGGTGCCCTGGCCCTCTCTCAGCCCACCTGCCTCACAGGGGTGGCGTGAGCAGGAAGGAGCGCTGGGTATGCTCACCACCTTTGCTCACCTGTAAGAATAAGAAAGGCAGGATAAAAAATAACATCTGAAAAGCCCCTTCTGGGGATGCCCGGCTCTGGACAGTGGCTGGCCCATTCCTTTTTCTCCTGGTTTCAAGCAAGGCCTCCCAAGGGCTTTGGCCACCTGTGGAAATCCCCACGGCCCTCACCCTCCGCCTCTTCGAGACTTCACGACAGAACTTTCCACAGGAAACCGGTGATGGCGGAAGTGATACATGTCAGCCACAGATAATCTTTCATCTTGTTTCGACGCGCGCGCTGAGCGTGCAGCTCCGGAGCAGCAGCCCTTTCCCAAGCAAGAGGATGAGGGCCTCGGGCTGCCTGGGGGTCGCGTTCGGGCTCCTCTTGCTGCTGGTGGACCCGGGCGAGCCCACGGCAGGCAGCTCACAGCCAAAAGGTACTGGCCCGCTTTCCCTGCTTCTATCCGCAGGAGGGTGGGAGGGTAGCCGGGAGGGCAGAACCTGAGACCCGCTTCCCAGATTCTCTTTGCGCTTTCCATTAAGGAAGGAGGAAAATCAATCAGGTGGAAGTTCTCTCCAGCTTAGCACATCTTAACTAAGCTGTTGGGCTGTTGTCATCTGTAAACCATGATTTGTGGCTTAGCGAACAGGCGGACCCATCTGTAGCAGTTCGGCCTGCAAGCCATGGCTTAGCTCAATTGGCGAACAACCATGGTCCTGCTTTTCTCTAAATCAGTCCAACCTAACCGCCCTGAAAATTGATATTAACCTTGGAAACGTTGAGAAACAACAGATGGCGTGGGGGAAGGCATGCTTCGGGGAAAGGCTTTCAGTACCCCACACAGAACCGGGCCACTTCCTCAGCCTTCTCTTGCAAATGGGGAATTTAGATGCTGCCAAAGGGCTGTGTTAGGAGAGGCCCAGTGGAGGAGCACGTTGATCTTCTCTAAATCGAGTAAAAACCAAGGAAAGGGGAAGAAGAAAAGCAGGTTTTCTGAGCAGAAGCACCACAGAGCCGGTCGAGAGCTCTGGAGCCTCACAAGAGAGCCCGTTCTCAGCCCTTCCTTGCCCAGCGAAGGAAGGAGCCCCAGGCTCGAGGGCAGAACTTCACAGAAAGGGGGGATGCCTGTTCTTCCTTCCCACAGTGGAGTGCATTTGCCACAATGGCGATTACGTGATCTGCGACTGGGGCAGTGAGCAGATGCCAGATACCAACTACTCCTTCTACTTCTGGTAGGTACCCTGTGCCTTTTTTGCCCATTGGGCTGCACCCCCCTTTCTCAGCTCTGGCCATTCCTTCATCTCTTGACCACAAGGGACAGCTGTCCAAATTCCCCCTCCCTTGCAAAGACCGGGCATCTCACACTGACACAGAGGACCTTCCACGGAATCGCTCCTTCTGCTAAGGAAGGGTCAGCCGCTGCTTGGAGATTCAGACCGGCCAAAGCTCACGGTCATCTTCTGATCCTCAAGCGCTGCTGCCTGGTTCTGGCTGCTCTAAGAAACCAAGCCAGTCAGGGCTAGTGACTCTCTCATGAAACGGCAGGGTTGGAGGGAGGCTGGAAGGTCCTTCAGCATGGCCAGCCGCTGCCATGGTTGCGCTGCTTTTCCAGTGCCCACGTGACCAACCTGGAGGTGTCAATAGAAAAGGATCCAGACTCTCTTTTCTGCGCACAGGTATGAAGGAATCAACGACCCTGTGGAAGAGTGCAAGGACTACACCCAGATGTTTGGACTCAACGTGGCATGCCGGTTCAGTAAATATAAACCATTCAACCACTTGAGAACTTACATCAATGGAAGCCAGGGGAGGATTATTCCCACTGAATCCTTACTCCTGAATGATCTAGGTATGGACGATCTTCTGCGCTGTGAATTCGTAAGCAGGCAATCAGTAATTCAAACGGCGAGAGGGCCCAGCTTCCTAATCTGCCCCATTGGGAATTACAGCTACACCTGTCTGTTCCTCTCTGTACTTTAAGGGCCAACCATTTCCCTGCTATAAAGCCTCCAGTTGATCCCAGTTTCTGTGTTACCCTGCTTATGAATTCATTCTCACCCTAGAACACGGCTTGGAAACTTGCACCTGAGGGTTCCAGGAATCACTCATGATGGTGGTCACAATGACATCACTGTATTATATTCCCTTCAAAGGTTTCTCTGTTCTCCTGGCGGGGTTGATTTTGTGGTGGGGCATTTTCCCCCATATAACATGCAGTAAAAACACTAGAAGGTTTAAATTTTGCTACATCTTTAATTAAAACTGTTCTGTTTGCAGGTTCTGCCCCTTTTATTACTTTCTGCTCACCACAACAGGGACATTTACCCCTTAGTTGACTTTGGTGTGTTAGACAATCTTTCCTGAAAAGAGAACTGGAATTTCTTGCATATTTGACTTGGGGGGGGGGGGGGGCTTTAAAAAAAGAAAATCAGGAATTAAAATCTTCCCAGGGCTTCCGCCAAGAAGCAGAAGTTGACTACTTACTTATTTATGAGCTTTAGAGGCCGTCTGACTCCAGAATCTCTGGGCAGCTTATGCTAAAAAAAATAAAAACTAAAAACAATGTAAAAAAATAATAAATGCATAAAATTAAGGAGAATTAAGAAGAAATTTCTCAGCTGTGGGTGATGGGAAGTAATGAAACAGGCTGCATTTGTAGGAGGAATCTCTTAATTAGCCCCTCTGAACAGCTACTTGAAAAGGAGTGATTTGTGAGCTTATATGACGTGAAAGATTCTTGATGATGGGGGAAAGGCATTATGAATAATATAGGATCACATTAAACGTGATCTGGAATTTCCAATTTAATTGCAGGAAAGCAGTGCCTCAGCAGTGGGAACCTTTCCTAACTTCCCAGCTCTCCCCCTGCAGTGGATTCTCATTGTCCTCAGTTTTGCGAGCCCTGCAAAGTTGCCAAGCTCCGGGGGCCCAGTTCCAGATCCAAGCAGAGGGGAGTTCAAGGGGGCGCTTGGAGGGATTGGCCAGAGAGGGGGCTGGCTTGGCAGCTGCTGATTCCCTGGCCTCTGAATTTGCTGATTCCCTCATTGCTCTGTGCTGGAACTGTTCTGTCACTGAAAGGGAGATGGTTTAAATCTGAGTGGGATGACACCAGTGGTTCAAGCTCCTGTCCCCACCAGAGCTTCATCTGAATTTTGTCTTGTAGTGAGACCCGGCCCACCTTTTAACCTCACCTTCCACAACCTGAGCAACCACCAGCTGC
Source organism: Python bivittatus (assembly GCF_059951505.1). Lineage (NCBI taxonomy): Eukaryota > Metazoa > Chordata > Lepidosauria > Squamata > Pythonidae > Python > Python bivittatus. The sequence continues at coordinate 12,508,278 of NW_028277094.1, read as the reverse complement.
TCCTGACCTGGAAGTCCCCATACAAAAGACCCATGTGTTTGCAGCACGCGGTCAGCTACAAGAGCAACAAGGACACGCACTGGATGGTAGGGATGTTGCACTGGTTGAATGGGTCAGTGGGTGGGCTTGCTTATGGTCACAGAGAAGCCACCCACATTATGACCGAGTAGGAGGGATGAACCCAGTGAGTGTCTGTCCCAAAGGAAGTCTTGCGGGTGCTGAATGGCCACCTCCTTTCCTTCTTCAGGCCCAGTCCTCCCTGTTTTGCTTGAGGAAGTGGGGAGGGGCTGGCTAGGAGCTCCTTTTTCCAGTGGGGAAGCTGCCTGGTCTGTGGCAGCAAAAGCACCCATGGCATCTTTGAGACAAACTATGGTGCTGGGGCTTGGCTTTTGCATGCCGAACTCTTGAGGCATGACGGGAGTTGAATTTTTGTCCTGCGTTGCTTTCCAGGAGCACCACGTAAATAGCATGGCGTTCCAAATCCCCAGTGTGGATCCTGAGAAACTCTACACCTTCTATGTCAAGAGTAAACTGCACAACAATTGTGCATCCACAAAGCTCTGGAGCCAGCCATCCGAATTTGTCTTGTGGGGAAAAGGTAAGTGGGGAGGACAGGACAGGTTTCTGCCTCAAAGAGCTGAGAAAGGGAAGCAGGAAGACGATCCAGCCAGCCCTGCCCCCGGCCACCTCCTCTGCCCTTAGGTCCTGCAGTTGGGAAGCCTTGTGCCGGTCTGCGGGGGCATCTCCTCCTCTGATCGTGTGTGCGCAGCATGCCGAGTCATTGTTCACTTACCTGTAATGTATTGAAATGCCGTAATTTGCTGGGTTCCCACAAGATGCTCATCTGTAAACTATGCTTTACAGTCTTCCTTTTGGTTTAGCATGTCCTGTGAATCCCCCCTTGAGCAAAGGACGAGGCTCCCAAGGTGCCTTCAAGGACCAGTTGTAAGCCCCCCTCATTCAGCACCATTGCAAGTTTGAATGGTTGCTGAACGAGTGGCTGTTAAGTGAGGACTACCTGTAGTGAATTCAGAACATGGTCGAGAGGGCAAAGGAGGGAGTGCAGATGGGAGGAACTGTGCAAGCCAAGATCGAGGCAGCAGAGAAGAGAGCTACGCTTTCTCCTTTGGTCACATTTATGGATTGATCCATGTATCAGACATAGATGACTTTGCAGACTCCATTACCATCTTCTAGTCTGGTAACGAGCCTCCAGAACAGCGTCAGCCCAACTCGCCCTTCTTTTTCTTTGGAAACTAGAGCAACTTGTTCGCTCTGTCCTGCCCGTATCTATAACCCCTGGAAACCTTTCTGCTCATCTTGCAAACGATAGTCAAAGAAGACGCGACCGAGCTTCTGAGTCAGGGGGCTTCTCCCTCTGTTCTGGAGAAGCCCTGCTGCAGCTGATCCAGCAGGTGGACCAAACCCCAAGAGGGAAGAGTTTGTCAGGAGCAAGTGCTGTTCCCCTCTGCTGGGCATTGTTAGCATCTGCCTTGGTACCATTCATTTTTGCCCTGTAGCCCAAGAAGACAACGGCAAAGCACCCTTGTCCCAGCGCAGAAACATCCAGGAAGTCAGCAGAGTCCAGCTTGACTTAAAGAAGCCTTTTCCTTGAATAATAATAAACAATACTTGACTAAACCTGTGTGCCGCCTCATTCTCAATGCCTCTGGTGGCAAGCACAATGAAGCGAGAGGTCTCCCTGTCCCTCACCCAGAGGCCTGGGTGAAGAGCCTTTAATAGTCAAATGCCAGGTGGGTATGGATGGAACTGCGAAGCCCAAAAGGCGGTGGGGATCCTTTAAAGCTTTCCCCCACCTGCATCTGATCCACCTACTGGCTGTTACAGGACACGTGCAGGCCTGTGATGATGGGCCGTCTGACAGATCATTGCAGGGGAACTTCACTCCCCGGCGAACTGAACTCAAAGAGAGGAGGCCAAACCTTTGGATGGTGTTTTTTTTCCCCGTGCCCACAGGGCTATCCTGATCTGATGGGCCGGGCAATTCTGGTGTACTCTGTCCCATCTCGGAGATTTTGGACTGCCTTGGACTGGTGGGTGGAGAGTAAAAAGTTTGAGTTGGCCTTCAAACAGCGTGGGAGAACTTGCGCCAAGAGGCAGATCCTGTGACTGGCACAGGAACCCGAGCACTGAGCCGAAGTTGAGCAGATCGTGGTAGGGCTTGGCTGCAGGCCAGAGGGAGGTGCTTCTCTGAGGTCCTGCCTTGCCTTGCTCACCCTGCTTTCTCCTTTGCAGAAGATGCATCCCCGCTCCCGCTGTCCCCCTCCCTTCTGAGCATTGTGATTCCCTTGGGCTCGTTCTTCGTTCTGCTGATGCTGCTCTTGGCCCTGGTGTGGATGGAGAGGTGAGCAGGGCTGTTGGGCAAGGCTGGGGGCTGAGAGAGTTCTTTGGGGCAAGGGGCTCCTGGGTTGGAACGGTAGGTGGGGAAATGGAGGTGTCTTGCCCCACAGCATGGCCCACCAACAGAGAGAGAGGCCTTCCATGTCCCCCACGTAATGTTTCTTGCTCTGGTGGGCTAACTGAGGCAGGGGGCTGGAAGTGGCACTTGCCTGGACCCCCATTTGTCTTAGGGCCCCAGTTGGGGGGAGAGAGGATTCCCCATCCTTCCAAATGTTGAATGCAGCCCATTTACAACCACCGAGGGGACAGAGCTGGCTTTTCCTAGTGCGGTCCCGATGAACAAAAGGAGGCCTTAAAAAGTGGATACAGGATGGCTTCCTTGCCCTCCTAGGGTGCCCCACAGCCATACCATATGGGAGTTGTGGAAGGAAGTTCCCCACACACCAATTGCCTCTTTGGGCAGTCTTACAACTGACTCAAGGCTGCTTAAGCAGCGCCACAAAGCCCTACCTCTTCAGAACTGTGGGTCCATTGCCAAGCAGCGAGACCGCCCATTCACTCTACAGAACAATTTTCACTATAGCGTAAGGGGGTGGCTTTTCCCCGTGCATCTCATCCCAGATGTCTAAAGATGGAGCCACGCTGTGTGTCGTGACACCGCCCCTTCCTCCAGAAGAGGCCAGGTGTGGTTCTTGAGGAAACCGCATCCCACCAGTGTGCCTGCTAGTTTGACTGTCCCAAGAACCTTTTCTCTCTGTAGCATTTTTGTCTTAAAAAGATGCATGAAATGTGTAGGGAGGAGAAGTGTGAATCCCGTTCCGCCTCCTCACCAGTCTAACCTTTCTAACAGAGTGTGGGTGATCCTGATGCCCAGAATCCCGAACCCCAGCAAGAAATTTGAGGATCTCTTCACTGCATATCAAGGCAATTTCTCAGTAAGTCTGGCAAAGCTTAAGTCATGACTTGGCTTCAGACTCCCAGGAAAATTCAGGTGATTTATACTTTATGCGAGTGAGAAGAAGGTCTAGTGGGTCACCTTGCAGCCACAGACTTTGGTTCTGCACGTCTGCAAGCAGGCGGTTAACAAAGGGAGAGGGTCTCAGTCCAGAAAAAGGCCAGGCACGTGGAGGGGAGAAGGGCCTCCTCTGCCTTAGGTGCGGGGGCCATGTGCCTTTCCAGCGTGTCCTCTCTTTGTCAGGAATGGGCTGGAGTCTCCAAAGATGCGGTGGAGAGTTTCAAGCCCAACTATTTTGAAAACATCTGCTCCGTCACTGAGCTGCTGCCCAGCGGGGGCTACCTGTCCGTCAGCAGCGACGTCACAGTTAAGACCGGAGGGGCCCCTGGCCTTTCAGCAGACCTGGTTTCCAAGGTCCACCCGGATGCAGCAGCGCTCACCGCCTGAGTTTGCACACAGTCTCTGAAAGCTTCGGCTTCCCCTGCCTCCAAAGCACCTCGAAGTGGCCACCCTACCTGTCATTTGTGATGGGACCAAAGAGGAGAACTTGTTCAGCCCATGAAAGGAATAATACGAACTGCCCCCCAGCTGAAAGAGGGTGCTGTGCGTGCCTAAGCTGATCGCTGGCAGAGCTTCATCCTCCTACGGCAGGCTTCCTGCCTTCGCCTCCCGAATCTCCCCCTTATTGATCGGGGCCAGCAATCTTCCAGAGGGAGTTGGGACCCCGGTGCTGGATTTCTCTTCAGCCGTGTCATCCCACCCCAGGCGGCCTTGGTTTTTCCACCGACCCCTTCCTGCTTTCCTGCTGCTGACTGTACGGGGGCGTTTCCTATATTCTAATAAAAAGGCACTCAGTCACTCGGTCTCCTGCCTCCTTCATCTGATCAATCTGGGTGTCATCTTTGGTTGCCCCCCCTTCCGGCAACATCGGTCCTAGTTTGATGGTTGAGCTGTTGCATCCAAACCGCATTGTCACTTAGCTGCCTCTGTCTGCATAAGATTTTCCTCAAATTAATAATTACAAGATTCTCATCAATATGCATGGTGAGCTCAAGCAAAAGATGGTCCTGAAATGGGTTCTCATTAAACACGCTGTAGACTTACTCAGAGAGTATTTCATTGACCTGATTTGCAAAGTGTATTAAACCATTGCTTGTTTGGTTATTATTTATTATTTATTGAGTCAACCACAATTGGTGGGGTTTATAAACCACAGTTGCTAGATTTGGCTCCCCACCAAAACCAGGCAAGCCCTGTTACGGCTTAGTGCAATGCAGGACCTGGCCTATTATGGTTGATTCAGCAGACTATGGTTGAGGAAACCCCAGGTCAGGGTGAAATTCCTGCCAGCTTGCCTCATAGAGCTGTTCATTATGACATGTCACAATGGCCCTGTGGCTGCTCAACAGCTGGAGAATTTGTCAGCCATGCCAAAGGCAGCTGGGGCATGTTCATCTGCATCAAGCATGGGGGTAAGGAAAGATCCATGGAGTGGACATGGGGCAGGCAGGATGGCTTGCCATCACCTCCTGTTCCTGTGGGCCCCTGGGATGAAGCAAATGGGGAAGCTGAGGCAGGGCCTCTTGGGACTCCTTGGGGCCAGGAGCAGACTCTCCAAATGTACGCCCTCCCCCCAGAAACTCGGCACTCGGCAGGGGTATTGCCAGGGCAGGTTGCGAACCCCACTTTATGCAGCTTCAGGCTCCTTTAAAAAAAACCAACATGTTTTATTAGCCACACAGTCATCATTGTAATCCAGAATTAATGTTTTTGTCATTCCAAAGACTGGAGGCACAAGGCTGGTTGTATGGACAAATAAACTTTGGGGCCATGGAGCCTATCCCCTATTCAGTGCAAGCAACCCTGCATGATGGCCCTCCATCTTGGCTTGGATGCATCCAGCAAGGGAAGCCCACGCCTCTGTGGGTCACTGCTGCCAGTGCCAGAAGAGTCAGACCGTGAGGAAGCCTTGGAAGGGAGAGAGGTCCTCAGCACTTCTTCAGATTGGTGTCTGGATCTCAGATGTCTCTCCTTAGGGCAGCTTTTCAGCCCCTCTGAAGGGTTGAGGAAAATGGCCACAGCCAGAGTTGGAATGCTATTCCTTCTCCCCTCCCCACTCGCATATCCTTTCCTCTCCAACCTTTCCTTCCCTTGTGAGGGTGGCTCTGGTTGCCAGTCAGGCCCAGACCTGCTTACATTCCCCGGGAGAGATGGGCCAGGGCAGCAGAAGGCACCCTTCTGAGCCAGGAAAACGCATCGCTCAGCAGTGACCATGGCTCCTCTCCTTTCAGACAACCGGCAGTTCTTGGCCAACATCAATTGCTCCATTTTACTTCTAACACATTACCTGCGTGATAAGGTGGGATTGCACAGGACAGGTGAGAAGGCTCCCCCAGGGCCAAGGGAGGGGAGTGCCGCCCATCATTGGGATATTGGCAGAGACGTGGCTCAGGAGGGAGTGTGGCTGATGGTCAGGCTAGGGGGTCTGCTGGATTGGAGCTTGACTCCACCGAGTGTAGTTTAGGTAACCCTTGAAGGAATCACATGAGTGGTAATTGTGGTGGGAAACATCAGTGTCCCTACAGGGGCATTGACTCCTTGTGATATCCCATTGCCTGGAAATAAAGCCTTGAGGGAACTTATGGTCTCCACGGGCAATTGGGAAGACCCAGATTCTGGGAGAAAGGCCTGTAGTGTTTGGATAAAGAAGCATGGCTTTGGGGTAGGTAAGGAAGAAGAGGACTTTGGAGATGGAGAGAAGTTACTTGGCTTCATGCCTGTTGGGAACAATGGTGTTTAGGTGTGGATCCTGGTCAGATGAAAGCTCTGGGCCCCAAAACCAGGTGGGGCTTCCATGCACACAACCTCATTCATTAATCCATGCATTCATTCACTGGCTCACTCAATTTGTATGGGTTTCCACTTGCCCAGTGACTCTGGGCAGATGACAACATTAGAAACAACTGAAAAATACATGGGTAATGAAAATGAACCAATAGAAACACAGAGCACCTGCAGCACAATAATTCACAAGCTGGCAGCTCACCCAACTTCCTGGCCTTGTGCTCGAGGGACGAATCAGGTGTTCAGGCTCTTCAGTTTACTCCTGAATTTGATGTTAGGATAAAGCTACAAAGGAAGGGGCTGAATGGTGTGATTCTGCTGGGTTGGGAACCATGGAGGTTGGGATATTGGGATGCTGCTGTCCTCCTGGGAAGCTGAACCCCCAGGGGATCCAACTGGCTCCCCCATGGAGTGAGGAAGGAGGAGAGAGGGGCAAAGTCATCCATTCCTTGGGGGGGAGGTCCTGCTTCCCTACTTCTGTAGTTTCTTCTCAGACCCCATTGACTTGTGTGAAGAGAATGGGACTCTGAAGCTGATTTTCCTGGTCAAGTTCCCAGAAGACAACGCCAGCAAGTTCCTCACCGCACGGGGAACCTACTATGTATGTAAAGTGGAACGTGGCACCACAGGTGGGTGAGTGCAGGGAGCAGGCCGCCCCAGAGGGCGGCCATCAGGGTCCCAGACCTGCTTTTGCTCCAAACAAACTTTCTGGAAAGTCATTGGGAGGTCGACAAATGCCCCCCATCTCTCCAGAGCACCATCTTCTCCAGTATCGCCTTGTTCTGAGCAGCTGCCTGGGCGGAATCCTCCTTAACCATTGCCCGCCTTGGCGGGGGGCAGTTTCCCAGCTAGGTCCGTAGCAGAGGCCTTTCCCTCCCCTGTTAGCGGACCATTTAACTGGGGACTGGGCCCGAGGGACAGTCTGCATACCGGCCAGCTATCTTATGCCATGGTTTTGGGGCTGACCTCCTGACCATTCTTATATCCAGCTGTTGCACCCTGGTATCTGTGCAGACCAAAGCGTTTGCCACTAATCTCCAAAGTCTTCGCCGGGATCCCAGCAGCTAATGTGGGTTCCTCCCCTCCTTCTCTCCAGGGACCAAAAATGAACACAGCTATCGGGCCTTTCATCCCATCATCAAGTTCCCTCCGCAGGATTTGCTGGGTAGGGGTCTGCGGGGGTGAAACCGTGGCGCAGGGCTGGGGCTCTGGCTCCACATCTGGGTTCAGTGCTAGTCCCAGCCCGAGGGAGTCCGTGGAGAAGCCTCCTGGAGGGAAGCGGGGCCTTTTCCTTCCAAGGAGACAGCTTCTGGCCCCCGTGAGGAGCGAGCAGAATGGGGGAGAGCTGCCAGGTCCAAAAGAGGGGTGGTCTAAGCAGACACGAGCCCTCACAGTTCTTCCCCTGGAAAATGAAGGAGTGGGGTACCGCTGCTGCCCCTGACAGTGACACACAATGAAGCAGTGGCAATGTGGCTGGTTCGGGGGTTGCCAGAAGGAGGAAAGATGGCAGGACACTGGCTAACAGCTCTGGACCCAAGGGGCATCTGTGACGTTCTAGACTGAGATCTTGGAACGGTCCAGAGTTATAAATCAGGTGGCATCGGCCTTTTGATGGCCAGCAGATTGCGTAACGTTGGGGGGAAGACAAGGACGGATACAAAAGCGAGGGGGGCGGGAGAGACCCTCAGAAGGAGAGTGCTTTCTGTATTTCCTGGACTTGAGAAGAGGGGGATGGGGGTCCTTCCTTTCTTAAAGAAAACATGTTAAAATTTCTGTAGAATTTTGCATATTTCTGGCTTCAACAGTCCATGAGAGGAGGGACTGTTTTCCTTCCCCGCCAGCTCCATTCTTAGGGGGGCTAAGTGGGAGTGATGCCTTCCCTCTTGGCCTCCTTTCTCTCCTCCCCCCACCCAAATTAGGGAGGATTAGAGGGACCTGCCTTCAGGGCAGTTACTATTATTACTAATTTCACAATAATTTATTAATGTATATTAATAATATATTGATGAGCCTTTGCTTGCCCTTAGACTCCCTTCGCAACCAGTGTGAGTTCCTTGAAAAAAGCCGCCTTAGGGTACTCAAGAGCCAGGACGGGAAGAAGCCCCCAACCATGGAATCTCTCCTGTCCTCCATGGCCAACCAGGTGGTGGTAAGACTCCCCTCTCCTCCTCTGGGGAAGAGAAAGGCTCAGCCAGACCCCTCTGGTCTCTGAGGGGTCGTGATGGGTCCAGGACTCAGCCTTCCTTCCTGCTCCTGCCCTTCCTTCCTCTCTCTGTTGAAGAGCAGACGGATGGAGCTCTGGGCACCGTGCTGCCCTGTTGCTACTGGTGGCTGGTGGGCTCTTCCCCCCCCCCTGCTGTGTTACTAGAAGCCCCGGTGACCTGCGCTGTCTCCTTTGTTCAGGGCAAAAGTTCTGGGAAGTCCGGAGCTGGGTTGGCCAGTGGCCTAGATGAGGAGGGCTTGCCACGCAAAGCGACCACCGCCACCAAGGCGAGACTGGAGGCCATTCGGAAGGAAAAGCACCGCTGACCCTGGAAAGAGAAGCCTGGGAGAGCTTCAGTTCCTTCCCCTCCAGCAGCCTCTGTGCTGCACAAATGGGGGCAGCCTTGCCCCCTGCCCTGTGAACTTGCGTCCCAATAAAACGCCCTTGGCCCTGAGTCCCCCAGCCCCTCTTCCATCTTCCCGTGGAAGCTCGAAAGCGCAACGGCTGCGGAGCCGGATCACCTCCAGCTGCATTGTCTGCCGGCCTGTTTCACATTCGGGAGGGAGCTGATGATGTCCTTTCAAGGCTGATGTCACCAGGGAGGCTCCTGATTGGAGGCTCCAAAGAGAAGCTGCAGCAGAAATGGGATTTGCCAGCACAGGCTTCAGAAACGGGGAGGAGGGGGCAGGATGGACATTGGCTGGCCGGCAGCTGGCGTCTTGCCCTTGAAGTTGCCCACTGGGTGGCCTGGCCGCCTTGGCGGAGTGCTGCAGAGGGGCCAAGGGGAATGCCCTCTGGACCAGCCCCGCCTCCACAGCCAGAAGTGATGAGCTGGGGGGTCTTTAAGCTCCGCAAGGCCGGCTGGGCACCAAGTGGTGTTTGTTCCTTCCCACCCCCCTGCACCTGCATCCTAGGTCTGGAGGTCAAAAGCTAGGAAAGGGAGGGGTGGCAGAGGGGACTCCAGAGGGCAGGAAGGACCCTTGGGGGTATATTTTAACGAATTTGAATGGAGAGTGGCAATTCATCTGAACATTTCAAACGCTGGACCGCCCTCTTGGGTCCCCCTCCGGGTGTGGAGCTCAAGGCATTGCCGGAGCGTTACGTGCTGTCCCAGGGAGGCACGTCTGGCATTCATTCCGCTGCTGCCAAGGGCACCCAGGGACCGTGAAACGCTTAGGGGCCCCTGCTCCATTCACTGCCACTGGCGCTGCCGCATAAAAAGGTGAGGAAGCTGTCTTTCACCCTGCAAATCTTGCACAGCCAGAAAAGCTCCTAAGGAACTGCACTGGGGGACTCGTCTTTTGGGGGGCATGCTTTGTCCCCGAAGAAATGGCAAAGGCTAATTAATTACCTGGTGGCTTTCGGCGGTGGTGGACGCAGGAGGCTGGCCATGCCCAGCCCCGGGCAGGCACCGAGAGGCGGCAAAGGTTACTATCAGGTGCGCTGCCGGGTCGGTGCCTCACCTCTCTTGGTTAGGGCGCGCGGGACGGAGACCCGCAGCAAGGAGCCCCAGGCGGGTCCCTTGGAAAAGCCCACCCGTCTTGCTCTTATTTCCTGACCCGTCTGTGAAGCCCGCAGCGGGCCCCCGCTCAAAGCCGGGCTGGGGCCCGCCGGACCCCGCGCCGGCAGCGGCTCCTCCGAGCAGCCCGGCCCGGGGATCTTTCAGCTGGGCGACTCGATCACGACGCCACGGAGGAACAAGGCCCTCAGATAAACGCTGACTGGATATTCAGAATCGCTTCCCCCGCGGGGCTCCTGGAAGCGGGCGGCTGAGCCCCGTTACAGCCGGGCGTCCCTTCGCAAGCCGCGGCCGGGCGGTACTGAACCTGCCGTCTGCGCCGTAAACCGTACGCAGAGAGGCGGGGAAGCCGCTCACAGATAATCCCAGCCCGCTCCGGTCGAGCCTCTGCCCGGCCGGACCGACCTCCGCGGGCTCCGCGCGAAAATAGGACGCGGCTCCCTTAAGAGCTGTCAAGGGACACCACGCTGGATCCGCGGCCACGCCCCTTTGCTCTCGCGGGGCGGAGCCTCGCCGCTTGACGGGCAGGGAATTTTCCACTCGGCCCCACGTGGCCTCGCCCTCCGCCGGCCGCCTGCCCCGCCTCCCGCCCGCGATTGGCCGGGCGGCGGGCCGGCCCCGCCCCCGCTGCGGTGTATGAACGGCGCCGGGCGGTGGGCACGCCCCCTCGCGCCCCGACTCCGGCTGGGCTGCCCGCGCCTCCAGCCTCCCGGTCGGTCGCGGCGCAAGTCCGGCGGCGGCGGCGGCGGCGGCGGCGGCCCCGGCCGGCGGCCGGCGAAAATGATCCTCTGCCCCCCGAGCACGGAGCCCCCCCGCGGAAAGCCGTGCCAGAGGCTGCAGGTAAGGGAGCCAGCCCGCCGAGGGGGCGGCCGGGCTCCCCCTGCAGAGGAGCCCCGGCGGAGGTGGCGCCCACGCCCCGGGCACGGCACGGGGCGGCGGGGCCCCGCCACCCCGCCCGCAGGGCCCCCGGCCCGCTTTCCCGGTGCCCGCGGGCGGGGACGGTCCGTGCCCGCGGTGGAAGGGGGCGCGACCCGCTCCGCGCCCCTCGCGCTGCGGCGCGCCCTCGCCTCGCCCGCCTCGCCCTGCCCTGCCCTGCCCTGCCCTGCCCTGCCCGAGCGGGGGAGGCGGGGAGGCGAACCTCCCAGCCCGAACCGCCGCCGGTGGACCGGCCTCGGCCCCCCCCGCGCTGCCAATCAAACTTGTTTTTCTCGTTCTCCTCCTGCGGTTCGGCGGTCGCGCCGCCAGGGGGCGCCGCGCTGCTGCTGCTGCCGCAGCTGGGACCGGCCGGGAGAGACAATGGACCGGGCTGCGCGGGGAGGCGCGGAGCCGGTCCAGCTGTTGCTGCCGCCGCTGCCCCGGGAAGGGGGCGTGTTCCTCTGGGCCCTCCCGGCCAGGTGCCGAGGGCGCGCTCCCTGCCCCTTCGGGAGGGGGCCGAGCTTTGCCTCTGGGGGCGGCTCGGATCGCCTCCGCGAAAGCGGCCCCCCGTGCGCTGCCCCAATTTGCTGCTGTCTCGAGGGCCGCAGCCCGTTTCTTTGTTTTGCCTGCCCTGCTTTGTCTCGCTCCCCGTCCGACGTCCGGGTGGCTGGGCGGTTGGGGGGATGTGGCGCTCTGGCTCAGCCCCCGTCTTGCCCAGTGCCGGCCCCAGAGGGGGTGGGAAAGCAGCGGCCGCCTCCGGCATCCAGCCCTTGGGCCTCTCCCGAAACGTGTGTGCGCGTGTGTGCACACCCCGAAAGGAGGAGGGGTGGTCTTGGAGGGGCCCCTGAGGAGGGGGGAAGATTTTCTCAGGGGGGGCGAGGGTGCTCGTGACTGGGGTGAGGCCCTCCCTCGCCTCTTCGTCTTCAGGCTGGCACTGCAGTGGTTCCTCTGCTTTTGCTTGGGAAGGGGGCCTGGAAATGGGGCTCCCCCCACGGCCCCCCAGCCTTCTTTGTCCTTGCTGAGACCCCCAGTTCTGGGCTCTGCCCAGTGCTGGGCAGAGCCTTCTGGGAGGCCAGGCGGAGCCTCTAAAGTCCCGGAGCCCCTCTTGGCAGTTCCGCCTCCCGCTTTCTGAGGCTGCTGCTTTAATTTTAGCACTCGGGGTGTTACTGTGAGGTCTTCAGGAGTGGGAAAGGAAGCTCGGTTGGCATGTGGCAGAGTAATTTTCCACTCCATGCCCCCTCCCCCTGTCCTCAGCCAATTAGCCCCTGGGATGGTCCCTGAATCTTGGGGAGATGCATCCTTAATGGCCTCGATAAGGCCGTCCTGGAGGGTAGACTCAGCCCGCGGGCTTCCCACTGCAGGGGGCTTGCTTATCTCCTGGGCTGGGGTGCAGGCTCATTGAGTGGTTTCCTTTTGCTGGGGGTTTTCTGGCTGGCCCCTGGCCCTTGAAGGGCCCCTTGCTAGAAAGGTGGTGGATGTGGAGCCCAAAGCCCCCCTGCTTTCTCTGAGTTGCTCCCCCCTTCCACCGGGGTCAGGGCCAGTCCTCCTCCCACGAGCACCCTTGTTTACCTGGTGTGGGAAGTGGCTGGGGCTGGGGGAGGAGGTGTCGGACTGAGACTTTCCCGGACTTCCTGGGGGGACCAGCTGCAGATTTGGGGAAAGGTGCAAATTTGGGTTTTGAGACTTCTGTCTCTAAGGGCTGGCAGCATCTGCTCTGGGTATGTCTTGGGGGGGGCTTTAAAAAATCTTGCTTTTTTTTTTTTTGAAGGCAGGGCAGGGGGAAGCTTCTATCTTGCAAGCAGCCTTCAAGTACAAAGACAGTGGCTGGTGAAATTTACATCTGGGCACGGAGGGTTATGTGGGGTTTCTAAAATTCAGGTGGAGGGCTGTGTGTCCCTCAACTAAGCAGGCTGAAAAACTTACTGCAACTGATTGATGTGTACGAGTTGCACAGCCTACTTTCCTTTCGTTCCAGATGTGACTTCCACCCCTATGATTTTCTTGCCAAAAATATGCCTTGAGCAGAAAAACCCAGCCCCCCACCCTGTCTGCCCAGCCAGGTACTCCTTCCATGCCCTTGGGTGACATCAGGCGCTTTCGGTGCTCGAGGAGTTGGACCTGCGAATTGCAGCGAGCTGGTTGCACTTCTTCTCCCCCCCCCCCCGCCGTTGATCGCCCAGAGTCTGGCGGGTCTTGCTCCAAGATCTCTCCCTTTTCTGCCCTTCCCATCTAGCTGGCCAAGATGAGCACCGCCGACAAGGAGAGGCCTCCCCAGTTGCTCTTTGTGAAGGCCTTGGCCAGCAGGGGGCGGATCGAGGCCATCGCCCAGCAGATGGGCTATCACCCGCACTACCTGGACAGCTTCCTCCGGATGCAGCATTACCTGCTGCACATGGACGGGCCGCTGCCCTTCGATTGCCGCCACTTCATCGCCATCATGGTGAGTGCCGAGCCACGGAGTCCTGAGCGTTGGGGCCTGTGGCGCCTGTCCTGGCGAGCAGCGAGAGCCTCCTCTTCCGGCGTTGCCAGAGGCAGCTCAGCCAGGGGCCAACTGCATGCAGCTTGTGGGGCTGGGGGCTGCCTGCTTGCCGCTCCTTTTGCTTGCTACCACTGCTGAGCGCCCCCCCCCCATCTTTTTGCCACTCAAAACCAACAAATGGTTGTTTTGGAGCTGCGGCTGGCTCAGTTTCCTTTGTGGAATGATGTCTCGTAAATCCATCGTGATGGGACGTGTGTGCTCGTCCCCTGCAGAACCCTTGAAGATAGGCCACGGAGTCTCCGTCGCCCCCTCCAAGCAAAAGCAGGGAGGAGGGCTGTGATGGAAACCATGCCAAGCAGGGATCAGGACGTGCTGGACTGACTCTCTGGGTTGGGGGCGCTGGGTGGGATTCTGAGCTGGAGAGCCGATCCCACGGGGCAGGATGGGACCATGCTGAGCAAGGTCCCTGGCTTTGGGGGCCTTCCCTGCTGATCTTAGCACCACGGCCCTCGTGTGTCTCTTGCAGGCAGCCGCCCGGCATCGGTGTCGGTACTTGGTGAATCTTCACGTGCTGCAGTTCCTGCGGGTGGGCGGTGACCCCCTGTGGCTGAGAGGGCTGGACTATATCCCCCCCAAACTCCGCCGGCTCAGTGAAATCAACAAGGTCTTGGCCCACCGCCCCTGGCTTGTTTGCAAAGAGCACATTGAGGTAATAGACCAGGGTGGAGAGCACACTTAGGGCCCGTGGAGGGGCAGCATTTTTCCCCTATGGCAATCTGGATGCTGCTCTGATGTCTGTGTCCACAGTGCCTGCCCCCCATGATCAGCACTAATAATGCTTCCACCCAGATAATGCAGACAAGCTCCTGCCTGGTCAACCATCTTCTGGATGTTTTGGGACTGGTGCTGAGGGTGACAAGTCAGGGGAAATGGAGGCAGGGTCTCTGTTTTGCATAGGCTGTTTGCAAAGGGAGTTCAAGGGAATGAAGGCTGGGCATTTCTCTCCCACCCCACCCTGTCCTTGCCCTGGAAAGGGTGCTCTTCCGTGGCTCAAATTCTTCCATCCCAGATAGCTTCCGTGGGTCAACACAAGTTTTAAGAATGAGTGAATGGGCTCTCCCTGCCCCCGCATAAAAATAAGCGTGTGGAATAAGTCTTTGAGGACATGGCTGTAACAAGGTGTTACAGTTATGAGAGGAGAGTTTCAATCAGATGGTGCCACGGGGCTCTCCCGCCCCGTTTACCCCCGAGGCCGCTGGGGCAGGTGGTCCACCAGCAGGAGCTCGGATGTTACCGGTATCACCTCCCCATCTCAACCCGTGGCCCGGCGGGAGATGCAGCTGAGGTTCTTCCCGGTGTCAGAGGCTCTTAGGTCTGGGTGGGGAGGAACGGCTGAGACCTGGGCTTAAGCTTAGCCCCAGCAAGACGCAGCGGCAGAAGTTTTGGAAGCCGGCGTTTCCTCCTGGGTTCTGCTTGGTTGCGGTTGGGTTCCCCATGTGGAGCTGGCTCATGATCTGGGGGTCTTTGGGAACTTGTGGCTCCTGCTCGGGAGGCTGTGCTTGTGGCCACGTGTGCCCACTCCAACAGGTGTCATTTGTGGCAGATAAATTTTGATGGGGGGGGAGCTGTGGGTGTCAGTCGCTGGTGAAATTCAGCGCTCGCTTCTCTTTGGCACACACCTTGCAGAAGCTGCTGAAGATCAGCGAGCAGAGCTGGTCGCTGGCCGAGCTGGTCCACGCGGTTGTGCTGCTCGCCCACTACCACGCTCTGGCCAGCTTTGCTTTCGGCTGTGGCTGCGAGCAGGACGCCGGCCCAGAGGGACGGGGCTTGCTGAAGCTGGGCCTCCCGGGGAGTGTCTGCTTCTGCGACGTGGGCAACGGCTGCAGCCAGGAGCTGCTGCACCTGAACCGCAAGCGGGTGCGTGCCTCGGGTCCCGGTGTGGGCCCAGAAGAGTGGAAGGGGGGGCGCGGTGGGCGCGGGGTGCAGCCTCCCAGGCCGTGGCGGCAGGGCACGGGTGCCCTTCCTAGACCCAGAGGAAAGAACCGTCTGCTGCACATCTCCCCCGCTGCAGTCCCTGGATTCCTGTGTGGAGCTGGAGTCTCTCCGGGAGCGCGTTCACCGGCTGCAGGTGGGAAACGAGGCCCGGGAAGAGCTGAGGCTGCCTGCTGAGCGGGAGGAAGGTAACGCCCAGCTGAGATCTTCCCTCAGTCCAGGAGGAGAGGCTGTGGAAGGCCTTGCCTGCGACCGCCCTGCGAGCCTCCTGGTAGGGGCGGGAAACGTTGGGTCTGGTGCCTGGGGTCTGACTGGAGGCCGTTGAGAGATGCTCGCACGCCATCTCCCCTGCAGAGCTCCCGTCCTGCTCGCAGGCAGCCCCTCTCCTCTCCTCTCCTCTCCTCTCCTCTCCTCTCCTCTCCTCTCCTCTCCTCTCCTCTCCTCGGAAGCACTTTTGCTGCACGCTCTGTCTTCCAGGCTTCGACGGGGAATTCTCTGGTGCTGCAGATCTCTCCTGCTATGTCCTGGACCCCAGCTTTGGCTACCAGGAGTTTGCACCGTGCAACGAGGACCAGCCACAGATCTTCCGTGTGCAGGTGGGGCGCCCCTGGCAGTCCCGGAAGACTGCCGAGGATCTCGGCTGGCCTCCCCTTCCTCGGGAGGTTGCTGACCTCCCCTGCTTTAGCTTTCCCTGAGCGATCCTCCCTCCTTCTCACCTGGGCAGGATTACTCCTGGGAGGACCACGGCTTCTCGCTGGTGAATCGGTTGTACTCTGACATCGGGCATCTGCTGGACGAAAAATTCCGTAAGGTCGACAGCCTTCACAGCTGCTCGATGGCCAAGCGGCAGGGTTGCGAACACGCCACCTTTAAGCGAGGGATCTGGAACTACGTGCACTGCACATTCGGCATCAGGTGCTCCTCCGTCGCTTCTGGGGTTTGGGAGCCTTGTGCTCCTCTCTCGCAGAATTGAACCAGCCCAGTTGAGCCTTTCCATAATTTGCTCACTGAACAAGGGCGGATTTGGGATGATGAAGCATCCGGTGGCTTAACGGCCTTTGGAGATGTGGGGCTTCAGATGGAATTCTTTCCCTGGTCTTTGTGAACGACTTGCTGTGACTTTTTAAACATTGGCCCAAGAATTCCTGGTCTGCCAGAGCATACCGAAAACGAGCCGTGTTAAAGATGAATTGGGAGTCTCTTTTGGTGCTAAATCTGGATTCTGTTTCTCTCTCCCTTCCAGATACGATGATTATGACTATGCAGAGGTCAACCATTTCCTGGACCGGACTCTCAAGCTGTACATCAAAACTGTGACTTGTTCTCCAGAGAAGATGGATCCCCAGATGTTTGAGCGCTTCTGGAAACAATTCAAGCACAGCGAAAAGGTGGGGTTGTGTGTGTGGAGCACATGGGAAAAATGAGAAAGCCCTTGCTTGGGGCTAGAACCTGGAACCATCCGGCGAATTTGAGTGCGGGGCATTCAGGAAACAAAAACACCCTTTCTACGAGGCATAGCTAAATTTTGTGATTGCCTTTGGCAGCACAGACAGCTTTGAGCAAGAGCCAGGGCAGGGACTGGTGGTGGAATTTCCCCAGCACCGTTCTGTGGTGATGCCGCTGGGTCGTCCTTCTGGCCGCAGTTTCCCATGATAGCACTACCTTGAAAGGTTTTGGCCTTATAATTTTTAGAAGTATTTTGTACATGTATTTTGGTGCCCCCCCCGTGTGTCGATGCTGCCCACTGACAGAAGCGCCTGTTCCTCACTTTAGAGGACCTTGTAGGGCATCCGGCTCTTTGCGGTTACTAATTCTGGCGCCTCTGTTGCCGCCTGGGACGCTGCAGCAACCAGGTTTGCAGTGGAGGTACCAGGGAGGGTGCAGTCGCTGGGATGGCATTCTGGGAGGTGGCACCAGGCAACGGAGAGCACAAGATTGGGCAAGTCTGGCTTGCGTGCAGTGGGAAGGGGCCTCTGCCAACGAGAGGCCTTACCGGGTCTTTACCACGAACGCGCTTTGGTTTAGAAGCCTGGGTGGGATCTGTAGCCTGCCCCGTTTCTTCCTACAGCGTGCCACCTTCTTCCTTGGCCAAAGGCATTCTTGGGCTGCCTCATTTTGGGAAAAAGTTAGCTAGTTTGTTCAGCTTTATGACTGCAGGGAGCTGATGTCCCTGAGGCATTTACTGGGATGAGCTTTGCTAATTGGGTCCCTTAGCCTGTGTTTGGCCTGTTAGCTCAGTGGGTTGTGACCCCGGCCCTCCCCCCATCTCCCCCCAAAGCTTGGAAGACCCGCTGCCCTCCACAGTGGTGTGTTGTCAGCCCTCTGGGCACGGCAGGGATTCTAGGAATGGTCTTTATTCAGTCAAGAACAGGATCTTGAAAGCCCAGCCCGCTTCTGCCCAGCAAAACCATTGGAGGTTCTTATGCATTCCCCTTTCTGGGACGGAAGGCTGAGGCCAGGTCTACCCTCCTCCACTCGTGTAGCGCTTCCTCTCCAGCCACAGCCGACTCCTTGGGTGGCGGAGGGCTGCAGGCTTCTTTCGGCTGGGCTGGAGGTCGTCTTCTCTTTGCTCTTGCAGGTCCACGTGAATCTGCTCATCCTGGAGGCCCGGTTGCAGGCCGAGCTCCTCTATGCGCTCCGTGCCATCACGCACTACATGGTCTCCTAGAGCACGGGGGGGGGGACTCTGGCAGTGTCCCCCCACGTTTACTTGACACCCTCCAAGATGTGAAAAGTGGCGTCTTCCCTCTGGCCTCCCTCGCTGAGAACCCGAGGGCTGGTGGGCAACGTGGCCGCAGCAAGCCGGCTGTGGCTTTGCTCCTCCGCAGGTTGTGGGTGTCCGTGGAGGGGAGGGATGGGTTGCACGTACTTGGCGGAGGGGACGGAGGTCATTCCTGCTTCTTCCGCGGTCGACTCATGCGACTCTGTTCAGTTTAGTCCCCGTTACAGTATTGCGGGGGGGGGCTCTCGTCTCGTGCCATTCCTGCTGCTCGTAGGCTATAACTGGCCTGTCCTTGGAGGGTTGGGAAGGGGGTCTGCCACCCTGGACTGGGGGCTTCTGGAGAGAGAGCAGGGACGCTTTCTGCTGGCCTTCTCTTGCACTGGGGGTGGGGGGAACAGGAAGGAAGGGTCTCTAGCACTTCTTTCAGGGAGTGTCTCCGCCCCCTCTCCTTCATCCAAATTGTCCTTGGTAGCCAGATTTGACCCCCCCCAGGGCTCTTAACCAGCAACCTTAACCTGAGGTTGCTTCCCTCCTTGCCTCCAAAGTCAACCCCCTGCAAGTGTGCTGCCCCCCTGCCGCCTTTCGTGCTACTGGCACTTGGCCGACCCCCCCAAGCCCCCTCTGACTTGCGCTTCCCCTCCGAGCGGTGCAGATGTCCAGCTTGCCTCGGCTTTGCTCCTTGCCTCCCCCCCCTTCCTGTCGCTGCTCGGGGGTCCTACTTGTCTTGTTCCGAAGAGGGAGTTTCTGCGCTGGGCCTCCTCCCGTTGACGGGACTGGGCTACAGTGATGCTTCCGCTGGGCAGACGGGGGGCCCTTGTTGGCTGGGCCGCTGATCAATAACTGCAACAGGAGGGGGCTTGGTCAATGGCTAACGAAGGGGCAACTGGCAGAGGACATGGGTGGGACCTGGCTCAGCACACGGGGCAGCAGCTGACCTGTTTACTGTGTAAATGTTTTGGGGGGTGGGAACAAAACATTGTGTGGGGAAGAGAGTAAAGCCTATTTTTGCTATAAATATAAATGTTTGACACAGAGCTCGGCCTGATTTCTTTGATCTTCTACTCCAGGGGACCCCTTGATGGGGGAGGGAGAGAACTCCCACAGGCTCAGACCTGGAATTGGGGTTTAAAAAGCTGATTGGGGCTGCGGCAAAATCCACCCGATAAGCGACTCCCAGGGTGGGCTGTTCCAAGCTACGGGCCGGCCTGTGGGCAGGGCAGCTATGCGAGCCCATCTGTGTCTCGATGGGAGACCCAGTGGCCCTGCAGGGCTTCCCTGCAGCGGAAGCCCTGGAGCTCCCGACTGCGTAACCGTGATCTGTCCTGCAGCAAAGCACGTCGGTGTCCAGTAAAATGTAGGAATCTGGGATGGTTTAATTCTTTGGGGGTCTCTGAAAGAGAACAGACTTCTTCTGCATCCCACCTGTGAGTCCTTCCTAGCTCCTGTGTCTAAGTGAACGGGTGTTCATTGCTAGAGAGGAAAGAAGGGCTGCTAATTGAGAGGATCTTTTCAGGGCAACTCTGCCCAGTGACTCAACCCTTCCTGGCAGCCACCGAGGCGGAGCATGTGGGCTGACCATCCAAAGCCTCTTTGGGAAGGCAGCTCTGCTGTTTTGGAACAGGGGACTTGCAGCCTCCTACAGTGGAACAATGGGCTTCTGATGGAGCTGGGGTTCCAAACCACTTGCTTCTCTTCTCCTAGATAAAAGGATCTGGTAGTGGACAGGGCAGGGCTGAATGGGGTTTCTGCTCAATTCCTCTTGGGTGAAAGCCCCAGGCTTCTTCACCCAAACCACCAAGGTTAGTGCCTTAAGTCAAAGTTTGATCCTTTAAAGCCTGAGTTTGTGCAAGAAGCATGGTTCATTGTAACCCTGCTTAGATATTATGGGGCTTACGTTACACAATTCTGGTTAGCTAATTTCTGTTTTGTACAAGCTCAGAAAAGTGGGTTAACTGACACAACCCCCATAAGCCATCCAAACAGAGCCCTTTCTCAAGCTCCCCCCACCCGTCTAAATCTCTGCATGGGATCGGCTGCCCTTCTCCCAGGCCCTGCAAGTCCCCCCCAGCCCTGTGCTTTGGGAAGCAGCTGCCGGGTTGATTTCCAAGACGGCTCAGGAGCTCCACAGGTTCCATGGAACAGCGACGGCTGGTGATAATGGCTGCTGCTTTGCTAAGGCAGAGAGAATCAAGCTATCGAGGTGAGAAGTTGCTGAAAATCTGCTCATCAGGTGCTTGATGCTAAACTGATGAGCAGAGAAAAGGACTCTTTCTTTAATTCACTTGTAAAGGAATGGAAACGAGTGAGGGGGAGGGCTGTGCTCTTGCTGCTCAAGCTTGAGGCAGAAGAATTTTTCCCCATCACGTATCACTTGAGTTTAATGCCATCCCGGCTCTACTTGACACTTGAGAAATGTGACGTGGGCTACCGATGTGGCTAAAATGGCCCAGCAAACCACGCTTGTTCCCGACGATGGAGGCATCTCTCCCCTCAGCCTAATAGTTCCTGGGGAAATCATCCTCTTTTCGCTGGGGGTGATGCTAAATAGTCCAAGGGGGGGGCATCTTTCCACTGGCTGCAACTGGCAGATTGGGGTACCCCTGAAAATAAGGGAGAGCATAAATTCCCAGAGCAGGTACGGTACATCCTGTCCTTGGCAGGCACTGATTCTCACCAGTTAACAGCACAAAAGCCGAGTCCAAGCTCGGCTGAAGAATTTAAAGGAAGAGGAAAAAACCCTGCAATTCAAAACTTCGTAAGTGAGGAAACGAGCGCACAAAGTGTTCAGTTACGAAAATGGTGCAAATGGAAGCCAGAACCGTGCCCTTCCAGTAACCATGCCTCGCTCTAAAAGCCATTCTCACGGAGAGCGACAACCCGTGTCTCCGCCTGGGCCACCGCACGTGAGGGATGCTCGCAAGCCAGCTGTTGATTCCACGGGGGTGTGTGTGTCTGAACCGCAGCCGGGGAGAACCGAAGGAAGATGAACTTGGCAATGTGAAAGTTTGGGGTGACCCTCCCAGGAGAGTGTCAGGGTGCTACGGCCGAGGAGGGGGGCGGAGAGGGGGCGCAGTCCCGCCGCGGTTCTAGTCCCCTCGCCGCCAGCTGCCTGTCTCCGGAGCTTCGGGCGGCTTTGTGGGTCGGATCCCTCCCGGGGCTGCCGTCGCCCGCGGCGGGAGAGCGGGGTTTCTAGTCCTCATGATCTAGAGGGGGAGCGGCTGCGGGGCGCCTGCAAACGGCAGCCGAGAAGCCACTTCTTGCGGCCGCCTCCCGATCGGCCAGCAGCGAGTCCTCCCGCCCAGAAAGTTGGAGGCGGCCCCTTCGCCGCCGCCTCTTCCCGCCCTCCCTCCGGCCAGGCGGCCCAGCCTCGCCCTCGCCCCTCGCCCGCCCGCCCGCCTTCCTCCCTGGGACGTGCCGCCCGGCCCCATGAGCAGCCAGAGGGGTAAGGGGGCGCTGCCCGCGGGGAGGGGGCCGGGGGACTGAGGACCATCGGCGCCCCCGCGGGACCAGCCCGACCCGGGGCGGCTCGGAGGGACCTTCTCGGCCGCTGAGCCGCCCCGGACCTCGAGGGGCCCCGAAGCTACGGCCTTTCCGGGCGCGGGACGCCGGCCAGCTGGGCAGGAACTTTCTCCTCTTTTCCGGCGGGGGGGGGGACGGGGACTTCCAAGCAGGAGTTCCGGCGGCGCTGAGATTTTCCGGGCAGCAACCGGAGCTTCGGGACAGGGCTGGGAGGGGGGCTGGGGGCCACGCTTGCCGCCCCTGAGGGGCTCCTGGCGGCTGCACCCCGGGGAGATGCAGGTGGTGCGGACTTCCACCTGTCGACGGCCGGGCTCTTGGCTCCTCTTCCGCCGCCCCTCCCTCTCCCCCTCCCTGGCAGGGATTGCCCCTGCTAGAGGCGAGGCTGCAGCCGCCCGGGGTCCTCCCGCCTTTTCACCTGAGATGCCCCTGGGGAGGAAGGCCACCCGTAGGCCTCTCTGGGCTGCAGAAAAGCTGTGCTTCTAGTCCGTGTGGTCGGTGCCTTCCTCTCGAAAAGCTGCTTCCCTTCTCTTTCCACCACAGGAGGCCTCCCAGCCTTGGACTTTGGCTCCGAAGCCGGGCCTGAGCCAAGAGTATCTCCAAGGGCTGGACGGGCATCGTTTGGTGTGGTTGGATGTGGGACCCCTCCCGGGAAAGCGGAAGGCCTGGCTGCCCTCTTCTCTGGAATCTTCTGGGGCCCCATTTGCGGAACGCGCCCGGCCTAGGAAGGATCGTTGGGAGATTTGCAGGCTGGGGTGCAGGCAGAGCAGACACGGCCCCCGGGGGGTAGCAGTGGGCGCCTCCTGGGAGTGGCAGAGACGCTTGGCCGCCTCTTGCCTCTGCCCAAGGATCTTTGTTTAGGGCTGCTCTTCACAGAGGGGAGCCCCTGGGCTGGGGAGAGGCTTCTGGCCAGCCAGGGAGCCAAGGAGGAGGCTCAGGCATTCAGTTCAGCTGTCTCTGCCTTCCCCCGCCAGCCCCTGGTGCTCTCTCTGGCCCTCCTCCAAACCAAATGGCTGAGAGATGCCTGCATTGGGGGAGGAACTCAAGGATGAGGGTGGGAGTCTTTCAAAGAGTGCAGGGCTGGTCTTGTGGAAGGGACAATTGAAGCACCCAGGCTTCTCAGCAGCTCCTCCCATCCCTGCTAGCAAGCTTGGGGTCACTCCAATGGAGATGGCGGTGTTTCCTCAGAGGAGATTTCCTCCAGCGGTCCCTGGCTGTATGTCGAGGTAGGACCGGCATAGACGCTTTCACCGAACCCTCAGAACCGCTGCTCCTTGGTGCTGGCAGGCCTGCTCTTGCCACGGTTACAGGAAAGTCCTGGTACTGGACGCCTGTTTGCCCTGAATGTGTGAGCGCAGACCATGGAGTCAGAGGATTCCAACCCCAGGGTTGGAGACAACAGGGAGAGAAGGAGGAATTCTCTACCAGCTGAAGGGGACCTGCGTTTGCAGAAGAGGAGCTGTGTGTCCTGGGAATGGGGGGAAGGCCTTGCTGGATGAGTCCCCGGGCCCTCAAGCTTTGCTCTTGCCTTGCAGACACTCAGCGAGCTGTGGCGATCCTGGCCCGGTATCAGAGGATTTTGGGGTCCCTGGCGGAGCAGCCCCTGCGAGCCTCCATTGAGAAAGTGGTGCACGTATTTCAGAGCGAGCTTTTCCAGGCCCTGCTGGGTAAGGGTGGCTGGGAGCAGCCAAGAGCACAGGCTATGCCCATTCCTGGGGATGCACCTGGGAGCAGGCTCCCCTAAACCAGAGCTGCTGTTTGGGGGGTGATGCTCAGGCCTCCCCAGAGCCATGTCCAACAAAGACAGGAGTCTCTGCAGGATACGTTCTGCAGCCTCTGTGCAGTTACTCCCTCAGAGACATTTCCAGCTTCGAGGCTTGTAGCCTAATATGAGAAGCTCAGCCAGGTGGGGGCGCAGGAGAGGCTTCTCACGGGGGTGGGGGGGTGGGGAGCATCTTTGCTCCCCTTGCTGGCTCAGCTCAGGGTTCCTCTGCCAGAGCAGAGCTGATCTAGCCATGGCAGCCCCTTTGGCTCAGCGGGTGAGACCCTGCCTGGGCGTTCCTGGCTGGCTCTCCTGACCAGGGGGGTGAGGCCATGCCCTGCAGGGTGGCTGGTAGGTGGTTCTCCTTTCCAAGGAGGGGCCCTGCCCGCTTCTGGGTGGGAGGCTGCCTCACACAGACTCTCCCAAGAGGCTGTCAGGATCTCTGAAGGCAGAGGCGGGCGAAGGTTCACCCACCCTGCTGGAGACCCCCACGCTTTGATTCTGATGAGGGGCTGTGGGGAGGTGGGGCATGGCTGGGCACCGCTGGCAACCTCTGGGAGTTGTATTTGGGAGGGCTCAGCTCTTTCCATCCTGGGGAGGGAGAAGATACATTCTGGGGCCCCAACCTATCAGCTTGCTTGTTGTGGGTCTCCAAAAGCGCAGGGCAAGCTTCACTGCGTTTTCCTCAGAGGGCAACTGGTGATGCCCGTGAGGTTGCAGCCTCTGGGCCCAAGGGTCTTCCAGTGGGGTTCTCGGCCAGGGAGAAGGGCAGGGGGGGGTCTTCTGAGGTGGCTTCTCTAAGGCATCTTTCGGCCTGTCTTCCAGACATTCAGGAATGCTACGAGCTGAACTTGCTCTCTGCTTGCCAGCAAGATGGATCTGCTGATCTGGAGCCTGGGGGCCCCTCCAAGACCCAGGAAGATGTCAGCCCGGGGGGTCAAGAGGGCCAGGCACTGCAGGTGAGACCCGTGTGCCACCTGAACGAGGGGCTTTCCATGCTCTCCCTCTTGCCAGTTTTCATTGTGCGCATTTTACAGCTCACTGACACCTACTTTGCTTTGTGCCAGTGGTGTGGAACGGCTTTTTGCCCCACACTCCCGCCCAAGCCATTTCTCCCCAAGCCCCAAATCTACCTTTGCTCTGGTGACGTGACTCCTTGCCCTTCTCTCTCGGTTGCTGAGCTGGACAGAAAGATGTTTGAGAAGAATGCCGTGGGTGTCCACGGGGAGGTTTAGGACGGGACTCCAGGAGTCTTTATTGTCTTTATGGCTTTCCCCAGCCAGTTTTGGATCCCCCTGCTACCTCTGGGGGGATTCAAGTCCCTGCCCTGATTCGAGGCTGCCCTGGCCCCAGACTGGCCCAGGCAAGGGTGGGGGGAGGCTGGCCCTCGGCGTTGGCCTTAGAATGGCTCCTCCCCACCCCGCCACCCCCTTCTCTCCTCCCTCCTGCCTCCACCGTCCTTCCTTAGTAATGACCTCCTTGCGTTCTCAGGTTTCTTTCAAAATTTCAAGGCAGGGAACAGACACCTCCCGGCCGATTGCGAGGGTGCATGCCCCTGTGTGGAAGCCTGCTTCTCCTTCACCCCAGCCTTGAGGCCTTCTTAATGAGCTCCGTTTTAACTGGCCAAGGCTGAGAAATTAGTATCAGTGATTTTCAGTGCTTATCTTTTAAAAGAGGAAAGAACAAATATTTCATCCTCATGGCAACAGCAGAGCTTAGATGGAATTGGCAGGTGGATGCTTGTAGCCCGGTCAACAGCTTAGGAGCCCAGAGGTGCAGTTTTGAGAGAAGGTGGCTCCAGGAGGAAGGATTAGTAAATGTGCGGCTCTCTGGCACTGCTAATCAGTGTAGGTCTTAGACAAACGTGCATACAATCTTCCGGGTGTTTTAAAACCATCTGAGCCGCCACCATGCTGGTAGGGAAGCTGCAGACGGGATTGGCAGAAAGTGGGTTCTGCTCCCCTTGTGCCTCTTCAGGAGCCTGGCAGGGGTTCTGCGGATGCAGCCAAGAAGTTGCGTGGAGGCTCACCTGGGGGGTACGTAGTCCCGGGTAGAGCTCCCAGGAGTCAGGCCCTTTGCAGCTCGGTCCGGAAGCTGTTCTCTTGCTCCTGAAGAGTTCGACGTCCCCAGATCCAGGCCAACAGCTGGCAAGGTCCTCTTGCGTGTTCCTTTTCAAAACAGAAGCCCTTCTTTCTCTGTAGCTTCTGCTCCGATCCCCATGGTTTCACCAGGCTGCTTTTTCAATATTCCAGGGAAGAGCAACGGGGGGCCAAGATCCAAAGCCACGGTTGGTGAGAGTGACTGAGAGCAGGACTGAGCTGCCCGCACGAGTCTGCGGCCTGGCCGTGGGGGTCAGCAGCACCTTGCCCAAGGTGAGGGTCTTGACGCTGCAGAGAAGCAGCTGGGGGCAAAGCCAAGGGAAGGGAGCAGCTGCTCTGCAGGAGAAGGTCTCAGGTTCGCCTCCTGTGAATTTATGAGGTCCAGGGGATGAGAACGAGGCTGTGCAAGGGTTCAGTCTGATTCAGAAAGGAGGGGGCAGAAGAGTTGCAAAGGGGGGGGATCTAATTTCTTCCTTCTCTCTGGAGTTCACTTGTGCTTAAGACCTCCTGGAGCAGCCTGCTTTTCTCCTACGTGGAGGCTTTCCCCCTTAAGCCAGCAGGGTCCCCACTCTAGATAAAAACGAGGCTCTGAAAGTTAGAAGAACAAAGCAGTCTCACAGCTAAAAGCGGTGCCCGCTATTTTTCTTGCAGCAATAGGTTCCGCGCGTCACCCATACTCCCGTAATCTTTTGTCAAGCCTCACCCTGGGGGTCAGCGATAAGTCAAGATTCGGGGGGGTGGACGAGGACGCACCTGCATCCGCCTGAGTTCAGCCCTGTGCCCCGACGAAGGCCGGTTCTGCCCCCTGTTCAGGGCTTCCCCTGTTTGATCGCAGGGAGGGCCCGCAGTTCGGCACTGCTAAAAGGTCAGCTGTCATCCGGGACCGTCCGGTAGCTTCCCGAGCATGGAAGGGGGACTGGCCAGGCAGCCGGGGCCGTGCCGTGCCGTGCCGTGCCGTGGCTTCCTTGCAGCGGAGGGGAGAGCCGGTTGGGCCACGAGCGAAGCCCGTTTCACGTGGGCTCCTTTCCCCTCCTGACATCTTCCTGCTGCTGCCTAGCAACCCGGCTGCCGTCTGCATCGAGCCAGGAGACAGGCTGGCTGCAGGAATGGCGGAAGAGACCTTTCAGGGGGATTGGGGGCCCGGGAGTCCCACGTGGGCTCCCCGGGAGCCCCATCCTGTCCATGCGGGTCCGGTGCCCGGCGGCTCTCTCTGGGTTATTCAAGGCGGCAGCAGCGGCAGCAGCAGCGGAGTCAGGCTGCCGGCTCTGCGCTGGGGCAGGCCGAGGAAGCAGTAGGAAGCACGCCCTGTGCCCCAGGAAGACGTGGAGCCCTTCTTGGTGCAGGCGGGGGAGAGGGGGCAGAGGAGGGCCTCCTGACTTCTCCCCTGCTTCGCCTCACGCTCTGGGGTTGGGCCACCCTTTCCCGGCCTCAGGACATGGCTGCCCTCCTCCGCCATGAAATGCCCCCCTGCTGCGGTTTGGGACACGCAGCGCAGGCAACGTGCCCTGCCGCCATCGGAGCGCCCGTGGGGTGCAGGACCATCGAGGGCTGGGCTGGGGCAGTTCCTAGCTGCGGGGTCTCTGAGCACTGGCGCAGGCTGGCCCACATCTTACACGAGGAAACCCGCCGAACAGGCCAAAAGTATGCTGTGGTTTGGATTTAGTTCTCGTGCTTCCTGCTCTCTCCCTGCCCACAATTTGGGGTAGATTTTTAGATTAAAATCCTGTAGTTCCTATCTGATTTTCAGCTGCCTGTCGCAAGTGGAGTCTGCAATTTCCCTGCTGACGTGTTCTTTTGCCCTCAAGGTGGTACCGCTGGAGGACCCCTTTTCCCCTTGGATAAGCCGTTTGCGTGTTTGGCCTTCTGTTCTTCTACCCATGCTGAGCGACTGTGGGGGCACAAACCCTCGCCAGCTTTATGCCACTACAGCAAGATGGCTGCATTACTGTCCAGGCGAAGGAGGTCGGTTTCTTTTGGCCGCTGCAGTTTGGCGGGAGCCAAATATTCCTCCCTGGCCAGGCCTCCAGCCCATGGGAAGAGACAGGAGGCGGGTTTTTCTGTGTGCGCCTCTGAGTGGGTGTGTCATATGGCTTGTGGGTCAGGAGTATGGACCCCGGAGTCCTGATTCTCCCCAGATAGTTCCCTCTCTCATTTCCCTGCCCTCGTATTCCTCAAGGGGATCAAGCCGTTCGGAGCCCCTGAGTTAAAATTAACCCTGTGCCAATGAGAAGCTTGGGGTGGCGCTTCCTTCTCCCTCCACTTCACGCATCGCTGCGGCATCTCCTCTTCCTCTGGTTCTTCAGCTGGGCTGAGGAGAGGCTTTCGAAATTCATTCCTTGCCCGGAATCTCCCAGTGAGGACTCTCAGAACAACTTAAGAGCGCGGTTGGAAGCTGGGAAGTGATTTCCTTCTGTGAACCAAGAGCTGAGCTTCATTGTCACACCGGGTCCTGCCCCCCATCTTGGCAAGGTCCCCACTGGCAATCCAGTTCAGCTGCCAGTCTCCCCAAGAGATTCCTATCCTCTGGGTCCTCTTGAGCCTCCCTTGCCACCCCAGTGGGTGTCCAGAGATTCACGGCCTGACTTGGGTTTTGATGTCTGCTGAAAAATGGCCGAACTGTGACTCACAGTAACTTTTTCTGCACCTCTTTCGGGTGGGGAGCATGTTAGTCTATTGCAGCAAATGCTGGGCAGCCTAGAGAACAGAAAGATCTTACAAAAATATAATCAGTTTAGACTATGGTTTCCCAGGCCAACAGTCTCCATAGCGTGGGGTCTCCATGTACCCAGTTCAGAAGAGACTATCCTACAGATCTAGATAATCTGGAGTTACTCCAGAAGCTTTTGTCCGGTGGATTCAGTTTTCCACAGCTGAATTGTCCCGGCAGAAATGCTTGTGCAGGTTCTACTCCAGACACTGTTTCACAGGCTGGCATCCTACGTTGGTTTCTTGGCTTAGCATGCCGTCATGGCTTTTGTGAGATGCTAGGTGGGAAGGAGGGACTGCAGAGTTGGGAAAAGAGGCACGCTTCCTGGGGAGCGTAGGATTTTTTTGGAAGGCAACTGAAAAGTCTGGAAATTGAATTTGTTAAGGCCTCAACGGTCCCTTTAAGAAATCTCGGCTGCTGGTATTCCAGTTCGCCGGCTGATTGGCTGGAGAGTGAGTGGGCGGGAGGGGGAGGGAGCAGCCATTCAGAAATCTGTTGCAGTACCTCCCTTATTTAAAGGGGGACCCAGCGAGGGGGGGCGTTGAAGGAACAGCCTGTTCCCCCCTCTCTGCTGCAGGGAATCCAGGCAGCAGGGTGCCCGGGAGGGTTCTAGATCTTGAGATTCAAGGCCTGGAAGAAAGGTCAATGGCAGCAGACAGGAGATCCCTCTGGGCTGTTCCTGGCTCTGGAAGGGGGTGCTAGGAGCCACGCACCCCAGCATAGATGGAGGCTGCCCTAAAATGAAATCTGACTTAATGTGCACTTAAATGCAACTGACTTCAGGCCACATTCACTGGATTAGATTATTTCATCACTTTCCCCTAAGCTTAGAAGGGTTTTCCGAGGACATCTTGTAGCTGCTGATGTTGGCTTCCAAAGGTGATGATTCCCATTGGCGTTGCCTCAGCCTCTGCAGGTGGTGGACTAAAACTCCCATAATGCTCTTTCGGCCTCCCGTGAGGTCCTGGTTTGCCCCTGCTGCTACTGCCCCAGCCCACTGGAGGACTGAGCACTAGACCCTCCAGGCAGTTGGATCACCCCCTCCTTTGGGGCTTTTCTCTGCAGACTGTGTTAGTTCTCTTTAATCAGTCTCCCCTGGCCCTTTCATTGCAACGTACTGTCTGTCAGGGAGGCAGAAGTGACCACACGTAAGGGGTGGGGATGGTGGGGATTGCTTTGAATTGCTCAGAGATGGGCCTCCTGGGTCACTCAAAGTTACACCATGCTCCCTGTCTTGAGATTGCCTCACCCACCGTTCAGTGTCCACATCATGCTAAGCCACAGTTTGTTCAGTTTGGTTTCTTGAATGGAAAGTGACCTACTGTAGATCACAAAATAGCTTACAGACATCAGGGGTTGGGCTTGTATAACTCTCTAAGCAAAACCAAATGAACCACAGCAAAGCTTAATGTGATGTAGGAATCCACCCAACTTGGATTGTGCTGGCTGCCTGGGGACTTTTAGAGCATCCAAAACCCAGTTACAAATCAATTGATCAGGTCCTGGAGGGGTTTTCCCCCTGCCACCCTCCCCGGGAATTCCCAGAATTCCCAAGCCAGAATGGCCATTGCTGAGATTCTGGGTGCTGAAATCCACCCATCAGAAATGGCTCAGTCTGGGGTTGGGGGTTGGGTTGACAGTGGCAATTCTTAAGACGTGGTGTGAGGGTTAAGGAAGAGGTATATGCAGTCTTTGAGTGGCATTCCAGGGGGCACATTCCAGGAGGTCAGCAACCAGGCAAGAACTGTGATTCAAACTGAATTAGTTACATTAATTAACATTTACTATGTACCTGTCATAGTAACCATTATAATTTGGTGGCAGTTGCTTGGCATGAGGATAGTGGCTGCAACAAGGTTTTGGAGAACTGTAGGTCCAGGGAGCCCTAGGCTCAAACCCCTACCCTCCGGGAGAGTCACTGTGGATGTGGCCAGTCACTCACTCTCAGCCTTGCACACTTTCCATGGTTGTTGTGAATGCTACATAGAAGAGAGGAGTCTGTGTGTTCCTCAGCTCCCGTGGGCAAAGCCTTTGGCTGCAAGAGCCCCCTTTGCCCATTGTTCTGGGGCCAGAAGATTCTAGATTCTAGAAGAATCGCTGTGGTCTTGTGGAAGGCTCTACTCGGGGTGGGCCTTGGATACAGATCCTTGCACCCTGTGCAGCTCAGGAATCTGACCAAGGGGAGGAGGACTCTAGTCCCACATCATCACACGCGCCCAAGGAAACCTGAGCACTGCCAGGTCTGCAAGAGGCAGAGGGGTTCCTGGAGTGGCTGAACTGGTGCCTCTGGGGTGGGCTTGAATCCCTGTAAGTCCTGATTAAGAAGCTGCAGCCAGCATGGATGGTAATGGCCTCAGAGACAGACCTTCATTGGTTTGGAGTTGTTTGATGGACCTTTGTAGATATTTCTGTTTCTGAAAGGTGTTTCTGAGTTGGAAGCTACGGGGGCAGAGGATATGGTTGGAAGAACTATCTTCTCCTGGCCAGAGGAGATGTTTTGCAAACAGCCTTCCCCTGATTCCTTCCTTCTCCCTAAGATAAAGAATGCAAATTATTCTTCAGACAGCTTTCACGCAACACAACCTAGCAGGTCACACTGTTCTTTCTACCAGGGTTGATTCCGTTTGCATGTGATGTAGAGGTGGCAAAAAGTTGAAACGTCCGTGAATCATGCTTCATGTGTACCACACTGGTGAGGATCTTAACTTTGGCAGATATGGGGTTTGGAAGCCTCAATTCAGAGGATTACAGGAGGGCCTTCTGTGCCATTCCAGAGTTCCTACGTTCCATGCGCCATTTTAGAAACGAAGATCCCAGGAAACGTCATTTTAGTAACGATAGAGCCCGCTTCTCTACTGGTTTCAGTCTGCCCAGTAAGATTGGGCAGGGCTGGCGTGCTCTGCCTCCCGTCAGCAAAGAAGGGCATCTTCTGAGACTCCAGAAATGGGATTTCTCTGGGGCTGCCCCTGCCTTCTTGGAACAGTGTCCCCCTGAAGTCTGCACAGCCCCAACCCCCTTGTCCTTCTGGGAAGCCACGAAGACTTGGCTCTTTCGGTGGACGCTGGGAGAGGGGAATTCAGATTCTGCCTCTTGTGCTCTCCGGCTCTGCTGACGGAAGCGGGTTTATTTCTCTTACTGTTGGCTGTGTTGTTCCAGTTTTAATTGTTTCTTAGCCTTGCGTGCTACCCAGAGTTCCTTTGGCAATTAATGAATCAAACTAATGTATAAGGCAGACAAACGTGGGGAATTCTCTTTCGGGGAAAACTTGAGGAATTCGGATGCTCTGAGCCTTAAGGTGCTGCTTAGGGATGGCTGGAAGTGTTATGGGATGGATACCTTAATAGGCTGGCCTGGCCTGGTTTGGAACCTAACCAGGATCAGGCCTAGTTAGTTCTTGGATGAGAGACCACCAGGATGTTCCCAACTGTGGACTAGATTGGGAGGATGGAAAAAGCGGCCCAGAGGTACACAGGTGAGCAGCTCTCTGACTGCTGCCAGAACAGCAATGTTCCGAGAAAGCGATTGCTCTCGCCCAGGTCGACGGCGGTCGCTCTCTGACCTTGACTGATCTTGGGAATCTGGTCGGAGCTGGAAGAGGAAGCCCAGACTCAAAGCCGGGGCCGTCAGCCGGGGGAGGAACGGACAAAAAGGCCTCCCGTTATCGATCGGCAGGCAGTTGTGTGTCGAATGGGTGTGAGGAGCAGAGTAAGGGGGGGGCTCGAATGAGAGCAGAGGGGCGATGCTGCCCTGGGATCCAGAAGAGCAGAGAGGGGGCTTCCGATCCCTTTGGGAGGACTTCTGGCCATGGGGCTTTCCCAGCCTAGCCTACCTCGCAGGGAGACTGCAGGCAGAACGAGAAGCGGGAGAGGAGAGGTAGGGGCGCGTCCCTCCGTGCCCCCCCCTCCCCCGCGTGCGGTTTCCAGGAGGGCTGCCTCTGTGTCTTTAAGGCCCGCTGCTTAACATGCTCGGCGCTGCTGCCGCTGCCCCGCGCGCCGATTGGCTGCGGCGTCGCGAACGGGAGGCTGGAGGGCGAGCGAGCGAGCGAACGCGATGCTCTGCCTGCTCCCTTTCCCGTCCAGGGACCACAGGCGGCGGCGGCGGCAGCAGCACCAGCACCAGCACCGGAGGCGGCAGCACCAGCCCCGGCAGCCCCGTCCCCCGCCGGGCCCGGAGGAGCCCCGCGCGCCGCAGCGGCAGCGGCAGCGGCAGCCGCGCGCCCGCCGGGCCGGGGCCGGGGCTCGCTCGCCCGGCCGCCCCTCGCAGCCGCGGCCGCCGGGGGAGGCGGCGCCCCCTCCCCGAGCTTGGCAGGCTGGTTGGGCTGGGCGATGCAGCGCGGCTGCCGCCGCCGCCGCCGCGATGATGCGCTAGCGACGGCGGCGGCGTGGTCGGCGCGCCCGCGGAGGTGACGGGCTCCGGCGGCCGGCGGAGGGCGCGGCGCGGCGCGGCGTAGCGGGAGCCGGCGGGCCATTGTCTCCCGGCGCGGCACGATGCACAAGCACCACCACTGCTGCCGCTGCCCGGAGTGCTACGAGGTGACGCGCATGGCGGCCCTGCGGCGCATGGAGCCCCCCAGCTACGGAGAGTGGCAGCAGCACGAGCAGTTCGGCGGCGGGGGCGGCTACGGGGGCTACGGCTCGCAGACGCTGCCCTCGCAGCCCGGGGGCGCCGCCCCCACGGCCCGGGCCAAGGGCAAGCTGGTCCCCACGGCCCGCGACAGCGCGCCCCCCGCGCCCCCCAAGCAGGGTCCGGCCAAGGGGGGCGGCGGCGGCGGCGGCGGCGGCGCGGGCACCCCTAAGATCAACGGCAGCAGCCCCGCCTGGTGGCCCGAGTGCACCTGCTCGAACCGCGACTGGTATGAACAGGTGGGTGCCGCTTCTCGGACGCCGGCGGGGGGAGGGGGAGAGGGCGGGGGGTCGCGCGCCTCGCCGGGCAGGGGCCTCGCAGCCCCGCCGCCGCACCGGGAGCTGTCCGCGCGTGGGAGCGGCCGGGGCGCCGGGATGTGCCCCTTCCCCTGACTGAGGGCCAAGCAGCTGTTGGGGAGGACGGCAGCTTTGGGGCCGGCAGCACCCCCCTCTCCGTGGGGGCTGCTTCTGATAAAAGGTGGCTGGGGGGACCTCGGACCCTTTGGCCCCGGCCCAGAAGGGGATCGGGAAGCCTCCCCCGCTGCCAGCCGCCTTGGCTAGACCAGCCGAGAAAATGGATGGAGTCTCACGCGAGGCAGTAAAATGGAGGCTCTCTCGATGGGTCCCCCGCCTTGTGCGAGTGGGCCAAGCCTCTGTCGCTGGAGGTGGCCTTGCCTCGCCCCAACCCGGCCCTTGAGGGGCAGAAGACGGGGGGCCGTTCTGGGGGTGGGAGAGAACCCTGCCTGGTGCTCACGTTCCCTGCCTGCGTGGTGCTGGCTTCTTGCCTTGGCGCTGGGCACTGCAGTTGTGCTAGACCACCTGCCTCTGCCTTTTCCTAATGCCCCCTCCCAAATGCAGCCTTGGCCAGCTCCTGGGGGGGGGGGTCACTCTGGGCAATCTGTGTGGTGCGTGTATGTGTGAGAGCTGCTGGGTTCCCTTCCCCCGGAGCTGTCAGATGGAAATCTCTCCTAAGATGGCAGTGACAAGATGTGTGTGCATATGTGTGCGTGCGTGTGCACGCATGCTGGGGTGGAGAACAGCTCTGGTCTGGGTCTCGTTGTCTAACCTGGTGCTGGTCAAAAGGCCCGATGGTGTGATGGGAAAAGATTTGGGAGAATTGGGGGGCTGTTTTGGAGGGATGGCAGAGCAGTTGAGCTGGAAAGGTGCCTCTGCAGGCCGAGGAGGCTGGGAGAGAGGCCGGGAAAGGCCAGATTGCTCACTGGGGTGTCAGGAGGGTGTAGGCGCTGAGCTTTGCTGCCTCCGGTGGGGAGGGGTGGCTCGCACTCTGCCAGGCTGACAACTGGAGCTGCTGCTGGCATGTTCCCTGATCGCCTGTTACTAGGGGGTGGGTGTGTTTAGCCGTGTCAGAAAGGGAGGTGGGGTTCTGTCCCAGGTTGCCCCCTACCCCATTCTTCCTGCGTCCTAGCTGTGCATGCGTGCTGTTCGCCTCCCTGGCTGCCCCTAGGCTGCCTCGTCCTCCCTTAGGGTGCATGCGCTCTCTCTGGAGCATGGCAGAAGGCCTGGTCTGAAAGGAGAGTGGCTGCAATGAGCAAGGCTGTGGGGGGATCGACAGACCCTGGGGGAGGCCGTGCTGCTCAGACCGTGTGGGTCTTGCATGCGGGAGAAACCCTCAAGCAGGGTCTTTTCGGCAGGGCAGCTCCTCCTTTCTGCCCCTGGGCCATTTCCCAGAACTAGCGAAGACGGAAATGGTCTCCCTGCCTCCTTAGCGGGGGCATAAAGAAACCCGCACCTCTTCGCCATTGTGGAGTAATCCAGAATGGGGCACACGTAGCCTGGCAAGGAGGGAGATGGGAATATCTGGAGAGGTGGGCCCTGCCTGCCCCGCAGCTAGCCTGTGCTCACAGGGAGTTTGGGATTGGGGTTTTAGCTGGTGGGGGGGCACATGTGAGGAGCACCGGGAAGGGGCCAATCCAGGGCCCCCCAGTTCAACTCGTCGCAAGGCTGCTCTGGGGATCCTTGTCAGGAAAGTGAGAGGCAGCGTTAGCTTCTGGTGACCTGGCTCTCCCACTCTTGATGGCCCTGGAATGGCAGAAGAGGAGCTGCAGGGAGCCGGGCATCGCAGGCTCCTGGCCGTGGCGGCCTCAGAGGTTGCCTGAGGCAAAAGGAGTGGGTGGGGACGGATAAAATGGGGCAGGCGGGGTGGATGGTGTGCGTGCCCAGGAGCTTTCTGGAGCAGGAGGGCTGCGGGGGTCCCTGGGAACCGGCAGGTTTCCCGAGGCGGTGGGGGGAGCGAGCTGAGGGAGAGATGGGGCAGAGAAACTGGAGGTGGGGAGGTTGGCAGGGTGAGGTTGCTATGGCTACTCATGTTCTATTCAGGAGAGGGAGGGAGCTTCATCCTGGCACTGGAAGGTGGAGGCGGAGGAGGGTGCCAGAGCAGGGGGAGTGGGAGAGCAGCACAGCTGGGGGGCAGGGGAAGTGGGCAAGCCGGCTTTGTGGGCTGGCGCGGGGAGAGCCGGGCCTCCGGGTGGCAGGCGGGGCCCCTGTGGGGAGCCCCCCTGCCGCCCTTGGGATGCTTCAGCCTGTTCTGTGCTGCTGTGAGTTTGTTCTGGCATTTGCTATGACTCAGAGGGAACCGAAAAGCTGCCCCCCCCCCCCGCCTCAGCCTCCTGGCATTGATTGTAAATGGGCTCAGTGGGACCTGAGAATGGAGGGCTTATCTTGGGTCTCCCGTCCATCTGAGGGACTCCGAGCACCTCCCTCCCCGTCCCCCCACCCGCCGTCTGAAGCTTGCCTTGGGGAAGCCACCGTGAGCCAGGCTTTGCTTTGGCCTGGCTGATGCCTCTTACCCGCCCTCTGTATCGGGGATCAGGGCGGTGAGTCGATCTCTGGAGCGCTTCCTGCGGTTTTCGGCTCTCAGTCACTTGCACAAGTCTGGAGAGGGGGGTTTCCGGGGTGTTCCAAACCAGCAAGGGCAGATTGAGGGGCTATTTCCAGCATCCTCTGTGCTTTCCTGTTGTGTCTGCAGTAGGATGCCCACCGCTGCACGATTTTATCACCTGTTGTCCACAGGTGTGCCATAGCGGCCCCTTCCTACCCCAGTGTGTCCCCAAGGCACTTTCTTCTCCTGCCCCTGGTGTGCTGATACTGAGCGGAAGGCCTCCAGCAGTGACCATCAGCCATTGTTAGTGACCCAGAGGCTCTATGGGTTATTCTTGTGTGCTTGAGAAAGTCCTCATGGGGGTCTTTATGCTGGGGCTGTGAGAGCAGATATGCTGGAACTGAACCTCGTTGGCCCACATTGACCCCATCTGGAGATCTTTCCGTTCCTCATTTATTGGTGAGTTTAGCATCAAGAGTCTGCCGTGTTAGAACATTTTACTGGCCCTGGGCAGGGTGGTCTCTTGTGTGGCCTGATAATGGGATCACATCTCCTTTTTAAGGCAGAGTTTAGGTAGCACAAGGCAGGCCTATGTGACAGAGGTGGGGCCTTCACGTTCCAGGCCCCCTTCCAGCGATAGATCCCAGCTCTGCAAGGGACGTAGCCAATTTCCCTCGGACTCCTCCAGGAGTTATCTCATCTCTGAATCTCTGTATAGACCATTTTAGGTCCTTGATACACTGATAATAAAATACGGAGTCCTTATATTCCCAGGCTCTGTGGTAGGATGCCCCCCACTGCACGATTTTATCACCTGTTGCCCACATTGATGTAACTCATGAAGAAGAAGGAGAGGGGGCTAACGGGGGCTTGGAGGATAAGGAGCTTCCATTCCCAGCAAGGCTGCCTTTTCTTCCTCCCTCCCTCGAACCTGCAGCATTCCTGCTTAGCTGCTGGGTCCATCCTCAGAAACAGGCCACGAGGACCATCCAACCTTGGCTGATCTTGAAAAATGACATAAAGTCAGAGGTTGGGAGAGGAAATCCAAAGATTAATCTGGGAGTCAAGAAAGCAAAGGCCAGCCGCTTCCGTCTTGTTGCCAAGAAAGGCATCTAAATATGTCCACGGAGCCACTCGGAATGGACTGACTTGAGCGGCTTGTGGCCAGGATCTGGTCCTGAGTCCTCCCAGTCTG
This sequence comes from Python bivittatus, assembly GCF_059951505.1. Lineage (NCBI taxonomy): Eukaryota > Metazoa > Chordata > Lepidosauria > Squamata > Pythonidae > Python > Python bivittatus. Next base: position 12,471,548 of record NW_028277094.1, on the reverse strand, counting down.
GTGTCAATATCTGATGACTAATTTTTAGGTGGGGGGGAGCTAGTTTGGCTTCGCCTCCCTTTCTCTCTAGCAGGTAACCAGCTTGGCTTACAACCCAGCCTGAAACAAAACTCTGTGGCTCATTTCAGTACATTTGCCTTCGAAGCAGAGCCGACTTCTGCCTGCGGAGCCTCCCAGTCTTTCCCAGCAAAGGTTGAGAATCCGGCGAAGGGGCCCTCTCGCTGCCGGGCTCCCTGACTGCCTTCTGGGCTTCGCTGGCCCTTTCGTAAACCGGGAGCCTCGGAGATGTGGAGAGCAGCTTCTCGCTAGGCCTTGGGACCCTTCGTGTGGTTGCCAGTCCTGCCCGCAGATCTTGGCCGGCGGTCTAAAATAATACTTCATATTAAGAAGTTATATTTTGCTCTTATGGAGCATCGGCCCTCTGTCTCTGCAACAAGCCTGCGCTCAGCCGTTTTTAGATTAGATCGATTAAGGAGAAGGGCCCTCCTTGTCTCTTCCTGTTGGGACAGGAATATTGTTGCTTTGGTGCTTCCCTGCCCACAAAACTGGCCCCCTCCCTGTTGGCGGAAAAGATAGACCCCTTTGAATCTCAGTAGAATTTGATGCCTTTGGAGGGAGGGGCAGGGAGCCCCTGTGGCTGCCCCAGTGTTGTGGGACAGTGAGGGGTATTTTAAGACCAGGCTGCTCCACCTGATGGAAGAATCGCTGTCCAGCACCTTCGGCCAAGCTACGTGCCTCTGGACGTTTGCCAGCAGAGCGGGGAGCTTGCTTGCCCACAGAGTGTGGCCATTGGAAGGGCACTGGCTTCGGGTTGAAGATAGGGACAAGCAGTTGTTGATAAACACATTTAAATGTTCTTTTAAGGACCTTGGAGGCCTTCCCTCTGCCTGAAGTTACCCAGAGGTTAACTGGAAAAGCCTCCCTGGTCATAGAGGCGTCTCTCTGATGCTGACTTGGATGTCTTCTCATCACCAGGCAAAGACCTTTCACTTCGGCAGGTCTAAACCTTTTACTTCTGGTTTTAATTCTGGATTATCTGCTGCTCTGAGGGTTTCTTCCTTAATCTTGGTTTTTATGGATTCATAGAATTCTGAAGCTGAAAGGGCTCACTGAGGCCACGAAATCCAACTTCTTGCTGATCAGGGCAGAAATCCAAATCCCTGACAAATGGCTGTCCAGCTTCTAACACATCCAGCCGAGAGGAGCTCCACACTTCCTTAGGAAATTGGCTTCGCTGTCAGCCTGCTTACTACTACTACCACTGAGATGTTTTTACTAATATTCAAAGGGAAGCTGCCTTCCTATCACTTATCCTGGGACATACAGAATACAGTAGATAATATAACAATGCATGATAAGTAATTTCTCTGGGATGGTAGAGAATAGGTCCACCTTATTCTATGCAATATCCCTCGGAGACCCAGCTCATGGTACTTGGGCATCTTGTGTCAGTGCCGAACATGCCCATCTCCCTCAGTCTCTACTTGGAGGATTTAGTTTCTGCTCCAATGATCATCCTTACTATTCTTCTCTGATGCCCAATTTGTCAGTCTATCTGAATCTGTCTTAAAGTGTGGCACCTTTTGGAAATTTTATTGATTCAGCCTAAAATTTCATTTGTCATGTGGTGTTCTGTTTACTGTTGTTCAGCCTGTGATTGACTGTGATTCGTTCCATCTGCTTTTATTCAGGACGGCGGGAGCGGGGGCTCAAAGGGATGAAATAACTGAGTGGATGTTGCTAAGGGAGACCATCCCTCTCTTGCCACCAGCCTGCTTGGGGGTCTCACCCAGCAAAGGGCCTGAGAGGGCCCGGCCTAGATCCGGCAGTCGGAAGGCCAAGGCTCTGGGCAGCCTCCCCTTCCTCCTCGGGACTGCTCTTGCTCTGCTCCCTTGCTTCCCGTTGCCCCACAGAGAGCCTTTCAGCTCAGAGCCACCTCTGGGAACGTGTGTTTGTTTGGCTGGAAGCCCATGCTGACTGATGAGCGAGCTCTGGAGGGTCCTGAGTGCACCCTGGTGTTTTGGAGAGAGGAGCAAGAAGAGTGGGAGGCCGCGGAAAGAGGCTTGACGGGGCCACCGGGCTGGCTGCTCCCTCATAGAAAAATATCTTCCAGTGGTGGGCAAAATCCAGGCCAATTATATCCAGGCACCTCCCTCCCCTCCAGCCCGGGGTCTTCTCTGTGGATACGGACATAGCGTTTTCCCCTCGTTCCCAAGAATCCCTGGCATGCTGGCCTTCGGCTGAATCAGCCCCCTGGGCAGTCAAGCCCAGATGCCCGGCCTGGCTGGTGGCAGCTCTGCCAGAGGCTGGGGAGAGGCCTTTCCTGTGGGGCTGCCCCACGCAGCTGCCCCCCTCGGAACAAGAGCTCTCCAGGGAATGGTCAGGAGCCGGTTTGCCCACTTCAGCAGGCACCGGTGCTGGACAGCTCCCGGGTGCTTGCGAAGGGGGCGGCTTGGGGTTCCTGGGAATCCAGGGCCTTGGGGAGAGCCCTGGATCAGGGCCCCACGTGCAGGGGCCCCCACGGAGGCATGAGTCAGGATTGGAAGCAAGCAGGTGGACTCATATATTGCGCCGAAGGCAGTAAAATTAAGCAGTTAAAATAAAAACCCGGGAGTCGTTTTACTAGTTCGTGCTCCCCCCACGAAGGCACTGATGCAGCCTGCAGGATGTGGTGGGTGGGTGGCTGGGGCTGCTCAGCCACGGGGCTGCTCAGGGTCTTCAGAAAAGCCCTGTGTCAAAGGGATTTTAATTGGTACTGGGTGTGCATTTCTCCCCCCCCAGTCCCTCCCCCCCTTTTTTCTTGCAATCATTTGAAACATCATTTTAATCATGGGTGTGTGTTTTCCCAGTTTCCATTCTGATGAGCAGCAATGGCATGTTTCTTTTTACATGGATTTTGGCTTTCAGATTTTGGTTTTAAGGTGTTTTTTTATTGATATATTAATAAATGTTGACTGCAGTTGGTTTAGGTTTTGGTGGCAGTTTCCTGTCTGAATATTCCTTCTGCAAGTTCAAACTAATGGAACTGAGCAACGGCAAAAAACCCAAAAAACTGAAATTGGCATCTTGGGGTTGGAGGAGCAGTGCGGTGGTGCTGAAGACTGACTGGGAGAGCGTATTGTTCTTGTTGGTGTAGGATGGTAATAAGCCCCTTTTTAGTTTGCCAGACCTTTGATCTATTGTTTGTTGAGAATAAGATTTTTTTTCACAATTACCATAAAAACTGTTCCCAATTTATTTTGTTAATTGTACTTAGTTGTTTGATACTGTATTTTTAAAATTACCATTGAAATGTTGTTGTTATTATTATTGTTAGCTCCGGGGGGACAACTGGTGGAAAACAGAACAATGGAAATATTGCTAAGGGGGAGGGAATCTTCTCCTTCTTACTCCCTTCCCCTGGGTAAAGACAGGACCTGAGAGATCCCTGGGGAATGAAAGGACGCTGGGTCTGGGAGGGATCTCTGCCGAGGGCTAGGGAATCAGATCAATGGGGCGCTCTGAATCGGAGGAATCAGTGGCTCAGAGGTAAACCCGTTCTAGAGCTGGCAAGCTTTGGGTTGGTTAACGAACACCTGGATAGTTGGCACACCTAGGAGAAGGGAAACCGACCCTGGCTCTCCCCGCTCACGGGCTTCCTGGGACCCCTGTGCCAAGGCCCAGGACGCGGCAACGGAGAACTAGCGGAGGGCAGGCGTGCAGGAGCCGAATTAGGATTGGTGTGTTTTGTTCTTTCAGGCCAGCCCTTCTCCCATCATTGTGAACACGGACACCCTGGAGCCTGGCCTCTCCGTAAGTCTGCCTCCCCTCCTCAAGTCGCTTGCTCCAGGACGTGGCCCTTCTCTGCCACCCTTGGGTGGCATCCATTGCCTGGGGCCTAAGGAAGGGGGTCGGATTGATCAATGTGAGAGGTCCCTCTCAAGCGGGGCCTGGATGCATCCACGGGGAAGAGCCTGCTGTTTTCTCGGGGCAGGCTGCCAGAGCGTGCTCACTCGCAAACGTGGCTTTGGGCTGGGCCCCAGCGTCCTTTGCTCCAGGTCCTACCTGCCTAGAGAATGTGTGTTTCAGGGCTCATCAGACGTGTTTATTTTCCCCTGTGGGACCTGCTTCCTCACCCTTATCTCTCTGCAGCCAGTCAGCCACCCGAGGCACTCTGGGCTGTAGCATGGCTGCTAGTTAGGGATTTGTGTGGAGGGGTGTGTGGGGTGGTGGTGGAAGTTAACGTGACAACATCAGAGCTCCTGGAATAAGCCACACCAGCACGGCAGCGCACAGAGTCCTGGGTTATTTGACCAGAATTTGCTGGGGAAAGGGCGCATTTGGGCAGAATCTAATTTTAAGTGCTCATTAATCACCGTAACCCTCAAAGATGATTCAGTGACCGTTACTGCAAAAGACTTCTGATGATGTTCTGTCCAGGCTTAGCAATCTCTTTTCACCGAAACTCTCCTGCTTCACGGCCAGGACCTGCCTGATCCTGGCCACCGCAGCACATCTGCTCCGATTCGTGTGACTCAGGAGAGGTCTTGGCTGGGGTTGAGGCTGTTCTTCAGGCACCGGATTCTGTGACCCAGGAACGTGACAGTGATTTGCTCCACAGATCCTCTTTCTGAGCCCCGGAACTTTTCTCTTTCCTCCCAGGTGAATGGCAGCGACGGCATGTTCAAGTACGAGGAGATTGTCCTGGAACGGGTGAGTAGAGTCCAGCCTTTATGGCCTCGAGCACATCGGCTCTCCCTGTCCAATCACGCAAGCATGCACTTCTGGGCACAAAACGTGGCCCGCACGGAGCAGGGGACTCTCTCTTTTCTGCAGTGACCTTAGGAGATGGCACTCAGCGAGGTCTCGAGTCCTGCCCCAGCTATGGAACTGAGCAGGGCTGGGAGATCCAGCTTCACCTGCCAGGGTTGGCATCCTCACCCAAGCCTTGCCTCGTTTTCCTGCCCTCCAGTTGCTCTCCTGCTCTACGGGGGGCTGTTTCTCGTTCAGAGGGGTGGGTCTTCATGTCACGTCTCTTTCCAGGGAAACTCCGGCCTTGGCTTTAGCATTGCCGGGGGCACCGATAACCCACACATCCCTGATGACCCCGGCATTTTCATCACCAAGATCATCCCGGGTGGAGCGGCTGCCATGGATGGGCGCCTGGGGTGAGTGTTGGGTGGCACACAGATCCCCAACCCTCTCCCTGTGGGGCCAGATCGGAAATGAGATGTTTGCTTGTGGCAAGTGCTATCAGGAGGAGGAGGGCTGGGAGGTTTGCCCAGGCGGGCACGATGCTTTGAGGGCCGGCCCTTCCTCCCTCACCCTCTGGTCCCGGGCGCAGGGTCAACGACTGTGTGCTGAGGGTGAATGAGGTCGATGTCTCTGAGGTGGTGCACAGCAAGGCTGTGGAGGCCCTGAAGGAAGCGGGGCCAGTGGTGAGGCTCCTGGTCAGGCGAAGGCAGCCCCCGCCAGAGACCATCATGGAGGTGAACCTGATGAAAGGACCAAAAGGTGAGAGGCTGGATTTGGGGACCTGGCCACTTTAGCCCACGCTCATCGAGTCTCAGGGCTGGAGGTTGGGGGTCACTGAATGGGGTCTGAGCAGAGCAGGGCAGTCGGACAGCTTGGCTGCTGGGGGGCTGAAGGAGTTGCTGGTGGCCGGGAAGGGGACCTGACCAGAGCAGATGCTGTGAAGGCTCCTGGAGAAGGGCCGGATGGGAAGCTGCTGAGCAGTCCCATCATCCCAGGAAGAATCAGCTGACTGGTCTCAGCTGCGCGAAAAGGAGAAAATCATAAGGCCCTGCGGGAGTTGAAGTTGCTGGGGGGGCTGCCTCAGGCCACCACCCCAATGCCTGGGCCTTGCTTTTCACAGAGAGCCACCCCACCCAGCAGGGCTCATTCCTCCTCTGCGATTTTGGCCATTTGCAGCGGAGCTGTGGCTCCCAGAGGGCACCCACCCCTTTCTTGGCATTTGGCATTGCCTTTCTCAGCCCTCTGTCCTGTGCCAATGGCTGAGAAGCACCCATGAATCTTAAACTTGAGATTATGAGAGGGGGCACTTCCCCTCCAATGCAGCCCTGGCAATGCTCGCTTTTCCCAGGGCTGGGCTTCAGCATCGCCGGTGGCATTGGGAACCAACACATCCCAGGCGACAACAGCATTTACATCACCAAGATCATAGAAGGCGGAGCAGCCCAGAAAGACGGGCGGCTGCAGATCGGGGACCGGCTGCTTGCGGTGAGTACCCAGCGCTGCTGCCCTTATGCATTGCGGCGGGCCACGCCGTAGAGGTCACCGGTTTTGCCTCGCGGCGCTGAGCCCCGGAGGTTTCCAGCTACGAAGCGTGGCTTCCTGTTGCTTCCCTTGTTCTGGTACGATCCAGAGTTGCAGGCCCAGCCCTCCTGCAGATTGCTGGGCTGGTTGCGAGAGCTAGGAGCGGACCCTCCATCTTCTGAGGCAGCCTATCTTTGGGGGTCGCGCATTGGGACGTAATGCAGGGGAGGCTGTTGACTTTCCCAGCGGCCACAGCGGGAAACAAGGCTGGGGCAGGCAGGCTTTGGGGCTGCCTGGTGTCTTGTGTGACTGGTTCGGGCAGCCAGAGTGTACCTGTGTGCTGGTCTCTCCCCCCTCCCCTCCCCTCCCCCCCTCCGCAGGTGAACAACACCAACCTGCAAGAGGTCCGGCACGAAGAGGCAGTGGCTGCGCTGAAGAACACCTCTGATATGGTGTACCTGAAAGTGGCCAAGCCTGGCAGCTCCCACCTCAATGACCTGTACGCGCCCCCCGACTATGCCAGCAGTACGTTCCCGACCCCCCCCCGACTCCAGCTCAGCGGAGGAGCACCTGGCTCTGCAGAGGGCAGTCTGGGTGGCAGCCGAGGGGGAAGGCCGCCCTCTGGCCGAGAGCAGCAGAGGCTGAGCCTGGTCTCCCCCCCTTGTCTCCCTAGCTTTTTCTGCCTTGGCCGACAACCACATAAGCCATAATCCTGGCCTAGGCTACCTAGCAGGCATGGAGAGCAAGCCCGCCTACCCTGCTCCCCCCCAGGTCACGTCTGGCCGCTACTCACCTGTGCCCCGCCACCTGATTGGGGAGGAGGACTTCACCAGGTGAGCAGCGATGGGGGGGTCACACGGTCTTGCTGGGTTCACCAACAAATACGGCCCGCGGGGCTGCTCCCCCCCAGGGGCCACCTTCTTTTGCTGGCTTTCTCTGTTCTGCCTCTGGTGTGCAAGGGGGGGTTTCACGCTGGGACGCAGGACTCCCCCGGAGGTAAAGCAGGGAAAAGCCAGCCTTCTGCCAACGACACCCGAGGCGTTAAGCTGAAAACCCGAGGGATGGATCTGTGACCGCTGCAGTTTGAACCAGGCCCTCCTTTTGCATGGCGTTAGGAGGTATTCTGGCACACTCTTGCAGCCCCAGCAGGCAGGGAGCTAGCTGGCACTGCTCAGAGTTTGGGGGGCTGGCGAGGCAGACCCCGGGAGGATGAGTTAGCCTTCGCGCAGCCCTGCTGCCCACAAGGCACTGTGGAGGACACGCGGCCCGGCCTTTTTCTGAGCTGGAGATGGGCAGACGAGGGCTCTGTGGGCAAAGGAGAGGTCAGAGAGTGGCATCAGAGGAGCTGGTAGGGCCGAGGCATGGCCATCCCTCCTGTGGCACTAGCTGCGACTACTGTACCCAACTGTGCATCAGCGCTGGCTAGTGACCACACGAGGGCGCTAACCAGAATAAGGCAGAGGAAGGATGGCGGCCGATGCCAGATCTGAAAGCAGAGTATGGTTTGCTTGTCTGCTGGGGGTGGCAGAAATGGAGTCCATAAATGGGGAGCTCCAGGGGACTGTCCTTGGCCCACCAGATGCCCCACCCCAATCTCGAGCAGGCTGTGATTCATAGGCGGGGTAAAGGGGCCCTGTGGGTGCATTAAGGGTTTAAGCCTCCTGGGCAGGACCCTGGCAGCTGCGTGGGTGCCCCAACTCTGCTGCCAGAGGCCTCTGGGCCTGCCCTGGAGCTCTGGGCTCTGTGGGCAGCCTGGTCTTCCACAGAGCTGGCTGTGCAGGCGGTGAGTCCGCCTCCTCTGCAGGGAGGTCGGCCTAACGGCCCCTCCTGGCCGGCGGCCATAGGGAGGGGAGGGTTGAGCCCAGTTGCAGGCCAGGCCTTCCTCGCGCCAGCGGCATCTGGATCGTCTCAAGGGCTCTGTGACAGCTTCTGCTGCCCTGTGGGGAGAGCGGAGGGCGGCGCAGCGCAGATAAAGGGAGGCTGCCCGGCCCCCGCCCAGAGACACCGCCACCATGATCACGGTCAACGTCTCCTCCTCCATGTCCTGCGGGAGGCAGCCCCCCCCACAGCAGTCTGCCGGCCTGCGCCGAAGAGGGCTCAGGTATTGTGCTCCCTCATTTGCACTTTTGGCGGGGGGCGGCTCTGCGGGGCTTGTCATGGAGCTGGTCACCAATGCTGTCCTTGGTTTGGCTCCATCCTGCCCGGGGGGGGGGGGATGACCAGGCTCCTGAAGTGCAGGACCCCCCATCAAGCTAAGTTGGCCGCGGGGGGGGGGGCAGGAGGGGGCGAGCATCCAGGAGAGGAGGAAGTGGGGTGGTTGCTGCTGGGTTATGAACCAGAAGAGATCTGGTGTGTTCGCCATGGGGAAAGGCTTGGCGGGGTGGGGAGGAATGAAGTGGGATCTTCTAAAGCTCTGCTCTTGGTTGCTGGGGGCGGGGGCTCCTCTGACAGGAGCCTGAGCCTCCCAATTCGCACCCCCTCCACCCCTCTGCAGACCAGCCAAAAGCTCCCCTTACCCAGTTCGGCTACAGAATGAATGTAGGAATGCAGCTGTCACGACTTGCAGCTGTTTGAGGGGGCTGGGTTGACCCCATCGCCTTGGGACCAAGCCCCAGCTGCTCCTGTGCCCCCAACCCTCTCCTCTTCTTCTTCCCAGGGAGCCTCGAAAGATCTCCTTGCACAAAGGCTCTAGCGGCCTGGGCTTCAACATTGTGGGGGGCGAGGATGGGGAGGGCATCTTCGTCTCCTTCATCCTGGCTGGGGGACCCGCAGACCTGAGCGGGGAGCTGCGGCGTGGAGATCGGATCCTGTCGGTGAGTGTGACAGGGGCCTTCTTGGGGCAGTGGGTGCTTCTTGCCGGTCACACGGCTGCCTGCTTGTGGCCGAGTTCTCCCGGCCCTGCTGGAAGCAGCTGGCAAGGAGAGTCTTGCTCCTCTGGCCCTTCTGCCCCAGGCATTAAGGTGTTAACCCACCGGCCCACGCAGGGCTGGGCTGGGCTGGGCAGGGCAGGGCAGGGCAGGGCAAAGCACCTCACCCGACCGGTCTGGCCTGGGTTAGCCCAGCCCCGTTGGGAGGAAGCTGGCTTCCTCTTTGCCAGGGGAAAACAGTGCCGAGGCTTCCAGCGCGAGGATAAATGGATCCAGCCTGCGGGAGGCGGGTGAATCCCGGCCCTCGCCCCTTCGCTGCCCCGCAAGCAGGCCGCCCCCCCGCCCTCCAGGGACAGGGGGCTGTTTTTCGTCAGGTCAGGCGCATGCTCGCTGCGACAGCTGGGTGCCTGGCATGGGGCGCCCGGCCCGAGGACGGCGGCTGCGGGAGGGTGGGTCCGGGCGGGGAGGCTCGCCGCCAGGAGCCAGCGTGCCAGGCTGTCCGGCTTCCCCTTCCCGCTGAGCTGACGGGCGGGGTCTGTTTGCCAGGTGAACGGCGTCAACCTCCGGAATGCGACGCACGAGCAAGCGGCCGCGGCCCTGAAGCGGGCCGGGCAGACCGTCACCATCGTAGCCCAGTACAGGCCCGAAGGTAAGGTGCCGCCTGCGCCTTTCGGGCGGGCCCTCCCCGGGCGGCACGCTGGCGGCGGGGCACCCCAGCTGCTCCCGCGGGCCGGTGCCGCCGAGCGTGGCTCCGCGCTGCTCGGGCCCGGCTGCGGCCTCCGTCCCAGCGTCCTCTCCCCTCGGGGGTCCAGCAGAGAGCAGGCCGAAGGCGGACCCCACGCAGCTTTGCTCCCGTGGGCGCGGGGCCCGGCGCTGCCCTCCCGGGACTCGGCCGGTCCCCGGCCAGGCAGAGGCCAGAGGGCGGAGAGGGCCGGCGCCTCCCCCCCGGGCCGGCCAGGGCGACGGCACCAGAACGCCCAGCTGGCGATCCTGGGCTGCGGTCCTTGCCAGCGGGGCACCAGGAGCCCGGTCCTGCCGAGCCCGGCGGGGAGGCCGGGGGGCCACCTGGACGAGGCTGCCCAGCCGTAGGGCCAGCGGCGCAGGCTTTCCGCAGGCTGATGCGGCCGCCCCCCGCTGCTGCTGCTGCTGCTGCTGCTGCTGCTGCCCTGCCCACCGCGCGTCGCCCCTTCCCGCGCGTCGTGTGCATCCGTTAACGCGCGTCAGAGGTGGGGTGGGGGGAGAGCGGGTGGGGGGGCGGCGCGCTGTATGCAAATGAGGTGTCTGGCTGGGGTTACCCGGGGATTATCAGCGGCGGACAGCTAGCGATGGGACAGCGCGGCCGGCGATTGGTCGAGGAGGAGCATGACGTAGAAACCCTGGGCGGGGTGGGACGATGTTGGGCAGAAACAGCGGGGCGTGGTCTGAAGGTGGGACGGAGGCGGAGAGCTTCGGGGCGCGGGCGGCGATTGGGCCAACCTCATCGTGGGGGCGGACCAACTCTGAGAGGGGGCAGGCGGCGATTGGACGGGGCGGAGGGGTGGGCCGGCAGCGCGAGGTCCGGTTGGGCCCCGCGGGCGGAGCGGCGCGCCCATTGGTCCGAGCCCGGCGCGGGGCCGCGCCTCCTCCTTCCCGCCCGGGCGGCCGGCCGGCCGGGCTTTGTGTGCGGAGGGGGAGGCGGAGCCGCCTGCCGGGGACGCGGGCGGCGCCGGGCAGGTGAGGCGGGCGCCCGGCCGGGCTCTCCGCGGGCTCGCTCCGGCCGCGCGTCGGGGGGCCTCCGCTGGGCGGGACCGGCGCGGCCTTTCCCCGGGGCGAGGCGGCCCCCTTCGGGCCCCCCCGGGAGGCGCGCCCCGCCGCTGCTGGCCGCGCGGGGAAACGCCTGTCCCCTCCTGTGGCGGCGGCGGCGGCGGAGCGCGGGTCCATCTGCGCCGCGCCGGGCCGGGCCGGGCCGTCCCTCGGCGTCCGGGGCTCCGCGGGCTCGGCGCGCCGGGGCTGGGCGGGCTGAGCGGCGCCGGCGGGAAGGGCCGCGGCTCCGCGCGACGGGGCCCTCCTTGGCGCGCGGTTGTCGTGGCGAGCCCGGCCGGGGGACGGAGCGGAGGTGAGACCCGCGGGCCAGTAGGGCAGGACCCTGCTCGCCGACAGGAGGCCCAAGCGGGCGGCGGGCCGGAGCTCGGGCCGGGAGGCTGAGCCGCCGCGCGGCGGCGTCACCCGAGCGGGGCTCCCGCGCGGCTCCCCCCGCGGCCGAGGCAGCAGGGACCCAGCGCAGCCTCAGCGCGTCTCTCGTCGGTCCCGCGTGCGGACCGGCGGCTGCTGTTTGACCCAAACTCTAGTCGGGTTTGTGACAAGCTGGTTTTAAAATCTGGAGTCCTTTTGTGGTTTGCTTAGCAAGCTACAAATTATCGTAAATCACCGGCTTTGGTTAGTACATAACAACCATCCAAGGATTAATAATGTGAAACCGAGTCATTTTTTTTCCTGGCTGAGTGTGAAACCTGGCATTTTGCGTGTGAGCATATTACTGTTTGTGTACATAATGCTAAACCAGGAGTTAACATGGTATGTAATCTAGCGATTGAAGCAACAGAGGTGTGGACTGGCCCAAATTCCATGCCCAGGCTTGCTTCTTTTTGGAAAATGTGGCCTTGTAATAAAGGATAAAAACTATCTTTGAACAATGGTCTTACTCTGCTGGTAGTCCTCATTTAATGACCATTTGTTTAATGACCGTTCAGAGTTACGACAGCACTGGAAAAAGTAACTTACGACCAGTCCTCACACTTACAGCCATTGCAGCACTCCTGTGGTCACATGATCATGATCTGGGTGCGCGCTTAAAACAGTTGCAGCATCCCGGGGTCACGTGATCACCACTTGTGACCTTCCCAGCCGGCTTCTGGGAAGCAAATCAGTGGGGAACTGTGTGATTCACTTAACGACCACTACAAAAGTGTCGTAAAATCAGGTGCAGTCCCATGATGTCTGGCTTAATGGCTGCCCCACGTAACGATGAATTCTCAAGTCCCTATTGTGGTTGTTAAGCGAGGACTACCTGTATTAGAATCTCTTAATTTGTCACCCTTTTGCATTGGTATAAAACTGGTTTAAGTAGGACTGTCTATTCTATAACAAGATGATCTGGGCCTGCCAGAACTATAATGTGGGGAAAAAAAGACCAAATGTCAATCATGAGAAAATAATCCCCAATCCACTTTTGGGCAGTAGTTTTATTAAGTCACCTGAAGACCATTCATCTTCATGGAGGAAGCAGCACTTCAGTTGGCCTGTGCTGTAGATATATAAGCAGAGTTGTATTGCATAGAACAGGGTGGCAGAATTTATGGCTCTCCAAACAGCCCTGAACTGCTCCATTAACAGTCCCAGCTAGCATGGCTGGTAGTGAAGGATGCTGAGCATAAGTTCAATGACCACTGGATTGTACAGGTTCCCATCCCTGGCAGAGAAGGAACGCTCGATATCTTGCCCTGCAAATATGGCTGTTTTTCAAATTCCAAGGGAAATTTTTGAATGGATCAGTTTTTTGGTCACAGCTGAATGAGCGCCAGCCCGTCCAGAGCAGACAGTTATGCTCGATAGCTCTGCCTGTAGAGTATGAGGAGACATTTAGTGCCAGTGTGTGATAATCATGATAATCAAATCATGCTGCATTTTGTGCTTTATGGCTGAAACAGTACTCGCTTGGTCTTGCTGAATCTTGCAGTTATTTCAGGGAGGCTCTGACTCTGCTACTGGTGTGAAGCTGATAGACTAACCATTCTGCTTTTGGATAGAAGAGTCAGTCTCTGGTAGCCGCTTCATTCTTTGTCACTAAGGAAGGGTGTATCGGGGACAGGAGTTTCTCGTTCGGCTCACCTTCTCCCTGACTTGCTGCTCGGAGTGCTCTGTGGGGCTTGCAGCTGAAATGCTGGCAGCTAAGAAGGAAGAGAGGATTAATCCTCCTCGTCAGAAGGAGCTGAGTTAACCAGTGTGGTTAATGTGGGATGCTAGATTCCTGCTTGTCATGAGACTTCATGCGCTGTGACACCTGTAACTTGTGTGCTTTTTGATGTGAGGGCTTTGCCACATGTTACAGGTTAAGATGGCTACTAACTGGGTTTGCCATAGAAACTAACCGTATAGGAAAGTGGGACTTGGCTTACAAAAAATACAGTAATGTGTGTAAAATTATCAGTTGTGGGGGATGAAACACAAATAATAGTCTCACAAATTTGAAATCCTGAGGGGTGAAGCTGAGGCATTGAAAATCCACAAAGTAGATTCCTCCTGGCTGTGATGTAGGTAAAGCCACCATCATCCTTTTTGAACTTTTGAATTTCAGAAACGTGATACACATTTGTTTATGGAACCTTTAGATAAAGAATAGATTCGCTTCTGACCAAAAAGAAGTTACAGTGTTAGTTCTCTGCTTCTTTTCTCATAGAGCTTGCTACTCTTTCACTATGTGGTATGCTCTATCCGCCCCCCCCCCCCCCGAAGCTTTTCAGTGCCGCTGAAAGCTCCTTCTATGAGAAGAGTGTTTCCTTGCTGGCTTTTGAGGCTGGCCTGGTTTCCTCCCCACTGCTCAGTGTTGTTGTCATGAGAAGCTCATCAGAGAACGCTGTCCTCTGCCCCAGGCGCTAGGAACTAAGCGCTTGCCATCATGGCAGAAACATCCTTTCTGCTGATCCTTCTGAACAGAGCGAGGAGCCGAGCGATGGGGGCTGCTTTTAAGTAGCTGAAGGAAGTAGCTGGAGGCTGTCAGCATAGATTACAGAGCTGCTCTCAGCTCCTAGGCTGTCCTGAAATCTGTCTGTCCTGTATGGCATTTGCAAGGAGGGAGCGTGAGCGTGATCTGCTGCCGGCAGTGACCCGTTTGGTTGGAAGACTCTGGGGCTGCTGTGCTGCCAGTGAGAGGCTTATGCTAAACTTCCTTGTGGTTAATGCTGAACCAGACGCACTCTCCCCACCCCACCCCCATAGTGGCCATTTTATTTCTATTGGATTTGGAAGAGAACTTTCTGCTATGGAAAGGGTTTCATATCAATAGGCTTATATGAGCTTCAAGAATCATGCAGAGCTAGAGAGAACCTTGTCTTGGGTCTTCAGGGGATCATGCAGTCCTCCTTAAAACAGGAACAGGATGCAATCCAGTGGGGCCTCTGTCCTTCATCTTCTGAGATTAAAAGAATGACCTCTTATTTTAATCCATTTATATTCACCAGCTGTGGTTGTGGCTGGGCTATTTAAAACAGGCCTGAGGAGGGTAATTGAGACAATCCCTGCTGCTTCTCTTCTTTGTGGGCATTAATGCTGAGGGCAATGACCAAAAAGTCTTTTTCTCCAAGAGTCTGTGACGGAGGCTTAGAACCCTGCGCTGTCAGGGGGAGCTAATGATACAGGAACAAGCTCTTTGGAGCATAAATGGGGTAAGGGTATTTTCAAGCTCTGATCGTTGCCTTGTCACGGAATCGTTTGCAGCGTTGGTCAAGCCACATATATGGACACGCTCTTGTGCACGTATATATTAAATGATTTTTCTTGTATTTATGTAAATATACTGTTCCTGAAGCTGGCTTAACCAGTTCATGTTATTCCTGCATTATATATTGATACTTTGGAAAACTGGATCAGTACTGGTCACGGCTAGGGTGCTGGCTGGGATGGAAAATTCACAAGCTAATTGAGTCCTTGCCAGCTGAGCCACACATTGAATAAAATGACATGACCTTGGGTAGTTTTTCAATTAGTCTGTAGGACTGATGTGACTGAAATGAGAGCGGGGAAGAGGTTAGTTACTTGGAGGAAGCGTGGCACGTAAGAAAGCTATCGGGAAAAATCAGACTGGAATGTAGAGACACAGAATCCAGCAAATTATAAAAATAACTTTCAGCTGCACAAAATACACTGTAAAGTGCATATCTGGGGTTGAAGGAATTAAATCAGGTGTACTGTAATAAAATACAGCAGAATTGACATTGGAATAACTGGCAAAATACTTCATATTCAAGGCTGTGTTTTCAACTTACATGTTTTTTATGTTGCAGCAGTTCAGAGCTTATGGGCCATGTATGTAGAGGCCCAAAAGGGAAGATTGAATAAGTCCTACTTCTGAAGTTTCCTCGCTTTTCTTTTCAGCTGTCAAGCTTAGAGAAAGCGTGTTCAGTCTACCTGGTTTAAACTTCCAGAAGGGATTATGTGTTTCATGTTTACTAACAAAGTTGAGTGCTGAATTGGGGTTCCTTTACTACTAATATTGTTTATTAATATTAATATTGATTATATAGATTCCATTATTGACCATAAATATTTCCTTTTAATAAAGGGATTTTTTAAAAAGCAATTCAAAATATAGTGCTAGTTTTCAGTTGCTATGAACAGCAAGTAGATAGCATTAAGGGATTACAGCATACTTTATAATTTATACTTTAAATAATTGAGAAAAAACAAAACTGGTGTGTTTTACGTCACCTCAGAAACCTACAGGATATGATATTGTTAAATACAAGCTAACTCACCAGGCTTAAAATAGTTGGCTATGTTAGCAACTTTGGATCCGGATGAATAACCACTAAGGAAGAGGCAAGTGCAATGAAAACAGCATGTGGTAAAATGCTGGGAAGAGGGTGACTTCAAATTGGTCACCAGTAGCTGAGCCCTTTGTCTGAATTTGTCCCAGACTCTGGGTCTGGCATTCTGTGAAGCAGTACCTGGATAGTCTCAGATGATCTTATTCCGTTAGACAAGAAAAATGTGTTTTATTTCACTAAGTAACAGCAAAGGTTCTTGAGTTTCTGATGGCACTATTTCTGTGGAATTTAGTATATGCTGAATTTTGGAAAGCGACCAGGGTGTTTCTCTGCTATTGGAGTAAAATTACTCTTATTGGAAGTAGTGGGAAACTCTCTTAATGGCAGCGATATGGAAAGTCCACCGTTCTTGGGGACTTGATTTCTTGAAGATCTTGGGGTCTTCTGCACATCTATTTTATTAAATTAATTCAGTGTAAAAGAAAACTCTCAGAATAACCCACTTCTTCCTTATGGAGGCTCCTGTGTAATAAAGTTGTTACTGTTTAACTATAAGCCAGTAAATATAATGCACTAATATGTGCCATAGAAAAGTCATAACCTTGAAGTGAACGGGTAAACCCAAGATCATGTGTTTATATATAACCCTTTGCTTGCTGATATGTATCATATGAATGCATGCAGGTGCAGCGCATGGAAGATTGATATGGCACCATCGGTGCACATTTTTGCAATGCTTTCGGCAACAGAGCACACCTTTGTTACTGTTAATCTTATCTCCAACGGGGCCAGAGAGCCAGATGCCCTTAATGGACTCTTGAACTGGTATTTACTATAAAATGTGCCAACTCTCTTTTAAAAAATTGCATCTTTAGCCATTGAAGTATTGGTGGTCGTTGATGCTAGATGTTCATTATGAATTTTGGGAAATGCTACTTTAGTATCCTCTACTGTGCCTCCTATCAGCCACTTTTGTTGGGTCTTGTGAGTTCTGGAATTGTAAAAGGACAAAAGCCTCGGTCTATCCTCTCCATCCTTCACCTCTACAGTACCTCTTCAGCTGCCCAGATGTAAGCTCCAGCTCGTTCAGCCCGGCCTTGGCAGGGAAATTATTTCAGTGCTTTAGTGAGCTTGGCTGCTGCTTTCTACCTCTTTCCCACAGTAGTGTTTCCGAGATGGGGTAATCACACCTAGAGTGATATTCTAAATGCGGTCTGATTTTGTCCGTTAGTTGCCTCTTTAGCCTGTTTGTCATACCCCATTAAGCTATGACTTGTTCAAAAGGCCAAGCACCTTTATCTAGGTATGCAGCGTATTTGGCTCAGGACCTTGAGAAGTAATAGCACATGGATTGGGAGTTCTACAGGTGATGTGTTCGGGTGGCTCTGGCGAGGGCTGCGTCCTCGTCCATTCCGTATGAATCTGTATGCAAAGAGTCCATTGTGCTGAACTGGATGGGAACTGACCACCTCCATCCCTGCCCTCCTTTGTGCTTGCAGAGTACAGCCGCTTTGAGTCTAAGATCCATGACCTCAGAGAGCAGATGATGAATAGCAGCATGAGTTCAGGGTCTGGATCACTTCGAACAAGCGAGAAGCGGTCCCTCTATGTCCGGTAAGCATAATGACTCTTTTTTCGTGCTGAAAAGAGGACATGTTGTCTTCTTCAAATTCAATCTTTCTCTTGCTATGTTGCACCCATAGGTGACCTGTAGTTCTCTTCCCCCAGAAAAAGGTGCCTTATGGTACCACTTGTTGAGAAACTATGCATTAAAGCCTAGTTATCAGGAATCTTTATTTTTAATTTGTTTACGACAAAGTTTAGGCATTTTTCAGTCATCATAATTCTAACAGCATGTCCTCAGCATGTGATTCAGGGACTTCCAGTCTTCCTGAAACATTGCTTCCTATTTTGAGCACCATCCCAAAGGCTGCGTAGCCTCTGTCTGCCAGAGCATGGTATTGTACAGGGCTCTGGAGTGTGGGGTAGCAGCGATCTTGGTCTGTGGCGAGCTCTTGGATAACTTGTGGTTCTCAAGTCCTCAGAGTTCGCATGACCCATTCAGTCAAAAACTTGCCAACTTTTTAGTCACGTGTGTTGAGCAAACCTAGCCATGTGATTTGCTCGTGTTGTGTGAATCCTGAAATTGAGTTGAGTAAACTTGGTTTAGTTAGCCATGCATGAGTATGCTGGGCAAAAACTGCCTGTGTGGGCCAAACTCTTCTGCAAAGTACTGCCGAGTCTTCTCAATTTAGGAAGAGAGATGAGCTCTCTGTAGGGCTACTGCTTTGGCTTGCTAATTACCCTGAAGCAGCTATCTGTTTATTGCCTCGCTATTTCTCTCATATGCTGTGATACGCTGACTGATCCTATGCCTGCAAGAGGAAGGGCGTAAGCAGTAAATCTGTTGCCCCTGGAAAAGTAGTTGGCTATATCAGTCACTGAGCGTTTCTGTAATTTGGGGGAGATGTCAGCATTAGGTACTTACATGAGGTTATGTGCCAACCATGGTGAGACGTTTGCTCCAACAAGTCGGATGAATTGGCCCATTGCTCATTGTTTTTGGTGGGTGTCTCTGGAACTATCCGTCCTCCCAAACTCAGCTTGTCTTTTCAACACACACTGGCAGTGCAGCAAGGATTTCTGAGTCCATCTTGTACAGCAGATTCTTGACTGCTCCTGGGATTGAGGCAGCAGTTTGCACGTCCTTCTGCGCTTGGGAGAGGAGACTCAGCCCTTTTGGGTGGAGTAGTTTCGGGCACAATTTCACTGAAACTGATGAAATGGACAAGCTGCCGGTTGGGGTAATTACAAGGCTTGTTATGCCGGACTGGAAAGCACGATCTAGCCTCAACCAAAACATTTTGTGCAGAGCAGGAAGTGAACCCTTAAATCTGACACCGGTGCTCCTGGGGTGAGGCGCAGATCTCGCTAGCTTCCTTCCAGAAAACGCTGCGGAACGAGCCCCCTGGTGGCCACAAGAGGAACTGGCGAAACAGCGACACTCGTGGTTCTGTGCAAGGCACAGCTGTGCTGAGGGTGTGATACATGGCTGGGGGCTTACAGAGCGAATATTTGGAGCTTTTAGGTTGGCAGGACATAGAGTCACCAGGATGGACCTGGATAAAGGGGCCCACTTTCAAAGCAGTATCCCGAGTCTAAAGGAGAGGGAGTTTGGAAAAGAGAAAATAGCTGAGTAGGAAAACGTATGTGTTGCATCCACCGAAAGGTCCAAGGTCCAGAGAGGACTGGGGAAGGCTTCAGTGTGAAACTTTGCAGAATAACTGCATGTTGTGTGAGGTAGGACTGTGGCAATCCTGCTAATCTTCCTTACTCCCGAACAGGGCCCTCTTTGACTATGACCGAACTCGAGACAGCTGCTTGCCCAGTCAGGGACTCAGTTTTTCTTACGGGGACATTTTGCACGTCATCAATGCCTCCGATGATGAGTGGTGGCAGGCGAGGCTAGTGACCCCTCATGGCGAGAGTGAGCAGATTGGAGTCATACCCAGCAAGAAGAGGTGAGTGTGTGTTCTGCAGCGGCGGTTTTCCTGTGGCAGGTCTCACCTTTGGCTGGGTGGCTCTTTCCCTGAGGTGGGTTGTCAGAAGGAGCTGACAAGGAAGTGGCCGTGGCTCCTGTTTTTTGTTTCCAAGCACAATGAAGTTTCTGTTGGCAGAGAAAGTTCTGCTCATTATGGGGGGCTGTTTGGATTTTTGAGCTTCTGTTTTACCTTACACAGAAAGCCTGGTTAATTGGCTCTGTTTGTGCCAGCAATTTCTATGAGTTTCTTGAATATAGATCTTGGTGAGGCGGGGACAATGATCAGAGTGAGATCAAAGTCACGCTTAAACATAAGCATCTCTTTCTTTTTCTTGGTACTGTCAGAGTGGAAAAAAAGGAAAGGGCGCGCTTGAAAACGGTGAAGTTCCATGCTCGAACAGGGATGATAGAATCCAACCGGGTAAGTGCTGGTTGGGTGTTAATGTATGAGTGTGAGAAATAGGAAAGGGTTTTGAAGGAAAATGAAATCAGATCAGGAAGGTAAGCGTATTTCTGCAAGGTGCACTTTTGCCTCGTGCTGCTCAGGTGACGGTGGAATGGAGGGGTCTAGGTCTGTAGGTGGAGCGTGTCTAGAAGGCTGTCCGGATAGGGTCTCCTCAGGCTTCATCCAGACACGTTCTCCACGTCTGGCACAGGACAGGTTACTGATGGTTGACCCTAAATTCTCTAATGTTGGCTCAGGGGTGCCTGTAGAAGGCTGGGACTGAATTCCTGCACGGGCTGGTTGGGGGCAGAGAGAGGGCAGGGCCACTGGGGACACCTCCGTGTTGCTGTGGAAATGGTAGCTGTTAGTCATCTTCCACCATCCTTCAAAATCATTTTCCTCCACCCCTAATTTCTCTTACATTCCCGTTTACATGCAATTTCCATGATTTCATTTGCGGGGTAGCTTCCCTGACACTGATCACCGTTGTCTGTTCATTTTAATTTTTCTTGCATGCTTTAAACGCCATTGTTTTTTGTCCTTTTTGTTTTTGTCCTTTTTGTTTCCTTCCACACCCCTTGCATCTTCACCTTCTTCACAGTTGATCAAAACGAAACGTAAAAAGAGTTTCCGCCTCTCTCGAAAATTCCCCTTTTACAAGAGCAAAGAGAACTTGGCCCAGGAAAGCAGCGGACAGGAACGTAAGTAGCAGCTGCCCTGCTTGGATTCTGTCTTGGCAGCCCCAGCAGCTGCTGCGAGGGAGAAGTGGCACGCAGCTTCCTCGGGGGGTGGATTCCGCGTTGCCCTGTGGCTGGGCTCTCCAGGGGCATCAGGCTATCCGAACTATGCTCACGGGAGGCTCTGATCAGTTCTGTGAGAATGATTGTCCATTAACTTGGCTATGAGGAGAGGGGTGGCCAAACAGTTCTCTGCCTGAGGTCAAAGGGAGCTTGGAAAGTTTGCAGTAAGGAATGGCTGAGCCCTCTGGATCCAGGAGAGGCCGCCGAGTCCTCCTGACCACCTTGCTCAGGGCTGCCCAGTCTTCCTTGCCTTGCATGTATAGGTAGGTTTCCAGACTTTGCTTGCAACGTTTGTCCTTCAGTGTGGGATCTGTCAAGCCCTGGAGCACTTTACCCTTCCTGAGCATCCAGGATTTGCTCAGCAGTCCTTACTGCTGCCGTGAGCTGAAGCTTGCACAAATGACCGCCTCTGTAAGTTTCTTGGGAGAGCTTGGTTCTGTGGACATTACTGAAGGCAGCAGTGATCGCCCAGGGCCTCGGCAGCGGGCGTATCTCCTTTCCCTGCTTCGTAACATAGGGTAAATTGGTCAAAAGAAGCAAGTGTGTGCACACTCCAAAATTCATACAAAATTGCTACATTTGTGCTAGTGATGCCCTTAAAAAGTAGCAGATCTTTACATGCTATCTACATGAAGGGCAGCATTATGCTGTCATGCCATATTTTGGGAACATTGTGTTGATAAGCATTCTGCTGACTTTGCAGAGCTACCTGCCTCCACCTGAAGCCACTTTATGCTACAGTTGGTCTATCTAGCCTTGCATTTTTTTCTTGACCCCCAGCACCTTTTCAGCACTTTTCCTATTGCCTGCCATCGGATCCCTTTAATTGGAGTTGTCAGGGATTGAATTTCAGAGCTTCTCCTTGCAAAGCATATGCTGGGTCACTACGTTTTGCTGCTCTCCTTACCATTGACTAGAAAAGCAGTCAAGGATTAGGATGCGAGAAATAGCAACTCCTGTACAAGAAGTCTGATTACTGATGTGGGTTCTAGTGAGACATGGGCAGATGCCTAAGGCTTTGGGAAGAGATACTACAATAAGAGTTCAGAATAACTCAGCCTGCACTCTGTGTAGCAGACTTGATCTTTTGAGCATGACCCTTCCTTTGCTTTGTGCTCTCAGTTATGGTAATTGCATAGTAGTAACTAGAGTCTAGTGAGTTGGGAGCTTACAAATTGGCATGATCAACAAATAATCAACTACTGCTGGCAGTGGAATAGGGACCAGTGTCCATGGATTGGTGGAGAGGAGCAGAAGATACCATCTTTTGGGGGTATCTTTCTTGGGCTTTGGTGCTGGCTGCTGGGGTCTATGCTACTCTGTACAAATGACGACCTGACAGCCCCGGGGCAGCTGGTCTCAGAACAAGGGACTCAGCTTGGTGTTTCCAGACCTGGTTAGCCTAGTACAGAAGGGCACAGAACTTTGTCCTCTGCTTTCTCTCCAGATAGCTGGAGATGTCTGTCTTTGTGTCCTGTATCTGGGGTTCTTCTGGAGCAAGCTTTTGCCTCACATATATTCTAGAGATCATGCTCAAATATGAGGTTTTGGGACAGAGAGGATCTTTGGAAGTGTTGGTCATGAGCTTTAACTTCACTTGCTGTTGCAGCTCTCAGCCATTCTGCACTCCTGTCACTAATGCTATCCTGGCACTGTCTCTCTTCCCCACTCTTTCTCTTTCCTCCTCTCCTTCCTTTCTCTCCCCCCTTCCTCTCCCCCTCTGGCTGGCTGTGAATCAGGACTTCCCTGGGTTAAGTGACGATTATTATGGCGCAAAGAACCTGAGTAAGTGGAACTTTACTGCACATGATCACTTTCCATTGCTAGCATGTGTGTGACTGGGAACAAGCTCATGGTGTGCTTGGCATAGACACAGCTCACTTGAGCCCAGTCTCATTATGAGCACTTCACATGGACTGACTGCCTCCTTCCAAATGAGGAAACTCTATTAGCATGTTGCTGATTGACCTCAGGAGCCTGTTCCTGGAAAATGGCTCACAGCAGTGTGGTGAGTTGGCCAGTAGAAAGGCCAGCATCTGACTGGGGCCCTCTTACAGCCAAGTGTCAGCCAAGAAGATAAATTGGGAAGGGCACGGAGGCGGTCCTAATATCAGGAAACTCCCAGCTGATCAGACCCTGAACTCTGCTGTGTTTACACTCTGTGTGTGAACTCCTTTTCTGCCATGCTGTAGAAATGGGAACACCTCAGTTGGGCAGCCCTGTGTTTCTTTATCTTCAGTTGCATGCTTACCAACCCCTCCCTTCCCTCCTCTTCCCTTCTCTGCGGCTCTCAGGGGCAGGATTGTGCTCTCAGGGGCAAAGGGAAGCAGGCGAGGAACAGGGCTGTAGGTCTGTGCTTCAACCCTGCTTGTGCCCGAGCTTCTCTCTGTATGCCTTCTGGAGATGAATTACTGAGGGAGATAGGTTGCACACCCTGCTGGACTCTTGTCTGGGCAAGCAATCCATGAGTGCGTGTAGTTACTTCCTGAGTGGAGGTGGATCAACCGGAATTTCCTCCAAGAATGCACTGAACTACGATGCAGTGGAGGTTTAGAGCATGTGCCAGCAGTCTGTCCAACATGCCCTTGTACTCCCCTCCCCCCTCCCCCATCCCCAGTAGTTGTGGTTGTCAACATCTGGTGGCAGTCATCTCCTGTCCATCGTATGTATTAAATCAAGGATTCTTTCTTGGTTGCAGAAGGTGTGACGTCAAACACCAGTGACAGTGAAAGCAGTT
Organism: Python bivittatus; assembly: GCF_059951505.1. NCBI lineage: Eukaryota > Metazoa > Chordata > Lepidosauria > Squamata > Pythonidae > Python > Python bivittatus. The sequence continues at coordinate 12,448,382 of NW_028277094.1, read as the reverse complement.
CCAGTAAGTGTCTTCTATTTGTTCCAAGCTGAGTTTTCTTCTTGCTTCACTCCTAGTGCTGGAGGTCAGGTTTAGTCAGAGATGTAGTATATTGTGCAGTTCGTGGGATTATTGGTAGTTCCTTTCAGTTGGTTCCAAGCATTTGGGGTTGGAGCATAGCATAAATCAGTCAGGTAAAATGGATTCATTTCAGGTAGCAGAGACCAAGGCCTGAATACCGTGCAGTTTCATTCGGATACTGCTTTTTTTTTGTAACTTATGCCACCGTTTAGTAATACTAGAGGAATCCAGTTTACTAAAGTCCAAATGAGTAGATAAGGGACTTTGGATCAGAGGTGGAAGTTGTGTCCTATTCCCGCTGACGTAGGGCGCTCCCGAACCTGCCAATGAGTGCCTGTAATTTGATCTGCTCTTCAAACTGGGGAAGGAAAACTCTTTGAACAAGAGTGAATTATAGTTACGCTGCTGAACTATAAATCCCAGTCTCCATCATCGTTAGGCCATACTGGCTGGGCTGCTATGAACTGCATTTCCACAGACTGGAGGACTACAAGCTCCACACTCTCCTTTGTAAGGTGGCTCCTCAGAGATAGTTCTGCAAAGATAGAGCTAAAAGAAAAGTACACATGGTGGAGAGAGAAACCTTTCCTTCTCCCTGATTGCTAAAGAAAAATGAAAATGTCAGTAAGAAATTAATAGAAGTTGCCATTTGGCAGTGAGGTGTGTTGTTGTTGCTGCAAGGCCAGTTGATTCTTTCCAATTCTTTCAGAAGGACAAGAGGACACAATTCTGTCATATGAACCTGTGACACGGCAAGAAAGTAAGTTGGAAAGAAGGCTGGTCCTCCATCTCAGTTGTGGAGGACAGCTTAGATCTGAGATTGCTCCATGGTATTTTTCGTGATTGGCTTTGAACTGCACAGCTGAACAGAGACTGAAACTCCTTGTTATCTTTTTGATTGTCTTTGTAGTTCACTACGCAAGGCCAGTGATTGTTTTGGGGCCCATGAAAGACCGAGTCAACGATGACCTCATCTCAGAATTTCCACACAAGTTTGGATCCTGTGTGCCCCGTAAGTAATGGCTCCCTTGTATTTTGAGGAAGGAAGACTTAATGGACAGTTAAGCATTCAAAGGCCCTGTGCTCTGGATGTTTGTATGAGAAGAGAGTGAGTGTTCATATTTATCACTTGAATGGTCCTTTCGTGCAGGATAGTTTAAATGCCAAGCTATACAGTCAAGGTTAGCCACACCTATCGATGCGTAAGGATGCAATAGCTATGGGCCTACAGAGGAGGACACTGCTCTCTGAACAACAGAAAAAGCAAACGTATTTTCTTTCAGACACTACCAGGCCACGGCGTGAAAATGAAGTTGATGGACAAGATTACCACTTTGTGGTGTCACGGGAACAGATGGAGAAGGACATTCAGGACAGCAAATTTATCGAAGCTGGCCAGTTCAACGACAATCTCTACGGGACTAGTGTTCAGTCTGTGCGGGCAGTGGCTGAGCGGGTGAGTCCTGCACAATGTGCTGCCCGGCCATATAGCTGTAACCTGCTTGGGACTTCTGTTGTAATTCAGTTCATGGGTCCTCTGTGTTGTGTCCACAGTCAAGCCAGCAGCAGACTGTGATTTGAGCTAAAGCTTTGTGGCTTGTATAATGCCAGGAGGAGCAGCAGCATCACGTTTTGGAGCTGCTGCTCCCATTACATTCAGGAGTTAGCCACTCAACGCATACTTGGTTACTACCTTCAGAGGGTTGATCTGATTTAAATTCTAAAACGTTTTCAGTAACTGCCCACCTAGTAGGCAGATGTGTGGTGTCTCAGCCGCTTTTGGCTACAGCCCTCCTAATGAGTTTGTTGTGGGGACAATGGCAAAGCTTATTTAAAGTGCTGTGCAAAGGCTTTGTAATAACTGATGCCCTGCCCTACTCTAGGGGAAGCACTGTATCCTTGATGTGTCGGGCAATGCTATCAAAAGATTGCAGCAAGCACAACTGTACCCAATTGCGATTTTCATCAAGCCCAAATCCATCGAAGCGCTCATGTGAGTAGCACAGAGATTAGGAATTTGCTTAACCTGGATGCTACCTTGAGGGGGATGAACAGTGGGAGGGAATGCACCTGTTGAAAGAGGGGCAGCATGCCCAGGAGATCAGCAATGCAGTGACTGCCACGGGAAGGTCATGGTGGGGGGGAGGCCCTGAATATTCAGTGATGGTGGCAGGTCGTGTCCAATTTCTCTGGAGGGATTATTTAATGATGATGTGGGCACTGGAGAGTCATGTCAGTGATGGATTTCTTGCCCGCCGAGTGCATTCTTTTAAATCTACTCCGGGATGCATTCCCCTGCGCCCGGCCCTGAGAATTGCCAGTCTTGGTTTGTCTGTGGCCTCCAGTGGCTCCACACCATCCGTGGGCCATGAACTCTCTCCGAGGCCACCCCCCTTCTGCTTGTCCTCCATCGGTTGTTTCTGGTAGAGCTGAGAGGATGACATTTTTTGTGGCATTTCCCCGGCAATCCAGGAGCTCCTGATAGAGTTGAGGGAGAGTCAGATTTCAGACAGTGGCAGAAATACGCGAGCGTTTGTTTGGTCAGATGCTTTTGTCCTGAGGCTGTTTTTTCTGGGCCTTCAGGGAGATGAATCGGAGGCAAACGTATGAACAAGCCAACAAGGTCTTTGACAAAGCCATGAAGTTGGAGCAGGAGTTTGGAGAGTACTTTACAGGTGAGAATTCTGCTGGGTCATTCTTGAGCCTGTTGTGGGAACTCATCTCTGTCTATGCTGACTTTGTTGCGGGAATTGGAAGGAGCTAAGAGATTTCCGTGTACCTAAAAATGGGGAGATAATGCAAGTTCAGGTTTGCTGCTGTTGGGGGTGTGCAACTTTTAAGGAAGGTAGTTTGCCACAGTAAGTTGCCACTTGGAGGTGGGGGAAGGAAATATGACCCTTCTTCTCTAGTAAACTACTTTTGTTCTACTTCTGTAGCCATTGTACAAGGAGACTCCCTGGAAGAGATTTACAGTAAAATCAAACAGATAATAGAGGACCAGTCTGGGCATTATATCTGGATCCCATCCTCTGAGAAACTGTGATGTCCCCTCCTTCAATCAACCTGTTAGAAGATCAGCGACCCTTCCCCCAGTCCTCTGCCCCAAGAGGGGCACGAGAAGACCATCCCTGTCCCTTTTCTAGATGGTTGACAATTGCGTTTTCTAGCCCTGTTTTTCTTTTTCTTGGGACGGACCAGTCTCCTCCATCAAGTGACTGTCCCCGCCATTCCTGCATGGACTTTCCTGCTGCTCCCTTAGACATGGAGACAAACCCTATTTGAGAGTTTTGTGTGTTTTTAATTAAAAAAAAAATAATACATCAACTGTTAAAGTCAGAAAGCAAGGCAGGAGGTGGCAGATGACAACCAGCCTCAAGAACCACTAACGCAACAGACTTGGACAGTTGTTGCCCCTCTAAATATAATGGAGACTGGCAGCCTGGGGCACCTTTACCAAGAAGAAAAAGCAACAGAATGCTTTTATTTATCTAGGTACGTAATTATATATATAATATATGCTCTATATATTATATATATCTGGACTAGAGAACATGAGGGGGCTGCTGGAATGTCGTTAGCGAAAGAATTGCCGCCTTGTCTCAGCCATTGGGACAGAAACCGCTGTGGTTGGAGGTGAAATTAATGGTACTGCGTGTTTTGGGGTGCTGTTCCGTGGTTTTTCCAAAGCCAGTTGGTGCAGAAGGCTGCATTTGGAAAGAGAGAAGCCAGCACTGTGATTATGGAGTGAACGGAGGGCCCAGAACCACATAAGTTACAACAATTTATTTGAGCACGCAGAAGCAAATGGATAATGCTACATATTAACTGCACATTGTTTTATGTCACCTGATGTGTTTGCATGAGAGGTTTTTTTAAGCTGCTGTTAAACCAAAATCATGTTTGTGTTGGTGTGTTGGCTTTTCATTATTCCAAGCTTTTGATTTTAATAATGAACTGAACGGGTATACAATCCAGTTTTTTAACTTATTTTTTAAGATTGTTCCATTGTAAATAGTTTCCAGACCCAACCTCCAGACCGTGTGGAATGAGCACAGCAGCTGTTCTGTGTTGCAGTCAGGTCCCTTATAGAGACTAAACTCCATCCCACTGACTTGTTCTGGTGGAAGAACATTGAGTTCCATGCAGCGAGAAGTTGGAAGCAGCAGATGATGGGAAGAGAAGCTTGTGCCTTGGAGGGTCACTCTTTCAACCAGACAGTGGAAAATTTATGAGAGACTAATCTGGAAAGTTCTTATTCTAGCAGAATTGTGCCAAATTCTGGTTGCAACACTTGAAGCCCTTCCTGACCAAGCTAATCCTCAGACGCTCCGTGGAGAATAGCACCATCCGTCTTATTTTGTGTTTCTACATAATCCTTGTTGCAGAGATGGACCCCAGCCATTCCTTGCTGCCAACATCTCCTTGCAGTTCTTCAGGATAGCAAAGGGCAAGTGCAATTTAGAATGCGCTCTCTGTGTGGCACAGACTGTTAGTCTTCCATGGACTGCGGCCAGCTGCTAATGGGAAGCCTTGATACATGGTCATGTCAATGTGTAAACTGTAGGTGCAAAAAGATTTTTTTATTACTGAATAAGTTGGATCAGTGAGAGTTCTGGGTGGAGTTTTCAAGCATTCCTAAATCGGTACAAATCCTTGCCCGTGGGCCAACGGGGAAGATTTTCCCACTTTCTTCATCTTGCCCCACTCTCAAGTTTGAAACAGGTGATTGTACACATCTCATTTCCACCATGGCTGCTGTGGTAGGAGATCCGAGTTGTCCTAGTCCTAATCCAGTGAGTAGGACAAGGCCTTGGCTTGTAGCAGGTTGATGCTGTCCACTCCATAGCTGGTAGGTAGCTATATCATTCGTTGTGTGATTTGTGCACGGCCTTCATTGTTAAACATGGGTGAAAACTGTCATCTTGCGGAGATTCATTCTGGTAAGCGAGAAGCCATTTCCACATCAGCTGGTGTTGCAAGTGGAACTTTGGAAGTACTAGAGCTGCTGTTCACTGGTAGGATTGTGAGGATAAAGAAGAGGAAGCTGCTACCACGTCTGAGTCCCTGGCGGAAGGGATTCGGATTGGAGGCTGCCGCCTGCTTCCTCTGCTCAGCTTGTGTCGCGAGGCATGTTCCTGAGAGCTGGACTATGCACAGTAGAAACAGCTTTCGAGGTGGCTAGTCTCTGGGCTCCTATTACTTTTATTTTGTAACAGCCTGTCACCTTGTCTTCTAGGCTCATGGAGGAAAGGCCTGTGTACTCCATGGCATAGCTGAAAGTATCAATCACGACACTAGTGGGTTTACCAGTGTTTCTTCCAAGGAGACATATATTTTTAATAAATGAACATTGCAATGAACTTGTCTGCTGCTATTTTCTTGTGAAGTCCTTTACGGAGGGGTTGGCTTTGGGGGCCAAGATTACATTGCAGAGCTTCACGTGCCAGAAGTATTAATCCGTAGCTGATGCTTCTGTCACCCGCATCTCTGTGTGAGCTCAGTTAGACAGCATGCCTAACAGCCATTCATAAGTGCCTTCTCCATAGTTCTGTAATCCTCTTTTAAAGCTTTTCAAGTTGCTGGTCATCATTACAATGTAGAAGAAATTCCTTAGTTAAAGATACGTGCTGTGTGCAGTTGATTTTGCCTGTCCTGAATCTTCTGAGGAAAAACTAGATAAAATGTGGTATGCAGTTACTCAAAATGGATTCTCTTTATTGTTACTTGCAAACATTTAGAAGTAACTATCTGCATGCTTGAGAAACTGCCTTTATAGCTGTGTTAAGAGACATCAGAAACTAGGCATATGTGATACACTAGATAGGGAGTTGAATTGCAGGTCTGGGTTTAGATTCTTCCCCATCTATGGGACTGTTTGATCTCTTCGTGCCTATCCTGCTGGGATAAAATGGGTGAGTTGCCTGGGCAGACTGCATGGAGCTTCTAGAAAAAAAGCTGCAAAATATACAAGGGAAGAGAAATGTGTTTGTAAACAACTAGGACTCCTTTATTCAACTTCATGCTTCTGAAACATACTCCATGGAGTAGTGCTAGCGTTCCACTTGCCAACGATTGCTAGCAGTGAGCGCCTATAACGCCAGCACCGCGTAAGGCCGTTCGTTGTGGCCACGGTCGTGGTCACTCTTTGGAGTGGAGTGTCTCTGCTTTGTCCAGTTTATCCAGCACCTCACCGTAAACACCGATCATCTGTGGACAAAAGTCACCCCAAGTCATTTCGCCAATCAGCATGATGCGCTGGGCAGTGCTATGGAGCGCAGTCCTCCTATTAGCTTATGCAACCGAGAGAGTGTGGGGAAGCGACAGGCAAACAACCAAGGAGGGCATTCAGCACTATCTGCCGTGTCTGCAGTTCTTCAGACTCAACAACTGCTTAGGAGTGGGCTGCCACTGATCGGGAAAGGGTGCAAGCTGTTTTAGTTCCAGAGAGACGTATTTGGACCCCTGCGTGCTCTGAAAGAGTTTTTGGGATCAAATCCAAGGGACTGAAATCCCAACAAGTGGTTTCCTTCCCCAATGCAATGGCTCCTGGGCACGTGCTCCTTTATGACAGGCCATTCCAGAGGGTGCTCTGGAGCATGATTAACTCCTGTACTCGCCCGCACTCACCTGATTCTCGTAGCTGTTTTTCAGAGTTCCCAGGTATGCCAAGAACCGCATTCCTAGGCCGCACCATTGCTCTGCTTCCTTGTATTTGCAAGCACAGTACTGGTATATGCCTGTGTTCCAAGCTCTAGTCATAAGCCAGATTATCTCCACCTCTGGGTAACCGGTCTGTAACACCTGCTGACATTCAAATGAACACATCAGAGCTCTCAGTCCCAGCATAGTCGTAGTTCTAGTAGTGATATAACCAAGAGAGGAAAGGACTTGTATACGTCTGTATTTTGGTTTAATGCTGTTGGATATGTTAACACATGTAAAGAGAAATTGCCTATATTTTAACTGCCTAGACAGAAGTGTGGTCCACTTACACACACACACACAGGATGTTGTGCTCTGTCCACACAGGCCTGTTGTGTTAACATGAAAGGCCAGATGAATATTCTGCTCTATCAAAACGCACATCTGGCATACTTGCAGTAGTCCTGGGAAAGGGCTGGAACAGAAAGAAGCTGAATGATACTAACTGCGTTGTCCAAAATGGTTAAAGCATCTTCAAAATAGGCCCAGGCCTCCTCCAGCACACAAACATCTGCCTCAACCAGGCCCGATGGCAGAGAAAGGTGAACCAAGCTGTGTAGACATTTGCTGAGTAGTAAAATACAATGAAAGGGCAGCCTTTAGGCAAGCACACGCACAATACCTGCCTGCCTCCTTTGCAATGCATCCAAACCTCATAGCAAGCAACCTCGTGCTACGTCAGCCTGGCTCTTGGTAACCATCACCGGGACATTCTTACCCATTCCCTCATCTCAAGCCAGCGGAGCTTCTTCAATTGGCTTTTCAGAAAGAAGCAAATGAGTGAGGAAGAAATACCTAGAGACTTTTTTCTTGAGAGGAAATAAGATGGTGTCTAATCTGCCTTTCATTAAGAATTTTACTGTAACGGCCATCCTCTTCCTAAAACCTCCCACTGCATATGCAGCCAGGATGAACTCTCCTTATTGCACCCATCTGCTTCTCAGGGCAACTACTTACCTATAGGTGATTGTATCAATAGATTCACATTTCCTGAGGATAGTCAAGATCATCTTGAGAGCCCTCTTACACATGGAGGGATAGTGAGCTGGTGATTCCATGGCCAATGCTTGAGAGAGAAGTCATGGAAAAAAGAGACACTTTTAAAACCATTGTCCACATGCTGTTTTACAATACTATGGGACTGCTGCTCAAATGGAAAAAGGCTGAGAGCATAACAGCTTCAATGGCAGGGGGTGGGTATACCGGAAATTTCAACTGCCTCCATAACGCTCTTTTTCAATGTCTACTTTCAGCATGGCAGGTTGCTTCATTGCCTCAGACTCGGGGAGGCAACATTTGACGCGACTCGCTGTGAAATGCAAGGTTCCCATCGGAGGAGCAGGCTTGGCTCTTACATGCAATAGTTTCCAGAGTCTTGATCTCCACTTGTGGAAGCGCCAGTGCTTGGTCTAACAGGCCGGACACTGCAGGGGTATTTAGCTTGGCGCTGGCTTCAAATTCATAGAGCAGTAATATTGTCTCTGTTGGATCTTTGGGGAAATCACCTATTGAGCAAAAAGCGAGTCCCATTTTAGTTGATCTAGGACATCAGCTAATGATGTTACCAGGGTGAGCAAAATGATCCCCAGTCCTGTACCGTGGAGGGTACACAGATGGGAGACTGGCATTTGTGAGTCTATGAAGTAATGATAGATATTGGGCAACACCTATCTGGTTTTCACTAAAAGATAAGGGGAATGTATGAGGTGAGGGCTGATGTTTACAAACATATCTAAACTTTGAAAGCACATGGAGATAGTTCTGATAGAAAATGTTTCTTGTTAAGGATAGAAAATGTATCTTATTTGTGTTAGCTAGAAGACTTGCAAAGATTCCTTGCCTTCTCCATTTAGAGCCTGTTTTTCCATGATGCTAACCCATGGTCAGCCCCGGGTTCACAGACCGCGTGGAACCATAAACTAATCACACAGGCTGGGTTTACCCAATTGGCTAGGTTGTAAAGTGACTGGCTGCCTTCATAGAATTAATGGTATTAAACACCACTGGAGTTACCCTAATCTCATCTTTCTGCAGCAAGTACCTTTCTACCTCATTTCCGTTGCTTCGCTAAGCTTAAGAGGAGATTGCAGCTTCAGCCTGGCTTCTCAGTTTACACTGAAGTTTGGGGCCCAGAGAGCCCCACAGTCTGCACTGAAAAAGCTACAGCCTTGCTTGAAAGTGTTCAAGTGACTCTCAAGTGAAACAGGCTTGTACTCCTGACAGATTTCAGCCTCAGGGACAATTCTCAAACCGAATGTTTCAAACGTAAGGTATGTTTTTCCCAGATCCTCTTCTCATTGTCTTTCTCAGGGTCATACAGTCTCATCTGTCCTTCCACCACCACTAGCCTTTCTCCATATAGTTAACAGTTGTGTAAAACCAATTCAACAGAGCCAGTCTGGTGTAGTGGCTAAGGCACCAGGCTAGAAACCAGGAGTCTGTGAGTTCTAGTCCCGCCTTAGGCACGAAGCCAGCTGGGAGACCCTGGGCCAGTCCCTCTCTCTCAGCCCTAGGAAGCAAGCAATGACAAACCACTTCTGAAAAACCTTGCCAAGAAAACTGCAGGGACAGTCCAGGCAGTCACCAGGAGTCAAAAACTGACTCGAAGGCACACACACACAAAACAGTAGAATTTATTTCTGAGCAAATATACACAGATTCAGGGTGTCAATCCAAAAGTTCCATCAACACTCATTCTAACTTACTCCTTTTCATCAGTCATTCTCCCAAGCCTCGGACATTTTGTGCATCCCAAGCAAACAGCATTCTATTGCCATCACTAAGGCAAAAAGGTCTCACAATTCTTACTTTGAAGTTAGTAGCATCTGGCCATAGAAATTCTAGCTCACCTGTCTGCTTCAAGACTTTCCAGATCACTCTGCATGACTGGATGTATTCGAGGGCCTGAGTCAGCAGTTCAGCCTGCTTTGGAAGCCAACATAAATTTCAGATAAACTGTACCGTAAGAGCATTACAATATTTGTTGGGGTGGTCGGGGAGAATGCATCTCCTTATTTTTTGCATATATAATTTAAGCTTATCTATGGATAATCAATGCCTAGATATTTTTTTTTAATGAAAATGCCGCTGCAAGATTCTCCAAATAAGCACAAAAGGGTAGAACGAATACAGATTTACAATATAAAATGTGGAGTGCTGGAAAAATGGCCTGGGTATCAAATATCATTCTCATTTCCAAAGACAAGCAGGCAGATGTCATCTCATCATGACATCTCATCAAAAATGAAATTAGGCCTTCCCTGAACTTCCACGAGGGACTAGTCTTAAAACACAAAAGTATAACATGTTCCTTCCATCCCAATCCTACCTTATCGGCAGGCAACAAATTGCTTCGGCTTATGTCCAGATCAGCAGCCGCAGCCATGAGTAAGCATGTTCTCTGAGCCAGCAGGACAGCTTTATCAAGAGGACAAAATTGGGAGAACTGCAGCAAGAAATATCAGTGGAACCATAATTATTTTCTCCCATCATTACAGCAGATCAGAGTTCTCAAAATGTGGGTCAGGATTCATCAGAGGAGATCATAAGCAACTTAAAGAGTCGCAATTTTTAAAAAATATAATCACGCTTGCTCAGGCAAAGTAGGGACACTCTCAAAACTCATTTCCAGCTTTGCTCATCATTTTGCAGCACAAACCTGCAGCAGCTAGCTGCAGTACTGCAACTTTGAGAAGTAGTGTGATATATAAACTAAAATGTATTTATTAGAAGTAAGCAGTTTATGTTTCTTGCCCAGCCATAATCATAATTAAATCACTACTTTAATTCATGGTGAGGAGGTCATGCAAATTTGTTTCTCATTTTGTGAGTCATGGTACCACAAAGTTTGAGAACCCTGAAGTAGGATAAAATTATCCATAATACAGCATATTTTTCTGTAAAAGCCACATTTTCCCCTTCTTTCTTTGAGAATCCAGTTTTACTCCTTGTCTTCCCTTCTTCTCCTAACCTGCAAAGCCATGGTTAATTTTCCTATCTATTCGAACTAGGTTTCTCTGGAAGGCCATCTGAACAAAATAAATGGGAACTCTTGATGCAAAGCATTTTAGAGGCACACCTGCAGCATCTTAGATATTCTTTGCAGCATTCGTATTTTAAAAGCTTGAAAGCACTCAATGGAAATTCACAGCCAAACACTGCTCAGGTTCTGAGAAAAGTAATTCCAACTGGTACTTGTTTACATGGGCACAAAGCAAGCGTGTTCAAATGTAATATAAATTTCAGTCAGGAAGAGGTTTCCCCCCTCAGCTATATGCAGTAAGTGCACTTCTGCTAAAATACGGACAGAGGTTTTTTTGTTAAAGCAGCTCTGTAAAATATAACTAGTCATACTCAATACTCTCCACAGGTAGCAGCATAATTTCAAAACATTCTCTGAAAAAGTTAAAGCAAAACTTCTTGGAAGGACCTCACAGAGTAAAGTAGGTAGGGAAACACTTTTCACTGGAAAACTCTTATTCTGGATTCATTTTTGAAGCAGGATTTCTGGGTCAGATTCTGATTTTTGAGACATTGATTAAATTCACTATAATGATACATGATACCAATAAAATGCTCCAGGTTTGCAAGAAGAGATATGGGGTGCAAATCAAGGCTACAATTTGCTAGGAACCCAGAAGTCCCTCTAAACTGATAAGCCCAGCTTCAGTCTGAATGTTTGGAATGGTGCAGTGAAAGCTATTCTCTGCAGCATGCCTGGAATTTATCTGAATAGATCCTAGTCCAGTACTTTTGGCAACACATGTAGAATATCAGCTATTCATTTATTTTTATTTTTTTAAATTTCTGGCTGGTTTGCCAGGTAGTTGGGCGACTACAAAAAATACTGCCTTCTCCACACATCTAGTAGAGATTAAGATACTCCTTCACATTTTAACTGAGCCCACTCAGGTGATTTACCCAAAGTTTCTTGACTCAAATAGGTTGTTGCTGGCTGGCTGCTAATTAGCTGGCCAGTGAAGATACATGGCTTGAATATTCAGGTAAGTCTCAAAAGTAATGGAGCAGGGTTCCTTTCAAAGGGAGCTGTGCACAAAGAACCCACATTTGGGACTGCACAGACATCAAGGAGAATTTAGGTGAAAGCACATACCTTGAATGATATTATAAAGAAATCTCTCATCACTTTTAAGCAGCCCTCACATTGGACGGCCAAGTTCCAAGCTCATAAAGCAAATAAAATAGAAAGTCAGATTTAACAGCATCACCAACAGCAATTATGACTCTGCTTAACACAAAGCCTTTTGTCTTCTGATAGGCTTAAACAATCACTGATAATTTTATCAGTGTGAAATTATATTCTGTACAGAGATTCCTATTATTATGGAAGAATACACATGCTTTTAAAATTCCTTTTTCCATAAAGTTACACTTTGTAGCACCCCCTCCTTAGAATGTACATGGGACAAAATAGTCACATTAATAAGTTGCCTTGAACAATGGATTAACAAAACCGCAAGCATTTACACCTGAAAAGTGCAAGAGAACCCAATTCCTTGCACGCAAGTTAAAATGAGTCAGACTGTTCCTCCTTGCTTTTGATTCGTTACCTGATTCGTTATCTGTGCATAAATGCAGAAAGGAGTGAGATATCATTATTCTGCTGCACAGGAAAGGACAGAGTGCATGCATAACTGATACAAGGCCACACTGCCAAAGCATTTCCATTTTATACTTTTTGTTTTAGAACCCTTGGTGAAGATGCAAGGTGATTCTGGACGGAAATGTTTTTCTCAGATTCCGTATCACTGCCTACCTATCTTCCTGAACCACTGAGCTTCATTGATGCTGATTTCCAGCATCTCTTTTTCGTCTTTGTGCAGCTCATCAAGTCTCTGGTGAGCTGGAAGAGACTATATAATGTTAGGAACAGACACGCATTTATAAACATTGTACATTCTTACTGGGACTTTATAAACTAGTTAAACGTCTGTCACAGTACTGAACAGACAACGCTTTCCACTTCGGCTATTACTCTGCACTTAGTAGATGAACACGATTTGTAACAAACTAGCTAGTTTTATACCTGCTGTCAAGTATGATAGAAGGGTCTCCATATCTTTAATCCTAAAATAGAAAAGGTGGGAGTTATTTAACATCTCTAAATGATATTAAAGGGAGAAAAAATATCTTCCCCTGAGGAAGCAGCAGTTAAAATAGTCAATAATAATAAATTGATATTCTATGAGAAAATAGTACAGTGATACCTCTACTTACGAATGCCCCTACTTACGAAATTTTTGAGATACGACCAGCTCCGGCCCCAAAAATTTACCTCTACTTATGAACTCCGCCTCTACTTATGAACCGGATCCGCGGCCATTTTCCCTGCTGCCACGCGATTGCGGCTTCCTGTGGGCGAGATCGCGGTAGCAAGGAGACGTTCAGTGAGGCTTGTGTGTTTTGTGGCGTTTGGAAGGTTTTTGAGGTTTAAAAATAAAATGCATATGTTTCAGAACTGTTTAGCCGTATTTACATTGAACCTTATGGGGAAATTTGCCTCGTGGTGCGACCAAATTCGGAGGGCGGAACGGATTAACCGTATTTACATTGAACCTTATGGGAAAATTTACCTTGACTTGAGACCAACTCGAGTTGCAACCAGAGTCATGGAATGGATTAAGTTCGTAACTAGAGGTACCACTGTAATATGATTATACAAAGGAAGAACTGACACTAACAATAGGGGGTCAGCCAACCTGTGGAAAAAATCTAAATCTAGTTTCAGTACAATGTTGGTGAAAGTTCAAGATACGCCTGTTAAATATTTATACCTTTCCAGTCAATTCAAGTGGCTATTTAACTTTTCTCACTAACACCTTATCAAAAACTGAATATCAATAATTGTTAGGAGTGCAACTCACTTCTCCTCTTCAGATTTCACTTTTGACAATACAAGTCGAATCAAACATCTGCAACAAAAACAGGTTATACCAAATGATGTTTAGCGGCCATGTAGCTTAAAACATCCACCTTCCTTCAAGACGTTTCCTCTTTATTTTTATCATTCTTTTGGCAACTGTAGAGGCTGGGTGCTCCTTCACTGTATCACTCCAGCACAAAAAGTCCTCATCCAGTGTGGAACAAAGGTGGCAAACCTTTTAATAATAATTTGGTATAATTGAAACCAAATTCAGGGGAACTAATGTAAGAGATATATTTTTAAAAATTGAATCTGAAACAAGAAGTTTTCAAGTAATGCAAATCCTCCCTGCATATACAATGAGGGTATCTTAAGGAAATTTGAACCAGGACCGAAGTCTTCACATTTTGACAGCAAATTATGAAACAAATTGCATTTTATACATGTCACTCACTTTATAGCTGTAAGTGCTTGCTGGCAATCCTGCAAATGCTGAGATAAATACCCCAAGGCTTTAATAGCCATAACCTGTTGATCATTCTGAAGGGAAAATACTTTAATTAGCAATACAAATATGAAGAAAATATAGCCTTAATATGATCTTATGTTATACCTGAACATAATGAATGTCATATTTTACACACAGTTCAAACGCGGTCAGGCTGAAAAACCCCAATTCCTACATTTGGAGAATCTTAAAGTGTAAAACACGGAGCTAATGCTGATGTGAAACACTTTTTGTTCTATCAGAGAGAATAGGATCAAATGAGGACTATAGAATCATTCCTCAACTCTATTCTCTTTCACTGATTTTCTCCCTCCAGGGTGATCACTGTAAATATCCAATTGAGGATATGGTATCCAAATTTTGCTTATTTTCCTCTTTTTACCTCACTCCCATCCCTTCCTTTGTTTTTGTTTTTTTTTGTAAATTTCCAGCCTCCTGGAGAACATGGCTTTGCTTTTACTGACTTTATGTAAACTTTTCATTTAAAAAGGAAAGACAAGTTATAGAGATCCCACCAGGCATGAGGATCCAATTTGTACCTCCAAAGCAAATTGAGCTGCTAAGCTCAGAAGGTTGGTAATCATAGATCCTTCTAGTAGCAGTTTGCCTTCAGTGAACTCTGCTGCTGATTTCTCCATTGCTACAAACGCATTCAAAGCTAAAAGACAGACAAGAAACATTAATAACAGCCTTGTCCTGCTCATTTAAAAATGGATTTGTTCCTTCAAACCTAGCGCTGATTGTCCTAACATTGGTAGATGTCTTGCTCTTGGAAGAGAAACCTGGTACTCTTTTAATGCAGCTAGTATCTATGCTGCTATCTACTGACTGTCTAGATTTTTGCAGCCCACATCAGATAGCCTATGACTTTGTAAAGTTCTTGATTAATCTCTTCAAAGGCCAAGATGTCATTGTGTTTGGAATCTCAGCTACGTGTGTAATTTTGATCTTATGCTGTTCTTTCATTTTCTAGATAGGTAGCTATAGTAGTCTTTGGTAAGGAAAATAAAGTACTGTTGTACCTTAAAGATAAATATATTTGTCAGATCTTACAGCGCTACAAGACTTCTTGTTGTTCTTGCACTGTGAGCTGGTTGTTGCTAGTAACATCATT
The DNA here is from genome assembly GCF_059951505.1 of Python bivittatus. Classification (NCBI taxonomy): domain Eukaryota; kingdom Metazoa; phylum Chordata; class Lepidosauria; order Squamata; family Pythonidae; genus Python; species Python bivittatus. Next base: position 12,433,115 of record NW_028277094.1, on the reverse strand, counting down.
TCCTGTGTTAATGATACATACAATCTGTGTATTTCATTCTATTTGTCATATAAAAAATTGCTTTGGTTATGAACATGGGTAGAAATGGGTGTTTAGCTAGCAACCCTGTGGCACAGCATGGGTCACTCTCTACCTCTTCACCAAGTTCAGATATAGTTCAGGAACTTGCATTTTTTGCCAGAACAAAAACAAAAGGCACTACTTTTTGACTCAAACTCTATTGCTAATTACTCTTTTGGCTTGAACCCGCAATTGTATTCAATTAAATTACATATTTGAGGAAAGATCTATGCTGAAATAACATCAAGTAAAATATATTACTTTGCTTTTCATGGTTGCAAACTTTAAACAAGGGAGATTGCAGAAAAATCACATTCTGAAATCTGTCTCTCTGAATATATTTATTTTTCCCATGCTATGTATTTTTTTCTATTTATAGTGTCATTTATTCCCTTTATCATTTTAATAGTTTCGTAATCCGTTCAGATAACCCTATTATCTGGTGGATGAGAAATACAATAAATAAAAACTATATAGTCAAATACATTATTCAGATAGGGCATATTAACACTCATGCTGATGCCAATACCAAAACAGTTGAAGGTTTTAATTTATGCTCAAGTAATTCATTTAAAACCTAAAAATATACTATCCTGATTCCAAATATATGACCAAATAACAGTGGTGTAACTAAAAATCACTACTATTTTGCACAACCTGATGATAGTTATTAGCATCTTTATGATGACATTAATAACAACAGTCAAGCAAGAGGGATTACCAAAGTGACAATGTGCTACCAAGATGCATTTCTAGTCTACATAGAGAAAACAAAATGCCCTAAATTCGAGATGTGTCCCTGACAGTCAAAACATTCTAAATCTGGAACTTTTATTTGTTCCGCTGATGTCTTCTGTATAATTTGCCATATCCTCTTAAAAACATAATCTGATTCTATGTAGAGAATAATGTCAGCTGAGAATACCACTGAAAAGAACCATTTTGTGAAGAGAGAGGCTTGTCTGATAATACAGAGGACAAAGGTGGGACAGGCAGACATTAGATTCTCTAGCTCACTGCCCTTAAACAGATGGATTATACATTCACTGGCACAGTAAAGTCACAAGGGCATTTACCTTTGAGGGTATTTTTCTCTAAGACTGCTATTTTATACACATAGAACTGAGTGAAGATGCTGTTTGGGTCATATCTTTCTGCCTCCTTTACTGCCTCCTTAGCCTTTAGGTAAAGAGATTTACCTGGGTTAGTGACAATAATAGCCGGAAGAATGAAGTAGGATTTGGTCCATGCATGTAAGCCTAAAAGGATCCTTTGAATGTTATGGGATTTATTTGCGGGGTGACTGAGTACACATAGCATTATTGAGATATAATTAGTTCATATTATATACCACATTTCTGCAATAAAAGCAATATATAAGTAAAATTAATAAAATACATTAAAAAAAAACAAACCAAAATGAAGCAACAGAACAATTCTTGCACTGTCAGACTGATACATTCACACAAGAGATTTTCATTTTCATTTTTAAAGTCTTTAAGTTCACTATGTAGCAATAAAAACATAAATACATTCTCTGGTGGCAAGATGAGATGAGGGTCCCAACAAAAAGGACTACTTTGCTGCCACAGTGATGCTGGCAAAGGAGCTGTGTTGATGTAGGAAATTAATGTCAGAAGCTTTCAAAGAGAAGAGTTGGCAAAGGTGGCCACTGTCCCCTAGTTCTTCCTAAAACAGCTAAGGGCCATGCAAGCATCCTTGTTTCCTAAGGAGCCTGAAGTGAGGTACAGATTGGTGCCATCATAGGTGAGTACCGCAAGTGATGCCAGAGAGGTTTCCTGAGATAAATGAGGCAAGACTAGCTATTACATATTCCAGAATAGGCAGTTCCTTCAGGATGGGACCTGTTGTATAACCTCTGTGTCTTCTGCAGCAGACGACAAGCTCAAGAATATATTTCAGGAGAAACCCCACTTTAGATGAATTAATATTAACACCCTAGCAACCCCAGCAAGAAGCAGATGGTTTGATACATGCTGGTAGATTCTCTCCTCATTGTGACGGTAACTGGCTTCCATTGTAAGTGGTGACAAAGACAAAGCATATAAACCTAGTGACAATCCTTATCTATAAGGGAGGGGCATCGTTCTCTTGGGCTTGGTGTAACTCAGGCCTTCAGTATTAAGTAGAAATATTAAGTAGAAACAAACCAAAACTCTCCCATCAAAATGAAACAGTCCCTGATCCCCCTAAAGCCCCACCTTGGTAAACTGGAATAGAAGCAATTGTCAAATATTCCTTCTCTATTCAGGGAGAAAGTTAAAGAGGGTCCTCTGGGGAAGGAGGAATACACTGAAGAATACCTTATCAGGCTCTTTCAAGTGAAGATAGCAAGCAGCCATATTCCTGTACAGCTTTGCCAGGTTCTGGTGGTCTGTCTGCCCAGAGGCATAAAAGCTGAGAGAGTAGTTGTACCACTGAAGGGCTTCAGGATAGCTCTTTAACTAGAAAATAATAACTGGGTCTTAATCAGAGGGTTATATGTGTTCCAAGCATGTGCCTATTAAAAGGCAGGGAGGCAGGTTCCTTTCCCAGACCAGGAGAGAAATCCTCAGAGCTTCTCATTTATATTAATTAAAATTAGTTATTAGTTTAATCACACACACCAGTGTCAATTCAAAGCAAGGGACAGAGAGATGAGCCAGATATTTTCACCATATTAGCCACTTCCATATTATCTTTAGGAGTTCGGAGCACATTAAATGACAGGTAGTGAAGACTGTGTATTTATAACACTATTATTAATCTGAAATTGGGGTTCCCAGATTGCAACTTTAAGGTATTTCCTACGTACTTTGAGAAGGATATGCTGCATTCAGTTTACAGAATGACAATCCATTTCGAAGCTCTAAAATTTATGTAAAAAAACACTGACAGCACTTTAATAATATTATTACATGGCCCTGGTAGTATAAGAATTAAAAAAAAAAAAACTCTAAGGAATTGGGCTGCTTTTGTTTTTATTCTGGTATCATCTCTTCTTGCCATTTAGTAAAATCAGACAATACCTACTTGTTTTAAAGTTCAAATTCTTAAAAAAGTTGGCAACAGCATGTCAGTTTTCAAAAACTGTGCAGTAGATACGATGAATATTTGCCTTAATCTTTGAGGTATGAACCCTGACTTTGTTATAAGAGGTAGTAAACAGTGCAAGAGGACAAACCTCATAATTCTTGGCTGCTCTGTCCCACAGAACAAGGTGTAAGCGGTTCAGTATTTCGGGAGGCAGTTGCTTTCCTATGTTGTGTGCTAAGAAGATAAATGTCAACATTTCACTAATTCTACAAGTCTGAGGAATCATAACTATTTCTAACTGTATGTGAGCAAAATCAGACGCCAGATCATCTATGACACCTATCAATACTAAGCAAGATTTGACACAAAGCCTCAAAATACTGCTACTAAAATTTCCAGTCACACATTTCAAAACTGGACTCTTGGAATCATGGTTAAAACCTGAAGCTAGTTTCTCCATTGTTATGTTCATTGAAGCAAACATTTTAAAGATAATCTTAAATTAACGAGACATAAAGATGTGCAGTTTTATTTAGCATGAAGCTGTAATTGCTGGATTTCTTAGCAGAAAATTTCAAACAAAACAGATGTTTTCACCTCTTGCAAATTTCTTCCAAGAGTCTATCTAGAAGTATAATTAAAAGCTGGACACAGACCTGCTATGGCATCTTCAATCATTCCCTTGGCAAGTGGCTCCTTCATTCTCTGTAACAGGAGTTCGATATGAAAGAGAATGACTCTGCCAATATCTGGGGATCTTTCAAACAGCTGAGCTACTGACTTCAGGAAGTCAAATCCAATGGCCTCCCTGAATATACATGAAAATAGGCTGGGCATTTTGACACCAAGGAAAGCTGAGAAAATTCATATATTTAATTCTCAATAACAGAGAAACCTGATATCCTGTCTTCACGATGCTGTTTTTCCGAACAGTCATTAAACAGATTTTCACATCAAAAGCTTGCTAGAGCACTGTGACAGGAATCAAACTGTAGGCCCATGTATAGTGCATACTGCTGCAATCATGCTAATTGTAGGCCTTTGGCTGAAAAGTTTGCTTACCCAAATATGTCTCTTCAAAATGATGTGAGCATCCAAATTAAGAATTATTAACTGTCCCTTTGTTTCATTCATTCCCACCTAGCCAATGCACCTGTACCTATTGTATATATCCTGCTACTTCATAACTCTGACACTACTCTCTGTCAATTCCCCTCCCTTCCTTTATTGCAACTCTTTCAAGATAATGGAATCATAGTTATGGAAACAAGTTGGAGAAAAATGGAGTTAGTTGAAAAACATAAAGAAGATACACTAAGGTAGACATCCTTGATATTCCATAGATATCCTTATGGTTGACACAGTTGCATCACTGACTCCAAGAGGACCCTGAGATCTTTATACCTCTCATGTTCAAGAAGCAACTTTACAGTGTCCAGACATATCTCCAGAGAAACCTCATGGTGCAGAAGTTCAGTAACAGCTGGAAAGCAGCAACAGCAAAGTTAGTATATCACTAAAAGTATGCGCGTATTGGGGGGAGGGGGAGAGATAAAGTGCAAGTACTTTGTCTTATACAAGAATGACTACATAATCAATTGTCCAAAATTTTTCAGGTTCCAAAGATTAGACAAAGAGTCCTGATGAAAAGAGAGATGAAGGTCATTGACAGACTGGAGTAGTTTACACTGATATGCAGTATGAAAATGAATATACACAATAATCTTTGCTTGTAGAAAGAAGGAAAGGAAGAATTCACTGGAGCGAATGTGGGCTCTAGTTGTAAAACTCTTAGTGGCCCTTGCATCAGTTTAAAGTTCAGAACCAAAGAAGTAAATAAGCACAATTTAAACCTGTACCATTTAAAATGAAGCTGCTACTGCTACCAGACTGAGAAAAAGTCCAGCCTACCTCTTTCACTGTTACAACTCATTTTCTTTAGAATGGTGATGTTGTTGATCTTACTCTGAACCAAGAATAATACCTTTTCTAATGTCTTCATCTGATGCATCGCCTTTCAGGAGAATTTTAATTTTTAAGTAAAAACCAGCTGGATGTAAATTCTCCTGTAAATCAAGACATCAAGATATTATTTGACAGCCAAACTATTTTTATCAGATTCAGAGTATTTTTAACTAGCTGCTGTCAGAGCACAGTCTATTCATAACTCTGAAAGAATGTCAAAACTTTTCATGAGTATTCTCCATAATATATCTTCTAGAATAATCTTAAGCATCCTTAGCAACAATCTATCTGCTGTTGCCAGATTACCAGTTCATAACTATTGCTCTTATTTATTAGATTTATATCCCAGTTTTCTTTTAGAAGCTCAGGATGGTGAACCCAGTACTCTTTCCATTTTCCCCAAGATAACAATCCTGTTTGATAGATTGGCTTGAGAAATCATGTGGTCCAAAGTCACCAGTGAACTTCCATGGTGGAGGATGGACTTGAACCACACTAGTTAACCACTACATGGCACTTAAGCTTCCATCTGAGAGTCTCAAAAATCTCAATTTACCTCAGAAGCCTCACATATAAAGAAATTAAAATGTTATCTTCATAAATCCCAGAAACCTCAAACTGTTATTCTCATTTAAAGAGGTGAAAGATTATTCCATTTTCTCTTTTCTACATCATTCTTTAATTACAAAAAGCTATTAGGACCAACAAACATAACTCTGACCCTAACTTTATCAGATGCATAGAGATGAAGTGAGATTTGTATATATACTATGGATACATAAATACTACACTATTGCATACTATTCATACTATGCATCTGATGAAGGGAACTGCAGCTACAAAAGCTTATGCCTCTTAATAAAATTTGTTGGAAAAGGTGCTACAGATTCCTTCTGATTTTTTTGCCACCTTAGACTGACAGCTCTCCTCCTACAATATCATCTTGAGAACCATTCTACTGATTGCAAAACTCTTAACAAGAATTAGTTTAGCCCAGAAATCAGCCTCACCTCATTAGCCAAGATGATAACCTGGAGAGCTTTGTCTTGATATTGTTTGTAGTCCCACTCCAAATACACAGTAGCTAATAATCGCAGCACTTTAGCCTATAAATAAAACTAAATGAATATTTAAACTCAAAAGGCTGAGAATTGGAAAGGGATAATAAAGGTCATGTATTACTAGTTCTCACACTGAATGACAAGAGTATTCTCCACTGGATTACCATAATTTCTCACCTGCATTTCTTTATTAATTGAAGAGTTTTTGTGCATCTTTCCAACTTCATAGCTAAGGCTGTTTAATAAAAGAATCAGAACAGATTAACTGACTATTCATGTTGGAGGGAAAAATTAATAAGAAAAATCCTGCCCTAAAGATGCATTCACAAAGGAGACCCACACTGCGTAAAAATAAACATGCCAAATGTCCTGAAACAGTATTGATTTTGCAATGTGATTATTTGACACACTGCACCTTAAACAGTTAAGAAATTATACTGCAGCTCTTCCACTGTAAAGCTATGAAAGAAACAGAATACAGAGTAGGTGAAGCTTCTTCCTCCATGGGCAAGGTTATAGAGGCCTTCAGGCATCTCTCTACTAAACTGTCCTACCCGGTGGATCAGTTGCCAATCAGTCATTCACAATCATTTGAATAAACAATCGAAGGTTCCGTGCATTAATATATGAGCGCATATGCAGATACTCCAGCTTGACTTGAAACAGAAGGCTGGGACGTTTAAATGAGAGCTAATGTACTGCAGTAATGCTCACAAAGCAGTCTTCTCTTTCAAAAACCCAGCACAGAACAGATTTTTGGCAAATAAGCAGTCTAATTTGTTGCTTAAAATCCAGCATGCATGCATCATACAGGTATTTTGGGAGAATGTGCAATAGTTTTCTCCTTTTAATCCAGAAATAAATCATCTGTACAAACCCTGTTTAAATGGCACCTTATTATAAGTAAATAAATGTAATAAGTAAACCATCTGCAGATTTACATAACTGAATAGTGATGATTGCTTTATTTAAGAAAAAGAAAACTGGAGTTAAGGGGAATTCTGAAAGAAGCAGCAGCCAGTGTTGCTACTTTTTTGGCATCAAACCACCTGAGCCCTTCAAATGCACTTATAAAAAATACCTTAACCTCGACTAGTCCATCTGCGGCTAGAAGAAACTCTAAATCACTAGACAGAATCAGATCACTCATTCTGATAAATGCTTTTTTTGGACCTCAGTGACTACACATAGGGCAGAATTGGACATTTTATTTATTGCTTATCAAAATATTACCTAAGCCAAAAATGATAGAGTGAGATTACCTGAGCCAAAAGGAGCTCTGCTCATATCTCTTGAGTTCATATGTTTCTATGCCAAAGTTATAGCATAGGAGAGAAAGGTAACAAGCCTGCAATTAAATAAGAGTAAGGCATACCATAGTTTTGTAACTGCTGTTTTAAAAAAGCTAGGAATTAATGAAGAGAGCTGATTTTTTCATAGTTCTGAAGCATCAGGGAAGTGGAACAGAATAAAAAAGCATTTTAGAACTAATCTCTGACCTCTTTTGGCAGCCTTATCAGGATGTTTTTACACCGCTGCACACACACGACCGCTTTTTGAAAATCTGCTAGAGCAACTGCCTGAGAAAGCAACAGGATATGCTAATGAACTGCTTGGATGACACACAGGTTTCTTTTAAACTGATGTTTAAAAATTCTAATACAATTTTGCAGTAGAAGAGTGCTCACAAAATGAGTATATCAGGTTTAGTAGCAACATGGGAAGCAGCAAGCCAATGAACTATAGCAACTGCATTACTGAACAATAGCAGTATGGATAAAATCCACTTATTGCCATTATGCTGTTACACTGAATGGAAAACGATTTTCAAACATACAGATTCAGCCTGATAAGACAGAACTTTGAATACATCCTTCTCTAGGGCAGCTTTGTGCCTATCAGCCTCAGCCTCACTGCGGCAGTTCTTGTTTAGCTGGCCATAGAGTTTCTCTAGGTCCTGTAAAATAAAGCACATAATATGCTTAAAATACATACAACTATCCATTATGTCACCTACTAAACTTACATACCTTAGAAACCATCAACTTACATTCAGGGCAATTTCAAGGAACGTATTTGCAAGATCAGGTTTTCCAACATCTACCCAACCTTTTCCTGTCTTCATTACCATCTAGATCATAAAACACACATACAACTAGATATATTTCACATAATCTTTCAGGGATTTTTATAATGTGGTTGATTCAGACATAATAATCAATTATTTATTAAGGTAAGAATATACATCATGCTAGCATATTTCTGCATCACTTCTATCATGGTTTGTTTAAATCCCAGTTAAATTCCAGTTTTGCCAGAAACAGGAAACTGTTGTTTAAGTTCTGCTTCCTAACTAGGAAAATAGATCTTGTTTTTGAATTTGATTAATAAGCCAAAAATATATTACAGTTTTCCAGGTCAGACGTAATCAGAAACTGTAATTTACCAATCCATGACAGAAGTTGAAGCTACCCAAGAAGAGTATTGAGACTGCATAGAGACAATATTAATTTACAATGTCTTATTTTTTTAATTAATCCTGTTAATAAAATAGGCACTGTTACACCAAAAGGGACAATATTCTGACATATCACTTAATCTAAAATTGTAAAACATACACTTTTAACTATCCTTGAATGTCAATATTCAAAAATGTATTTTTCAATATGCTTCATATTTTGTTACATACATATTATTATTAAAATATCTACACCTTTTTAAATGTAGCTCATTGGATACTTCCCTTCTCATACTAACTTAGAGAAACCTTATTTTTATATGCAAGAAGCCAAATCTACCATTAATTTCTCTTGGACACAGAACAAAAATTTGAAACGTGTTAGAAAAAAAATATTATTCTAACTTTCCTGAACCTTATCTACTTTTTAGTGTTTTCAGAAACAAAGACAAACACAAATAATATTTGGACACAAACTATGATTACCAAAATTTGCCTTCGCATCATTTCCTCATTTGGATCACTTACTTCACAAAACATCATCAGTTTGCAGGCAACATGGCGTACTATAGAAATATGCAAAGACATTAATTTTTTACCTTTCAATTCTCAGCAAAAATATAGAGGTTAAGAAAACAAATAGTTGTGATATGGAGTAGATGAAAAATACGTATAAACAGTATGGAGGGCACCACGTTTGTGAGTGATATATGCTGTGCTCAGTTCATCATTTCCATTTGTTCCAATTCAGTCCACCCCAGCATCATATTCAGATGAAAACACAATAAATCCTAATGTCAATCTGAGGGTCCCTACCCCGACTCCCTTCAGTGCTGACATCAGAAACAAAATATTTTTTATATTGCAAAGGCTATGATTTAATGAGGCAAGGAAAGCTAGAAAACATCTGTGTACCATCTACAGATTTGCAAAAAGGTAAGGATATTCATGAGAGGTTATACATTTATATAAGAAGCTAACCAGAAAACATTTTACTCATTTTAGTAAACCAAAACATTCGTGCTATGGTTTATGGCTAAGAACTCAAACTGACATTTAACTCTTTGCATATCAGTGATACCAGGGGCTATTTTTCTTGCCACAGTCCAATTCCATAAATTAACTGCACTGTCTTCAACCTGTGGAAAAAGAACAAGGATAAAAATTGAAATCTCTTTAAAATTCACAGAAACCATTTAAATATGTATTTTAAAAAAAGCTATACAGTGATTATTTAACTTCGTCATAGGGTATTTGGAACCCCAGGAAAATGTAGAAAAGAGGAACTGGAGCTAGTAGGTATCGCTTTACTACAGAGACAAAATAGTAGAGGTGGACAGAAGGTGGTCTGGCCGGTGCTGGTAGATCTCTGGATAATCTGAGATAAGTCAGCAAATACAGTGGGGCAAAAAAGTATTTAGTCAGCCACCAATTGTGCAAGTTCTCCCACTTAAAAAGATGAGAGAGGCCTGTAATTTTCATCATAGGTATACCTCAACCATGAGAGACAAAATGGGGGGAAAATCCAGAAAATCACATTGTCTGATTTTTAAAGAATTTATTTGCAAATCATGGTGGAAAATAAGTATTTGGTCACCTACAAACAAGCAAGATGTCTGGCTCTCACAGACCTGTAACTACTTCTTTAAGAGGCTCCTCTGTCCACCACTCGTTACCTGTAGTAATGGCACCTGTTTGACCTTGTTATCAGTATAAAAGACACCTGTCCACAACCTCAAACAGTCACACTCCAAACTCCACTATGGGCAAGACCAAAGGGCTGTTGAAGGACCCCAGAAACAAAATTGTAGACCTGCACCAGGCTGGGAAGACTGAATCTGCAATAGGCAAGCAGCTTGGTGTGAAGAAATCAACTGTGGGAGCAATAATTAGAAAATGGAAGACATACAAGACCACTGATAATCTCCCTTGATCTGGGGCTCCATGCAAGATATCACCCCGTGGGGTCAAAATGATCACAAGAACGGTGAGCAAAAATCCCAGAACCACACGGGGGGACCTAGTGAATGACCTGCAGAGAGCTGGGACCAAAGTAACAAAGGCTACCATCAGTAACACACTATGCTGCCAGGGACTCAAATCCTGCAGTGCCAGATGTGTCCCCCTGCTTAAGCCAGTACATGTCTGGGCCCATCTGAAGTTTGCTAGAGAGCATTTGGATGATCCAGAAGAGGATTGGGAGAATGTCAGATGAAACCAAAGGAGAACGTTTTGGTCTCAACTCGTCGTGTTTGGAGGAGAGAGAATGCTGAGTTGCATCCAAAGAACAACATATCTACTGTGAAGCATGGGGGTGGAAACATCATGCTTTGGGGCTGTTTTTCTGCAAAGGGACCAGGACGACTGATCCTTGTAAAGGAAAGAATGAATGGGGCCATGTATCGTGAGATTTTGAGTGAACACCTCCTTCCATCAGCAAGGGCATTGAAGATGAAACGTGGCTGGGTCTTTCAGCATGACAATGATCCCAAACACACCGCCCGGGCAACGAAGGAGTGGCTTCGTAAGAAGCATTTCAAGGTCCTGGAGTGGCCTATCCAGTCTCCAGATCTCAACCCCATGGAAAAACTTTGGAGGGAGTTGAAAGTCCGTGTTGCCCAGCGACAGCCCCAAAACATCACTGCTCTAGAGGAGATCTGCATGGAGGAATGGGCCAAAATACCAGCAACAGTGTGTGAAAACCTTGTGAAGAGTTACAGAAAACGTTTGACCTCTGTCATTGCCAACAAAGGATATATAACAAAGTATTGAGATGAACTTTTGATATTGACCAAATACTTATTTTCCACCATGATTTGCAAATAAATTCTTTAAAAATCAGACAATGTGATTTTCTGGATTTTTCCCCCCATTTTGTCTCTCATAGTTGAGGTATACCTATGATGAAAATTACAGGCCTCTCTCATCTTTTTAAGTGGGAGAACTTGCACAATTGGTGGCTGACTAAATACCTTTTTTGCCCCACTGTATCATTTAATGATAGCAATTGTACCTTCTCTCTTCACTCTTTGCTAAATTATTCTACTGCAGTGAGGATGGTTTGGGCTAATGAGGAATTGATTTTTGTGCAGGACTATGACTTTGGCCCATTTTTGATGATAAAAACAAGTTCCTGGACTCGACATTCTTTAATTTTCTGGTTGGTTGATCCAAAGACTCTAGTAAGATAATAACAGTAACATAGATCCAGCAAGCAGGAAGTTGCCTACCCTCAGAGTATAGATTCCCTCTAAATGTGGTATGGTACATTAACAGGAAAGAGCAAACTGTACAGTCTCCCTCTAGAGTACCACTGTTGATTATCACTACTGCTTTGCTTTATTACAATTGGTCATCAGACCTTTCAATCAGAACTAAGGACAAGAATGTCTCACAGATCTTGTTTGATGTTTTAAAACTTGTCTGTCCCTAGTTTTGATTGAAAGGTCTGTTGACGATTTTAATAAAGCAAAGCACTACTTTCATGTAGGAAGGTACAATATATCAAGGTGATTCTCTTCAGCCATTAGTATTATATGCATTCTCCTCTCAAACATACCACCCAGTATTGATTTAGAGGGAGCTAATGACTGGAATAATTATTAAAGCTCATGAAAACAAAGACTAACAACCTATTAACACATATATTTTTGTAGATCACAATCTGCTTTATGTCATCAAAACTACAGCTGGGGGCTGCTGCCATCTATGATCAGATGGATGGCAAGTAGGAATTTTTTTTTTTAATTGAGTACTTCCTTTGGAAGCCTTGTTTAGCTTCAAATTTTGCATATGTTCAACAGTGACCAGGATTTTTATTTATGCAGAACTTTTACATCTTTTGATTGCATAGATAGATTTTCTCCATGATCTTACATCTTTTAGATCTGTTCTAATTCTGCAAATGGTCTTCTCATTTAAAAGTCAGTCTGAAAATTAGGGTTCTAATTCCCTACCCTGTTGTAAATAGAGAATAACTTTAGAATAAGTTGTTAGGTATGGAATTACTTCTGAAAAAAACATGTAGGAATCTGAGGTCAGTTATTGGCTGTAGAACAGCTTGGGAGACATGTGGAAGAACAGAATATTAAGCATTATCTAACACATCGAAAATATTATGGAGAAAGTGACATTTTTAATCAGATTTTTTGATGGCCCATTTCCCTAAATTCTCAACCTAAGTTGCCTTTAATGATCCTCGCTGTCTCTCTACCTGGGTTTTCTGACTCTCTTTCCAGCTTTCTTTATTCATATTTTCTATCCTGCAGAACAACTTCTCAATAACCTCTGAAATATCAAATAATGTCTCTTGGTTCATCAGTTCTTGAATTAACTCTGAAAGAAATAATAACATTATTCGAATAAAGTGGAGGCAGCAAACTGTTTTCAAGTCAGACAAGTTACATTTTCTCCCTTTTGCTCCAGTAGGTAAATAAAATGCCAGAGCCCAAGAATGTCTCCTGATGGGGCCTAAACAAATAAAAGAGCCTCTCTTTAGGATCAGCATCAGGGATCAACTTGGTCTTCATTGCTGTTGCTGCAAAGACAGCAGAGTGCAGCTTCCTTCCCTGCTTAGGAGGAGCTGCCTGGACAGGACTTAGTCAAGAGTGATGGGAGGGCAAGGATGGAGGCCATCCTATCCAAGCCTCATCAAGCCCAGCCATGATCCTGAGGCTGATGATCCCATCTCCTCAAGCAGTCAGGCGCCTGCTAGATATGTTGGCCTTCTCCTGTATTTCCCAGCAGCCCTGGGAAAGGCTGCAAGAGGCTTTCCTTCTTAAGGAAAATAACCCTAACAACAATCCTAACACACTCCCTGCGAAGGATGCTAGGTGGGGTAATGGTGACAGAGTCAAACTGTCAGGAAGAATCCAGAGCATAATGAGAAATCTCTTTAAAACACCAGTTTTGAAAGAACCTGCACAAGGAAGAGAAAAAGAATAAATATTCCCCCAAAATTTAAACAGTTCATTATGCAAAAGTTGAGATACCTCTTATTTCCAGACTGGCTCTTTCCCCTTCCATTTCTGCAATGTAGAAGAACAGGCCCTTGAAAAAAAAGAAGCTTTTTAATGATCTTAGTTGTTCTAGTTGATATCCCAATCCATCGTCCTCCCCACAATCATTTCTCCCATTCTGAGCACCCTCCAGCCTTTGCTGGGCTGACAGAGCCACAACGAGGACCGGCTTGCTGTTGCCTCAGCGAAGGCTCCTTGGGGATGCTTAAAGGTGCCCATGTGGCCAGTGAAGAAGGAAGTGCCACATCCATTTATTGCCCTTTCTCAGCCCCTTCCAGGCCAGCCAAACAGTATTTTACTTGTCCATTATTAATTCCAGCCATCGTGGGACCTTCTCACAGCCTACTTTGCAAATCTGTCTTGGGCAAGCCTTATGCTGCACTGTCTTTCTGGAGGGACCCAGAAGGCCCCTGATCACATACAGAAGGCCTCTATCTTCCTACTGAAGTGCCCCAACCTTAATTTTAACCTCCAATGGCCAAGCGGCTGTTAGGTGACCTGAAGGGAAAAAGAAGAAATAAACTAAAATAATCATTAAAGTCCAGGTAAGAGTGCTTCTGAGCATGTACTTTCAAAGGAAAAGTTCACCAGCAAACCTTTCCTTTGGGAACCAGCTATATATCATATTTGCTGAGGCCTCATTATAAAAAATGGAATGAGTCTCATAACCTTTTTATATCAGAAGAGGCCTGGAATCATCTTTTCTGACTAGCCAATTTGATGAAAAAGTATAAGCTTTTGTGAGCTGCAGATTAATCCATACAGACAAAGGGCTTGTGAAAGTTTACACCTTTTAATCAAATTTCTCCTCCTGTTTCGCCTCTCTAGACTAGTGTTTTTCAATCTTGGCAACTTTAAGAGGGGTGGACCAACTCCCAGAATTCCCCAGCCAACAAGGCTGGCTGGGGCACTCTGGGAGTTGGTCCACCCCTCTTAAAGTTGCCACGTTGAGAAACACTGCCCTAGACTAACACGGCTCTCCTCCTCCAATGTCTCTAAAGGCTTTACGTCACTTTCCCCTGTCCCCGTCGGGGCGTGTTTCCGCCATTGCGCCTCGTTAGGCTAAAAAGAGCTGTTTAAAATATAGTGCTGTTTCTCTCGAAAGGAAAAACCCCGACTGAAGGAAACGGACACGCGACCCACGAAGGTGAGAAAATGGCCGCCCAGTTTTCCCGCCCGAACTTCGCCCCACCTTCCTCACCGCCTCCCGCGCAAAGCACGCCGGGAATTGCACCGCGGCCGGCGAGGCCGAGGCCTGCCAGGCGCGAGGCCCGCCGCCCAGACCACAAACCCCGGCAACCCTAGCGGCGAAGCTGCTCGTGACGCGCGCCAGGGCGCCCAATAAGGCAGCCTCGGGAAGGGGCGGGCTCTTCTGAGCGACAGGTGCGCGGGCCAGTCGCCGCTCGGGCGGGGTGGCGCGCCAGAGGCCGCCCGGCTCGCCGTACAAGATGTCGGGGCTCCTCAGCGCCACTCTGAAAATGCTCGCCAGCGACTCGTACTGCGACTTCAGCGAATACGTGGACCAGTTTTACAGGGTAGGGGGACGTTCGCTTCTTGGGCACGCTCTGCCTACGGCTCTAGCCCGCAGGCGCTCTGTACGTGCCCAGAAGCCCGCCGGCCCGGCCGGAGAAGAGCTTTGCCCGAGATCGCGGGGCTTTGCCTGGCCGGGAGGGAGGGAGAGCGGGGCTCCCCCACAAGCTCTTCTGCCCTTTGGAGCCCGCTCCCGGGACACCAGAGGAGTCCTTGTGAACGTGTGAACGAGCTGGCCTTGGCTGATCCGGACGGGAGAGAGGAATAGTAATAATTGTCGTCGTCGTCGTAGAGCTTTTCCGCCCGTTCTGTTCTGTCCGTAATAGAGCTCTTCCGCCCGTTCTGTTCTGTCTATGCTTTCTATCTGCCTGTCACCCCAAAGGGGATCCCAGCCCTCCCCAAACCCTGAAAATCAGGGTGTCGATCTTTTCGGGGAGCCTTCGTTGCTTTAGCACATCGTCTCTCCAGCTCGGCAGCTGTTGATATGGGTGGACTTCAACTCCCAGAATTCTGCAGCCAGCATGCTGGCTGGGGAATTCTGGGAGTTGAAGTCCACCCATCCTAACAGCTGCCGAGGTGGAGACTGGCGGCTTTGGCCTGTCCATTTGGGTTTCCCCTCGCCCAGATCCGGGGTTTGCATCTCCCCATCGCCCGGGGTGCTGGTGCTAAAGAGTGGAACCCTTGGCGGGCGCCTGAGGATGTCTCCCTGGGGTCCTTTTCAGGGGCGGATGGAATTCCAGAACGAAGCCTTGAGGGTCTCCTCCACCCTTTACGTGGGCAACCTCTCTTTCTACACGACGGAGGAGCAAATCCACGAGCTGTTCTCCAAGTGCGGAGACGTCAAGCGCATCATCATGGGTCTGGACAAGAACAAGAAGACGCCCTGTGGCTTCTGCTTTGTGGAGTATCCTTGCTGTGGTGGGCTCGGGGACTGCTATGCGGCCATTGGCAAGCTTGCCAGAGGCAGAGAGGAAAGACCCCGGGCGCGGATTTGGGGCCCAAACACCTGCGTTCTTCAGGTCTCCAGAGAGGGAGAAGCAGCGTTTTGAGGGGAAGGAAAGTCTCCAGCTCTGTTTTGCTTCCTTCGTGAAGGTAGCCTCCACTTGTCTGCGGCAGTTACGTCCCGAACCAGGCTGCTCTTCTGAGTGGCTCAACTTTGCTTGTTCCGCCCTGCAGTCTCTTCGTGCCCAGGGAATCTCTCAAATCTTGCTCCCTGAGGTTTTGTTTTTTCGCTGAAGGTGCTGGGTGTTGAGCCTGAGGCTTTGTGCCCCCTCACGGAGCCTGCAGATTCCCCATTGGAGCACTGAAAAGCTTGTTCTGCATTAACAGTTTCTGGCCTTGTTGCTTTCTCTGGAGAGAAGCAGGCCGCTCTCTGTGAACTGAACTTGAGGTGCGTTACTCTCTTCCTTGGCAGCCTGATCTTGCGAGTCTTTCCTAAAATAATACTCCAGATACTACACAAAAGCGGAAGCTGAGCACGCCATGCGTTTCATCAGCGGAACCCGGCTGGATGACCGTGTTATCCGGACAGACTGGGATGCCGGCTTCAGGGAAGGGAGGCAATATGGCCGTGGCAAGTCAGGCGGGCAGGTACAGACTGGTGGCTGGGAAGGGGCTCTGCATCGAAGGCCCAGCTTCACCAAGGGTTTGGCAGGGATTGCCTTTCCTTGGAGACCTCTCTGAGCTGTGGTGCTGTGTTCTAGAAGCACTGCAAATTTATTTTAAGTTTTACCAGCAGAGATCCCATAGCACCTTGAAGGCCAAGCCATCCAAGGGCAGGAACGCACATCTCTGGATCTTACTTCTACCACAATGCAGCCTTCCCTCACCTGGTGGCCTCTGGGGGGGGAGTCACAGTTCCCAGAATTCCTGGTCAGCTACCCTTTCTGGGAGTTCTAGAATGTGTCCTTCCATGACCTGGGAAAGGCCCTTTCAATTGTTAAGACTTCCTGGCATTGTGGGGATGAAGGCTTCATCCATACATGAGCTCCATTTTTCCACGCAAAGCCCTTGAGTTAAGCATCTGTCAGGAGCCAAGTGAGGCTGTATCAGGGCTATGAAGAGCAGGAGGGAGTAAAGGAAGAGCAGGCTGATTGCCTGCTGCATCCAGGCCAAGCTGCTTTTGGATCGTGCTTTGCAGGCCGCTTCCTGAGTGACCCCTGGTGCTGGCTTCTGCAGCATCCGTCCAGAATATGGGGTGGTCATTGGTTTGGTAAAGAGGGGCCTCCAACCTGGGATATGAACAGCCCAGCACCGCAGACCTGCATCTCTGTAGTCATCTAGACTTTATCTTGTTTCTTCCCTCCTTCCAGGTAAGAGACGAGTACCGAAAGGACTATGATGAAGGAAGAGGCGGCTTTGGCAAGATTTTCCAGCAACAGTTGGCGAATCAGTAGATGGGAAGGATAACAATTTGGATGGAAGGCAGGGAGGAGAGCTGAGCACGGCTGGTGTCTCCTTGGACAGCTGAGTGGAAGGGAGGGAAAGAGGGCTGCCTTTTTCTTTGCAAGGTGTAGCTCAAGACCCCCTTCCCGCATCCTTCACTGTTCTTTATGCTTATCCTGGCCTGAGTTGGGATACGGATCCAAGGAGCGCAAGGGGCGCCCACGGTGGAAAGACATTGGAAGTTTAAATAGCCATTTCTTTACGTTTTTCTCTTTTCCAGTGTGCTGTCAGTAGTGGTTGTAGTGTCCTGGAGAGTGTAAACTGTCCTTAATGTTGTAGAGGAGGAATAAGACTGCAATAAAAATGTAATTGGCCTGAAGAGGCTGGTTTCTCTCACATACTGTTACCTTCCCAGGCAGACCTGTGCAGAGGTACAGGTACCATAGAAGGGGGCTAGAAAATGGCACACCGTAAGGATGGCCGTAGCTACGCAAAGAACCAAACGTCTCCGCCAGCCTTTTCCCATCTGGCTTCTTCCAGACGTGGCTGGCTGCAGCTTCTCAGGCAGCATAACGAACAGCGCTTCAGTGCGGTTGGCGCAAAGGACGTGCAAAGATTAAGGGGGAGGAAAAGACATCCCAGGAAGAGGGGCCCTGCTGAAGTTTATACATGTAGATTTACTGTGAGTACTGAAATGAAAAAGTTACCTGCCAGTTATTACTCATCTTGCACTTCTTCTGGGTGTCTGTCGTAAGAAGCCTGTTGTTGCCCCAGAGTTTCTGACCACCTTTTAGCTGGCCTAACGGGATTCCTCCCACAGCCAAGGGCGTGCCCCTTCCCACCTGTCCTACTGATTCTTCACCAAATAAGACCGAGTTTGCTGCGAAGTGGGGGTTTGTGGTTTTGAGGCTGGAGCTTCTTGGGGAAATATTTTTGCAGATTCAAGGTTTTGCCAGCAGGAGGCCCCACAGTAAAGCTTTCAGCTGTTTTGATCTCAGATGTGATCTCTGGCCAAAGCCTTTTTTCCCCCTTCTTTCCATGCTAGCAATTAAAACCCAGCACATCTCAAGATGATTTTCGGGCCAGAAATGACATGTGACTCTTGCAGGGAAGAGGAAAATGGTGCCCAGCAAATAGCTCTCCTGTGGAACTTTCTGCTTCTCGGATGTTCTGGGAACTCATTCCTTCATCTCCTTTAAAGACAAGTCTTATTTGTTAACTTCCTGGTTTTAATGAAACAACAGGACAAATAACAACATATTGAAGTGGCAGAAAGGCAAATCCTAGTTGAAACTCGAAGCTTTTCCTAAGAGTAAGCGCGGTGGCACCAGTTCCCAAGACGGGGGTAACTGCAGAGTGCATTCAGGCAGCCTGGACCACCATCGGCCAAAGATTCATTAGTCACCCTTTCATGAGTGTTTGGAGAAACAGGCTATCGGGGTTTTCCTCTTCTTGGCTGGTGCCTTTTACCCCTAACTACCAACTATCCTCTCCCCAGTTCTGCCCCGCTGATCCCATGCCTGTGCTTAACCTTTATGTGTACAGAAGAACCCCTGCAAGCGAAGGGTGGCGATTACGTGTCGTGCTAAGCTGGAATTTTGCTAACGGGGTCTGTTGAATAGCTCCAATGTGCTAGGTTTGCACGTGAGGACAAAAGCCATGACTAAAAAAAATGACACTCTGTCAAGTGCTAGGCCATCGTGTGGTTTGACTTTTTCTTGCACACCCATTGTAGCTTGTTCTGCCAGTCCCATCACTGACCAGGCACTCAAGTTTTCTCCAATCCTCCTCCAACTCTGATTTTGACCTAAGAAGCCTCTGGATGTGAAGGGTGCTGTGGAAAGTGGGTTTTTTTTTTTCCAGTGCATTCTTCCACAGAGGTCTTTGCATGCGTTGAACGGGTTCTGATTTGTAGCTGTGGGCTGAGCCTGTTGACTGAGTTTTCTTGGGCTGGATCTTAGTCTGCTGGAGGGGAGGGGAGGGGGAGGGGGAGGGGAGGGGTAGGTGACAGGGAGCAGATGGTCTCTGTTATAAGGTGAACGTGGGGCATGGAGGGATTGGGGCCTGAGTAGTGGGGCTCTTCTTCCACCCTTCCGGGACTTTTGGGAGCAGCTCTTGAGGGCCTCCAGCTGCTTGCAAAGGACCCCAAATGGCCAGCTGGGGCCCAGCTGGCTACTTTGGGGAAGAAGCACATTGGGATGGTAGGGGAGCAGAGGTGACTCCCTGGGCACAAGCCCTCCAGGTTGGCTGGAGCACAGCATATGGCATCCACGTTGGCGTGGCCAGAGGCTCACTGGCTGGAGCACACAACACAGTTGGGCTGTTGTTCCTGCTTTGCCCACCAGCGAGTCTTGCACTTTTCTCCCCTGCCAGAGGGTTAGGGTTATGGACTGATGGTTGACAGTTACCTCGGCGAATTTCTGCGACCCTGCTCAAGTCACCATCGGGGTACTGTGCCGATCGATCGGGTCTGTGGCAGGCAAAAACGTTTTGGGTGGGCAGAAAAGGAACAAGAGCCCTCGGTTGAGCCCTCGGTGACAGGAGGGCGCCCCAGGTGAAAAGGCGGAGAGGAGGGGGGCCAAGCCGGCTGCCCCTCGGGTCCCCCTGCGGCAAAAGGGGCGCTTGAGTTGTGCCAGGGCAGGGCACCAAAGCTGCCTGCGGAGCGACGGAGAACGGGCTTCGCGCTGCCATCGGTTGAGCTCCACGCGCGACCTGAACGCGCCGGCGCGCCTCTCCCTCCGCGGCGGTTGCCCGGGAAGAGCCCCGGGCGCCGAAACCTCTTGCTCCCGGGCTCAGCCGTGGCCTCCGCCCGGCCGGTGCCCGTCGGGCGCCGCGCTCCGTCCCGGGAGGCCGCTTCCAGGCGGCAGTTGGGGCGGGCAGGGCGCCCCCGGGCGAACGCCTTGCTGCGGGGGCGTCGGGGCCGAGTGGGGGCCTCGCCCTCGCCCTCGCCGCCCTTCCCCAGCCACCTGGCGGCCGGCCAGCCCCCCGGCGCGGGGGAGCCCGCCTGGAGGAGGCGGTCGCTGGCGGTTGGCCCGCCCCTTCCCCGCGCTAGATATCCCGCGCCCCCGCCGGCCGCCTCTTCCTTCTTTCTTCATCCCTCGCCGGCTGCCGAGGAGCTGCGCGGCTGCGGCTGGTGAGAGGCCGGCGGGGGGGCGGGCGGGCCCGGGGCGCCCTCGGCGTGGGGCGCCTCCCCCCTTTCGCGCGCCCCGTCTGGCGGCGCCGCTGCCGCAAGCGGGACTCCGTCTTGCGTCAGCCCTGCCGGCGGAGGGCCAACAGGTGCCGCTCCGCCCGCCCACCCGCCTGCCTGCGTGGGCTCCTGGCGCGAGAGCCGGGCGGCGGGGCGGCGGAGGCGCTCCGAGCTAGCGAGCGGGAGAGGAATTCGCGAACGTGCTCGGCGGCGCTCGCTTGGCCCGCCCGGCGTTGCTCAGCCCCCGCGGCTGCCCCGCCGCCGGCCCGCGGCTGCTTTGCTCCCTCGTGGTCCCGTGGTTAGGGGGCGGGCGGCGGGGCGGGCAGCGGTGTCCTCCTCGCCAGGCGGATCCGGGCAGTTCCGCCGCGAGGAGGACCCGCTCGTGCGCTCCCCGCGACGCCAGTCCCGGTTCCCTGAAAAGTTTCTGCGCTGCCCCAAATTCGCCCTCCCTGCTTTCAGCGGGGATGGCGGCAGAAAGCCGCGTCTCCTACTGGCGAACGCCCTCCCCGAGCGGCCCTGGGGCTGGTCACTGCAGCTCCCCAGTTTGGAAGGGAAGCCGGGGTGAGGTTTCAGCCTTGGCCGGAGGGCGGGCGCAGAGGCGGCGGCGATCTTCTCATCTGTCCCTAGCGGAGTTTCCCCGCTGGGCCGGCTTGATTCAAGGGCGGGGGGGGGGGGGTTGGTGGGGAATTGCTTCCGCGCCCGTAACGTCGACTAAACCCGCCGAGCTGGGTTTCCCCAGAGCAGCCCCGGCCCCGTCCGAGGCGCCCCGGGGTCTCCGCCGAGAAAGCCGGCCTTGCTGCTTCCAGGCCGCAAAGGCCGTAGGGCCAGAAGTTGCCATGTCCGGCTGTGGCAGAGCCTCTCGGCGGCGAGGCTGAATCCTCTTCCCGCTGCTCAGCCTTTCTCGGCTGCTCCTCCCCTGGGGTCAGGGCAGTGGCCGAACGGGCTCTGGTCCCGGGCACGAAACCAGAAGGAGCGCGCTCGCCTCCCTGGATCCAGCCCCGCCGGCGTCTCGGCTTTGGGCCGTTCAGGTGAGAGAAGGGCGGACTGGGCTGCTGGTGCCCTCCGGCCCGTCCGCTTGCCTTTCTCTCTCTGCGCCCGCGGGCAAGCCCACCTAGGACGGGAACCACAGGGGGGAAGGAGAACCCGTCAGGGAGCAGAAGGGCACCTGCAGTGCTCCTGAACCTCTTGGGAAGCCAGCCTAGGACAGGAGCGGCTTCCTCGTGCGTTTTCCTGCCTGTCATCTTGGCTTCTGCTCTCCCTGGAAGAGATCCAGACTGGCCCTCCTTTTCCTTGTGGCCGGTTGTCTTCAGCTTGGAAGGAAGGGCACTGCGATTTCGTTCCTGTCCCTTTCAAGCACTCGCCAAGGGGGTGGAAGGGAATCTGAGGGCAGGGCATGTTCACACAAACACCCACTTCAGTCAGACAAAATCCTTCTAGCATTCTGGCCTTGCAAGAACCGCTCTTGGAAATGGCATGTATATTTCTGCCCGGCTGAATGGAAACAGGTGTGCGCGCGCATGGAATGTAAAAGTGCGTCGTCACTTGCCAGGTGCTAATCACTCCGAGGATGAAAAGGGAAGGGAACGTGCTGCACAATACTCCTTTGCAGAGGAGGGGGACGAGAAGGGATCTGATCTCTCTGGCACTTTCTTTCAGACGGTCCCTGCAGCTCAGCTGTCTTTAAAATTAGCCTCATTAGTTCTATGTTACAGGTTAGGCTCCGCAGAATTGTGCCCCGCGCTTTGAAAGGTCTCCGAGCCTCTGCAGAGCCACAGAAGCCGTTCTTATCTGAACAGCCTGCCAGTTAAAACTCTTTTGGATTTCTGGGTTCGTGATGGTAGCACACCCAGTGCACGGGTTACTCTGCAGAAAGAAGAAAGCACAAAGGGGTGCAGAGCTGGCCGTGTACAGTTCAGCAATATGGCTTGGCTACGGACATGGGTAACAGGAGAGGAATATGCGCGAAGGCATTTATGCCCTGTAAAGCTTGCTGTGGGGAGCAGGGGGCTGCTTCGTTTCATTCTGCAGGAACCTTGAAATATTCAGGCTTGGATCCTGGCCTTGCTGTAATGGAGCACAAGCTTTAGTAACGCCCTTCTCCAGGTAGGCCGTTTTATTTGTTTGCTGTCTGAGGCGTCCTGCCCTTAATTCCTGTAGGCTCTGAGTGGTTTACAGGACATCCAAATAGTCACGTAAAACGCCCACAGCACCATACCACCGCCATGCCATCTGCAGGGAGCTGGGAAGCCAGGGTCTGCCTGGTTTCACACTCCATGCTAAGTCATAGTTTGCTTACCCATAGCTTGTTCAACAAACTACATTTGGCTGGTTTCACACACAGTGTGTGCAAAGCAAGCAAAGCATGCCATTGTTGACACACGTGTGAACCTGGTCAGTGGATCTCACTTCTGGAGAGTCGCCTGCTGGGCCCAGCCCGGGGTTGTTCTCCCAGTCATTCTTTCCTTTGGGTCCTGGGCTGTGCTGCTGGCAGCAGGGGACTGAAGTGCAAGGGTGCCACCTTCCTGGGTGGATCTCCTGTGAACCATCGCTTGAGGAGGGCTCTCCTCTGCAACGGGCAAGCGTGCCAAGCTCTGGGTGTTAACGTGTGTTAACATGAAGCCTTTACCTGCTAGTTGAGGGGGAGCAAGCTGGGCAATTGCATGCATGGGCGTCAAGGGGGGGAGGGGGGGCTGGTTTTCCTCTGCACCGGCCGGCTGATGCAACTAGCGGTGCGGCTTCTGCTTGCTGTCTCTGTCGGGGCTTTTGCCCCCATCAGCTCAGCTCAGATGACTCTTGCCTCACAGCCGTTGCTCGCGAAGAAGCTGCAGGAAAGAGTAACCGCTTGGTGACTCTCTTCTGCCAGAATTGGGGAGATTTACATTGGCAGGGTGACGTCCCTGTCTGTCACAGGTGCGCTGAGCCATTCTTGTTTGTTTTTCCTCACGTGTCCAGCAAGCCCCAATGAGTTTTTTCTTGATGTTTAGCAACCCTTTTGGAAAGGACTGGCAAAAAGAAAGCCGGGGCAAAGGAAGATATAATTCGGATTAGGGAGGACTAAAAGGCATATTTGAAGGGTTGTACCATAAACGAGAGAACGCGTGTGTTTTTAGCTGCTTCCGAAGGGAAGGTCAAGAAAAAGGCTTTTTGCTGGATCTCAGGAGGAGCTCGGCGCGTAAGAGGCCCCTCGGAGGAGAGCAGACCCTCTTGGCTCAACCTTTGAGCAGAGGCTGAATGGCCACTGATGGTGGGGGTCAGTGAGGTGATGGTACATTTCCTGCTTCAGGAAAGTTTTGGACGAAGTGGCCTCTGCAGTCCTATCAGACTCGGAAGACTGAGTGTGAAAGCGAATAAGCCGTGAATAGGGCCCCCGAGGCCCCAGTTCCACTCAGAACACTCCTCTTCTGCTGGTGCTTCTCCTGTCGCAAGCACTCCCCGCTCTTCCAAAGGTGCGCATCATTTTCTAATAAGTTACGGCTGATGAACAGGAGCAGCCATAAAGAGCCTCCTCCCGTGTCCGCATCTCCCTGTTGGGACTCTTAATGACTTGGCAGCTGGCAAGAGCTCTTCCAGGCGCCTGCCATGCTGGGCGAGAAGGGGGTTATTTTCCTCCTTGCTAATGTAAGGAAGAGAAAAAGGAAAAACATCCTTAAAAAAAAACAACCCAGAAGCCAGGCTCCTGCATTTGGAAGTGTGTTAAATTACCAGACAGACATGGTAGGTCCTGTAATTCATCGCTGTCTGCAGCTTGGCTGGTACAAAATGAGTTCTCTGCCTCCAGAAGCTCATTTTGCCTTGATCTGTTTTGAGAAAATACAAGAGGTGCTGAAGTGACCCCCCGCCTCTTCCTGGCCTGTGAGGGCCGTGAGTGCAGCCCCTCCTGCCTTCCGAGGCCTTCAGAATCAGGAGCCTGGTAAACTTTACATCTCCTCTTCCCAGGGACTGTGAGCCTCTCAGTCCTGATTCGCAGAGAGCAGTGTGCTGCTTCGAACTCCAAGCCTGGCCTACGGTTGCCTTCATTTCTCCGGCTAGTTAATTTTTTTCCCCCATGTGCTGCTAGCCCATTGTCATAAATGGAAGCGGGCGAACCATTCTTAACTCTAAAATAAAAAGCATCTTGCAGCGTCTTGGTTCTGCATTGCAAGTGGCCTCTGGGAAGCTGGAAGGGAACCTCCTGGCCTTCTCCAACCTGGCACTTCCAGTGGTGCTGGTAACATACCTCCCTGAATTCTCCAGCTGGCCAGCACAGTTGGGGAAGGCTGCAACAGCCGCTGGTGATGGCTGTTCCCCATGAACTCAACATCTGCGTGGTTTATGGCAGTCTGCCCCAACCTGGTGCCCTTCAGATCTGCTCGAGTGTCACCCCATTGGTCTTGGCATGACTCTGCTGGGTAGAGATTCAGAGGTTGCTTTCCAACATATGGAAGCCCCAGACTGGAAGGCTGTTGAAATACTAGTGAGGATCAACAGGCAGCGTGCCTGAAATACTGGCTGCTGCATGCCAGTGCAGTGGAGGGCTTCCCAAACATGCCACAACAGTGGATCTGTGGCCTGATGTGGCAAGGTTCTCCTGATGCCTTACTGTATAATAACCGGACTTCTGAATGGTCAAAAGCTTTGCCTTTAGAGTATGGCTGGTGTTTCTCTCGTCTGCTGGCTCAGTGATATCCCAGCTGTCAAGGCGCATGATGGCTTGGTGATTCTGGGGCAGGCCGCTTTGCTCTCCGAATGTTGCCAGACTCCTCCTTTGTTGCATGTGAGGAAAGGATTTCCAGCTCTCTGAAGAGCCATGAGTTAACTTTTCCCACAGTGACAACTCTATTCCTGGACTGTTCCCTGAAATAACGCATGAATTTCCTGCACATGCAAACCAGCCAGGGTGGGCCTGGAAGGGTTCAGCAGCCCAGTCGGAAGGGATAAGTGGTCCAGCACAACGTTTCACCTTGAGCGCTGCTGGTGTGAACTGGCCTTGAGGCGGCCTTCCTTGATAGCGGTGGGGCGGCCTGAATGGGAAGCCGATAGCCGTGGGGAGGTGATGGCACGCTTTCACTGCCATCAGTCACTGTCAGCGCCTGCTTGTTTTTGGCTCTCCCCTCGCAGCGGTAACCTTGGCTACGCTGCGTAGAGCTGTGGGGATTGCCGCTCTGCCCGGCCATGGCCGCACCAACTTGACCTTCTACCTCCCTGTTATCTATTAATAGGATCCAGAGAGGCTTCCAAGGCACAATTGGCTTCCTTCTCGGGTGGCAAATGGCGAGTTCAGCTGCCTTTGGAATTGGCAGCGTTTCATGATGTGCTTTGCTAACTGAGCAGTCAGCGAGGTGTTCTCAGAATCCTGAGCAGGGGGGCAGCACAGTAAGGTTGGCGTATCTTTCCATTTGGGTAACGGATCCCAGGATTGGACAAAGTGCTCATGATAGCAGGCTGGCGGACTGTAATGAATGCCCTGCCCCTGGTATAAACATGATGGGGCAGCACCGCTGAGCTTTGCTTGGTTTGCAAAGGTCTTTGCTGCAAGGAGGGAGCTGTGCAGGATCCCAGGCGGACCGGAGCAGCACCCAGGAGGTTGCAGGCCCTTCCCCACTTCTTGTCATCTCTCTGGCTTAAGTGGCATGCTGGGCTCCTAACAACTTCACTGTCCTTTGGCAGGGGGCTGTGTTTTGAAAGCTGCATTCCAACAAAGCTTGTCCTCCAGTGAGAAAGGGCTTTGTGCAAATTCTCACATTATCCCTGGCCACTCATTGACAGAGGACCAAAGTTGGAAGCACCCCTGGAACCTGGGCATATTTTTCATTTGCGTATATTTACGACTGTATTTGCCACCCATTCCCACTCCTCGGAGTGGCTTATGCGATACAGCTAGTTGAGCCAAGCCAGTATTTTAACTGCAACACCTCGCTGCCTCTCAAACTGCAGGGCTTTGCTTCCCCTCTTCAGAAGCCTTGCCTCTGCGGAGCTCTCCCCAGGCATGCTGGCATTGTCTGCGAGGCCCCTGGAGCCAGAAAGGGCGGGCAAAGGGAGATCCATCCTCTGGAGAGGCTCTGCTGTTCCAGCCCTCCCCGGCTAGCCAAACAGATTACGGGCCGCCAATCCTGTATCTTTGGTTGGCCGTCTGTGGCATCTCTCTTGGGTAGCAGTTTCCTGGCTGGCTGGCAGGGACGGGAGATAGGATGGAAGCTCTGGCACTAACTGATGAGCTGCATAGCCGGTCTGGCCTTTGGAGAACTCTGCGTTGCTTATCCGTGATGGCAAGCGATCTTATCTAGGCTCCGATAACCAGCAGGTCCTCTCCAGCCTCCCTCCCTCAAGCCTTGCAGTGTCCATAAGAAAGAACAATCGAACGTTCCCATCCTGACCGAGCTGCCGCTTGGCAGTTTTCTGTCATCTCCACTTTTATTTCGAGGGCCTGGCCAGGCAATTCAGCGGCATATCTTTATCCGCCTGAGTGTTCTCCTTTGCACAGAGAGGCCTCTGAAGCAGCTTGGCTGTCTGCTTCATGTGTTCTCTGCTGATTTGCCACCAGGCAGCTCTGCTTCCCTCCCCAGATGTCTATTCATGCAAGAAGACGGTGCCCCTCCCCGGTAGCAACGGCCACAGGAACAGAACTTTCAGGAAATTGGCTGGCAACCATTTCGAGGGCACGAGGTTTCCAAGCCTGGAGCGCCAGCAGGTTTCAGTCCTTATTTGTACTCCACCACTCTCGAGACAATGTCAGTGGAAATACAAATGAACCATCCGGAGTTTTGCTTTTGGACTGGCTGAGAAGCAGCCTGGAAGTGCTGAGTGTGAAAGAAAACAAATCAAAGCTGCTTTAGCTTTGTGTGCTTAGTTTTTGTAAGGTTTTTCTGGTCCATTGGGGTATGTGATCCCAGAAGATCACGCTAGGCTTGATTGGACGGGTGATGGAAATACCTCCCCCACCCATGAGCCCCTTGGGGGTTTTTCTCCCTGAGCCCATGGGAACCTCTGGTCTTAGTTGTTCAGGCACTTCGCTTTGTGGGAAAAGTGGCCTCTGGCAGCCAGGAGCAAAAGCCCTATAGTTCTGCTTTGCATAGAACATGCCTTGGCACTGTCAATGCTATAGCTTTCTCCTGCTCAGCTTCAGCTCCCAAAAATGTGCTGCTCCCAGGAGCTCTTTCAATTATCTTCTGCTGAGCTAGAGAGAGACAGTTGCACGTACCCATGGTGGTGGCATTTTTTTTTCTCTTGAAAGGAACCCTTTGCAAGGTCACAAGTCCTTATAGCTTCCAAAGTCTGAGATGTTTCTTTCCTCCAGTGGCAACTAGACATGTTTTCTTCAATGTTTGGCTTCAGAGGAGTAAACTGCGGCCATACAACCCTTGGCCACCCTGGAAGATCCACCCATCTCCCCAGCAATCTTGATTAAGATACTTACTACCCCACTGGAAGTCGTAATGGGAAATAGCAGCTACGTGTCAGGACTGGGAACAAGGGTGAGATGATTCTGATTCTGAATGGATGAGTGCAAGTGGGCAGACATAGACTCAGGCTGGGTGATGTTTTTGTTTTCATTCTCCCTGAGGGGACAAGAAAGAAGAGGAAACTAACTGGGGCTAAATCCAATTAATTTAGGGCAGGCTGTCCAGTATTTGATTTTGAAGTAAGTTTCTGCATCTTTGAATTGCTGCTGTTTTGCCTGATCTTGCTTATCCAATTTCTTTTGCTTGCTAAATAGATATGATCTGAGTTTTCCCTCCCGCTTGTACAAGTGTGGCCCCGATTTCTCAGCTCCTCCAGAATACCTAGAATCATCTTCCCTCCCCTCCCCCAGCAGATGAAGGAGAGGGGCATTCATCTCTACAGACCATCACTCATTATGGCGAGAGGAAGGAGGCAGCTTTTGCCCGGCTCTTCCTTTCGACAGAGCTATCCATCAGCTGATGGATGGGCTGGGCCGATGGCACCCATATCGATTTGGAGGCACGGTAAAAGATGGAAAGCCACGGGCCCTTTCTCTCTTTCCCCACCCTGCTGGCCTCCAGATGTGTTGGCCTGAAACAGATTGTGTGCATATTTTAATACAGATCAGTCTACAGCACTAGAAAAGGAGGATTCCTCTGCACGCAGCTCTCATGCTTGGCATTCAAACCAAGATGCGCTTGGGCAGCCAGGCAGAGCTGCCACTTTCAAGAGAATAAACAGGTCTTGTACCAGTTTTGAGTTGCCATTTACCTTCTAATACTAGCTGCAAAAACCAACCTCTTCTCTCTTTGTGTCCAGCCCTTTCACCTTTCACCTCTCTCCTACCTGGGCACTAAGCCGTGTTAGGTTAACTGAGATGAGTGAATGAACTCCAAGCCAGGTTTGCAAATCAGGCTAAGTCATAAACCATGGTTTCACAGAACTTACCAAGCCAAAATCATACCAGATTCTGATTGAGCGTGTAGCGTGATGAGTAACAGCAGGCCACAGTTGCTGGTAAGGGTGGGAAGGAAGGGCCCACCTGGGTGATAAAAAGGCAGAGGAAAATGAGGCAAAGTCTGGGAAAGAAGGGACCGTTCTGCATAATGCTACCCTCTGAAGAAAGAATCTGCAAATTTTAGTTGAAGGGATTAAAGGGTTTCATTTCTCTGTTCTTTAACATGACAGCTACACCTTGTGCAATAGTATGGTTGGTTGAAACGAGCCAATTGCTGAAGTGATGGGTCTGATGTTGGCTTGTTTTCCACAAGCCATATGCCACCCTTACTTAAGAGCTAGAAATGCTTCCTTTTGGAGAAGGAGCTTGTTGCTGCCTGGGCCCAGCTTTTCTTCTCTCCCACTTGGACCCTGGGTGGGATGGGGGACTGAAATCCAAAAGATCCACGGACGTAATACTTTTTGCATTACTGTTTGTGAAAAAAACAGATTTCTAACACTGAAGTCAAGAACACGAAGCCTTATCTTGCCATGTGAGTCACATGCTGTGTCTGATGATGGCCTGAAGGTCTTGTCCAGCCTGGCTTAGCCAGGTTATCTAAAGAGAAGTTTGTTCTGTTGTCTGTTAACTGAAGTTAGCTTAAATTGGTTAATAACTGAAGGTGCCTTCCTGACGTTTTATCCAATGAGCAGCCTGTGTAAACACAATGAAGCCAAGTAGCATTCCGAGGGCTGTTTTTTTTGGGCTAACTTTTATGTCTGTAACACACAGAGATGTAATGTATAACCACAACTGGCTACCTCTCCCATTTTGACTGGAATGCTTTTCCTAAAATGGCGGTCTTGTTCCCAGCTCTCTGTACAGGTTTTCCAAAAGGCAGCCTTAGATTTTATCCTATTTCCATTATGGTACACAAATAGGTGAATGGGGCAGCTAGACACCTTGGATCTAATCTCTGATTTATGGGAGAGTCGGTGAAAACATCCACTTCCAGAGTAATCTTTGGGAGCCTGGATTGATGATACTGTAATTTATCACCATTACGCTTGGAGTATAATTCTGCGCCACTTGCAGATGGTGAAGGAGCAAGACTTCTCAATCGATCAGGAGGCCTTGCCGCTCTGTCTGCAAACAGCTGATCCTAAAAGGTGGAAGGGAATCACTGCTGGGGTAACCCTCTTGGTAGCCCAGGCAACTGAGCTGTGCTGGATTGGGTCTGCTGGATCCCTCCCATCTTGGGCTTCCTGCTGACAGCATACCTTCCTCCCCACTGCTGGCTGACAAGCTTTACTGTTTCCTCTTCCAGGTCCTTTGGAGAGACGGGACGTGACACACAGTTTGCCAGGATGCTGAAGAGAACCATGGTCAACTTTGGCAAGAAGCTGATCCGGCAGCGGACCGTGGACCTGGGCTCGCAGGAAACTCAGCTAGCCCGCTGCCTCTCCACCGTGGACCTGATTGCTCTAGGTGTAGGGAGCACTCTTGGTGCAGGGGTCTATGTTTTGTCTGGAGAGGTGGCCAAGGATCAGGCTGGCCCTTCTATTGTGCTCTGTTTCTTCATTGCGGCAGTCTCATCTGTTTTGGCTGGTCTGTGCTACGCAGAGTTTGGCGCCCGGGTGCCCAAGGCTGGTTCTGCATACCTCTACAGTTATGTGACCGTTGGGGAAATTTGGGCCTTCACCACAGGGTGGAACCTCATTCTCTCCTATATGATAGGTATATACCCTTCGGCTTGGAGTAGAGACTTCTGAATGATGAAGTGAGAATGTCTTGAGGTTGAATACAACATTCACAACCAGGGTTTGTTTGCAGCATGAAATCAGGGAAACACCTGTTTGCTCATTTTTACCATGGGCTAGGACATCCCTGAACTGTCATTCTCCTATGGGATTTTTCTTCAGATAGTTCAGCAAATACGCCAAAATATCAACTCGGTCAGAGTTGCATGACCACCTTTCTTAGAAATTACCTGCAATATTTCCTGGACCCCAAAACTTAGGTATCCCCCCAACTGTTAGGACTAGGGATTGACAAGAGCCAAGAAAAAGACTATCATCTCTAGAAACAACATTACATTATTGGCATTTAGCACGCTTGCCAAAAGTTCCTGATCAGCAGTGATTTGGACAACTGGAGCTTTAAAGTTGTCTTTGAGCTTCCCAGCTATGGCGAGTTGGAGGTGACTAGAGTGAGAATAACAGGCTGTTCAACAACAAAATTCTCCTTTTTCTTTCCTTTGTCCATCGCTCTGATGTATGACTAGCTTCACTCAATGTGTTTGAGCTGGTGACTGAATTAACCCATTTTCTGAGCTCGCCCAACATGGTGAACCAGAAACTGACCCAATGGGCTGAGTTTGCATAGCATGCTAACCCACTAACCAAACTAGGTCTTCCACGGAACTGGTTAAGTATGTTCCAAGATGTGCTGGGCATGCATTGTACATGTGAGCATGGAATGCTGTGTGTGCTGCTGCTGGATTGGGAAGGGGGGGGATCACTCCAACCTTGAGGGCTAGAAGGTCTTTTGAGCCCTTCTACTATCCTCTGCTGCTGAGAAGTGACAAATGTCTCTTCCAGTCCTGCCCATGGCGTAGAAGTTGCAGACAGGAGGTTTATTTGGACTGATGAAGATACTTTTTTGGATCCCCAGGGACAGCAAGTGTGGCTCGGGCCTGGAGCTCCACATTCGACCACATCATCGGGGGCCACATCTCCACTTTCTTCCGGAATCACACAGCCTTGCACCTGGAGACTGTGCTGGCTGAGTATCCTGACTTCTTTGCCCTCTTCTTGGTGCTGTTGCTCACAGGTGAGGTGTCTTAAAACCCCTTGCGAATGGCAGGGCTGAGTCAGAGGCTTCATCTCATCTGAATAAATCAGATTCAGTGGGATTTATTCCAGGCCAGAATTGGCTTGTTTTGTTTAGGAAGTTTATACCAAACTTTTTCCGCTATGAAATCTCTCAAGATGCTGTACAAATTTATTGAATCTAAAATAGAAGCATATAAATGCCAAATTTTGCATTCAGATACAACAATGCTGACAGCAGGAGCAGTTTAGTGCCTGGAACCCAGCAGATCTTCATAAAATATATGCCTGGCGTGGAGATTGTTTTCCTTCCCCTTTCATAACCCTAGATCCCATAGAAGTTACGTGGTAAAGCAGGGCAGGGAGAGATTCACAACAGGAAGGAGAAACTGGCCTCGTGCATTGGTAACTGCCACCAGATGAGGCCCATTGATGATCAGCCAGTTGACAAGGGATGGGCATGGGTCACGATAGCTGAGTCTACCTCCGAGACCAGAATGGGCACACCTTTGAAATCAGTGGGATGGTGGTATGGCACCATGGCCTGCCTTTCGGTTCCCACAGAGAGGTGACTGGCTGCTGTGTGAGCAGGGTGCTGGGCTGGGTGGGCCTATGGGTGTCTGCGGCAGAGTGTGTGTGTGCGTCCAAATTGGCAAACTATCAATTGCTATGCTGCGTGCGCCATCTTGCAGATTTTGACACCCACCCACCCCTGCAAATATGTGCTGGATGGGCCTTTGATCTGATCCCACAAGGCTCTTCTTAGGTGCTGTTAAAAACTCAGGCAAACAGAATATGCTAAAGTTGGTAATTAAAAATAGCAACAAAGGTGCCGAGTCGCAGCTCCTCAGGTACAGCTGCAGAAAGGGCCCACGTCCTCTGTTGCTTGACTTCCAAAGAACAATAGAACCAGCAAAAGGCCTTAATTAAGAGACAGGTGCTAGGACTGCATCGAAGCGGATTTTAATGCCAATCAACTCAGCCCATCTCTGGCCTGTGGACTTAGGAGCAGCCAAAGCCTCCAACCTAAGGAGCAACATCACGCCCTCTCCTTTTTACTTTGCTTTCAGGCTTGTTGTCGTTTGGTGTGAGTGAATCTGCCCTAGTGAATAAAATCTTCACAGCCATCAACTTGTTGGTCCTCAGCTTTGTCATTGTTGCTGGTTTTGTGAAAGGAGATGTCAAGAACTGGAACCTCTCCAAGGAAGATTTTCAAAACCACTCACAAAACGTCTTAGAGTCTGGAAGCAAGTACGGGCCTCCTCCCCAGACATGACATCCTCTTAGCTTTTGCAGAAGGGTGGGTGGAGGTCAGCCATTCCTCCCGTCCTCCTTGCTCCAGTGTAGCATCTGCTGCAAGACGTGATCTTGGGGATGATGGATCTATGGTAATGACTGAAGGGAAAGCAGGAGCAAGTTGGGGAGAGCCCTGGAGGCATGATTGGGACCCCAGGCCAGCTAGAGTTTCCTTGAGGGGGAAATTGAAGAGATCGCTTTCCTCCTGCCATCATCTGTCTGTCTCCTCCAACAGGGACCACTTTGGCAATGGGGGGTTTGTCCCCTTTGGTTTTGAGGGAATCCTCTCGGGGGCTGCCACGTGTTTCTATGCCTTTGTTGGATTTGACTGCATTGCCACCACAGGTAAAGTAGCAGCTTTGGAGAAGGTAGAAGGGGTGGTGGGAAGGCAGCTCCATTTCTGGGCACTCTAATTGGTTGTGCTGTTAATTGGGTCTGGTTGCAGGCTGGGTCCAGTAAGCTAACTGTGGGAAGGCCAACAAAGTTGGCAAAGGTCCAGTAAGCTAACTTTGAAGACAAACATTTCAAAGAGTTGAGGGTGGCTGGGCTGGGAAGGTGCAGTGTGAAAGCTGTCTTCAAACGCTTGAAAGGGGAGCTTAAACAGGGCAGAGCACATGTATTCTCAGTTGTTTCAGCGGGCAATTCCTGGAAGCAAATTTGGATTATTCCTAGCAATTGAAGTTGTTTGGGGAGCTGAGAAGTGGAAGATCTTTAAACAGCCACCTGTCAAAGATACCTCTGTCTCTTGTGTTGAGCAGAGAGGTTTGGAACAAGGTGTCCTCCTCTCTGATTCAAATCAGGGAAATATTGCAATGCTCCATGGATGTGTGGGAACCAAATGCATCAACGCTGAGGCTCAGATTCCCTGTTCAGCCATGCTGTTTCCCGAGATCTTTGAGGAACATGCTTATAATTTGGGCAGCAAGTCATGGCAAATGGGAATCAATGCTGTGGTTGTTCTGCCATTCAGGAAGCCCACTTCACAGGGCAGAGTTTGCGTCTGTAGGAGGAGTGGTGCTGGCCTGCTAGATCACCAGCACGGGCAGGAGGTTCTTTAACATTTGTCTGTGTTGGGTATAGCAGGGGAAGGAGACTTCTGTTGGAACTTCACCCGTGTCATTCTGCATGTACCGCCCTACCTTCTGCAGGTGAGGAAGCACGGAATCCCCAGCGTTCAATCCCCATTGGCATCATTGTCTCCCTCCTCATCTGCTTTGTGGCCTACTTTGGTGTTTCGGCTTCCTTGACCTTGATGGTACCCTACTTCCTGGTGGATAAAGAGAGCCCTCTGCCCGATGCCTTCAAGGCAGTGGGCTGGGAGCCTGCCCGTTATGTCGTGGCCATTGGGTCCCTTTGTGCCCTCTCTACAAGGTAAGAGAAACAGAAGGGGTATTGTTCAGTTGCTCAGGCAGAAGTACTCGCTTGTTTATTGGCAGGATTTATAGCCCTCTCACCAGGGTGACTGACAACTTACTTAGATACTTATTTTTAAATGTTAATTCCTGAGTCCAAAACAGTGTTCTCCAAGTACTGTATCCAAATCAGTATGGGTTTTTAACAAACCATTTTTGAGAGGAAAGGTAAGAGAATCTGATGGCAGTTAAACTTTGTTAGAAGTTTGAGAAAAAAGGGCAAGATTCATGTTGTGTTTGAAGGAGAGTAACGTGCCCTGAAGGTGAATGTATCTCAGGACAGAGGGAATTCTGCATCTGAGACGCCATCACAGATAACTTCCTTTTTCCAATAGCTGCCTGCTTAAACCATGAAAGGCAGAAGATCTGGGAAGGGCTTTTTAATGAGATCTTGGCCAGAGAGCAAGTTTTTTTGAAAAGAGGCAATCCCCCTGGCTGTACTTTATTTAAAGGCCTGAACGATAACCCTAAGTAGAGACCAGAAACTGATTGGAGGAACAGCATGTGCCAAATTTGCAAGCACTTGGCCATCAATGGCTTCTTCTTGGAGAAGCTCAGGGGAACACAGGTTTCTTTTTCTCAATGCAGTTTGCTTGGCTCCATGTTCCCCATGCCGCGCGTGATCTATGCTATGGCTGAAGATGGACTGCTCTTCCGGTTCCTGTTCCGGGTTCACAGCCGGGCCAAGACTCCTTTGGTAGCCACTGTAGTGTCAGGCATTATTGCAGGTATCAATCCATTAATATGTCTCTTTCCCTTCTCCCTACCTGTGATCCAGATGGAGATTTCTATAGAGTCTGTTCTCTTGCAGCCCTGATGGCATTTCTCTTTGAGCTGAAGGACCTGGTTAACCTTATGTCTATCGGCACACTCTTGGCGTACTCTCTGGTTGCTGTTTCTGTGCTCATCCTCAGGTGGGTGCATCTTTGGGAAAACAAACATGTGGTGGTCCCTAGGCAGGCTGGATGGCAGGCACGCAGGCAGGCTTTGTAGGGTGATGAAAATTGTAACCCACAACTGGAGAAGCTACAGCTGAGAGAAAGTTGTTCTGTGTGGTGTTTGTAAACATGATTCCTCCCTGGCCATTGGGTCTTTATTCTTCCTGGACTTGTGGCTGTTGTTTGCAGAAGGACTATCAGGGAATACCAGCTCCCTGCTTTTACCTCT
Source organism: Python bivittatus (assembly GCF_059951505.1). Taxonomy (NCBI): domain Eukaryota; kingdom Metazoa; phylum Chordata; class Lepidosauria; order Squamata; family Pythonidae; genus Python; species Python bivittatus. Next base: position 12,397,353 of record NW_028277094.1, on the reverse strand, counting down.
CTTGCTTTCCTGACAGATACCAACCTGAGCTACTGAGATTCTCCAAAGACCTGGAAATGCTTGAGATAAATGGAAGTGAAGAAGAAAAGGTTATCATTAATTCCACTGCTGGCGATGGCCAGAATGCATTCAAAGAGAAGTTCAGCTGGAGGAGTCTTTTCTGCCCCTCTGAGGACATTCCAACTCATGTCTCGGGGCGCATCGTCTACATCAGCAGCACAGTCATCTGTAAGTGTTATTGGAGAAAGGGTGGAAATGGGGTGCCCTTGCTCACCCTGCAGTTGAGGACACCAGTGGCTGGGGCTGAGGCGAGGGGTCTCCAAGGACGACTGGAATGAGTAACAGACAGGGCTTGGCTTCTTTGCAGGAGACCAAGAGAGGAGCAGGAAGAGTTCAGAAGTAGATCCCAGGGATTCTGGGGCTGAGATTTTACAGCTGAGTGGCTTCTTGGGCAGGGGGAATGGAAAGGGCCTCATCTGCATAATGCTTCCTTTTGGTCTTATTTCCTTGCAGCTGCCACGATCACTGCCCTGTGTGGTATCCTGGCCCATCAGTGGGCAGCTCTCCTAAAAGGCAGCATTGGCTGGGTCACTGCCTGTGTCATTCTCCTTGGCATTTTGCTTGCTGGCACCGTCGTCATCTGGAGGCAGCCAGAAAGCAAGACATGCCTCACTTTCAAAGTAAGACCTCTGGCCTACTCTGCCTCATAGGGCCCATGTGGGGTGGAGATGAGTTGCCTTAATCTGGAGCCTCACCCTTTGCCAAAGGAGCGGGAGATCTGGATTGTTGCTCCCTGAATTGGATTTTGCCATGGAAAAGAGAAACCATCTTCTGCGTTTAAACCAATGCTGCCATGCTGGCTTCCTCCCTCCCTTGGCACCCTCTCGCAATTTGCCCCCTCTTTCTTTTCAGGTGCCGGGCCTGCCTCTGCTCCCCCTCTTCAGCATCCTGGTGAACGTCTATCTCATGATGCAGCTCGATGCAGGCACCTGGGCCCGCTTTGCTGTCTGGATGGCCATTGGTAAGGAACTTGTTGTTCTATTGCAAGAGCTGCCTGCTGCAGAATCTTTCCCGCCTTGGTGATCCCATCTGGGAAGCTTGGCTGTCTGGAATGGGGCCACCGGGGATGCTATTTCAAGTGTGGAACTCTGTCTCTTTCTTAGGCTTTGCCATCTATTTTGGTTACGGGATCCAGCACAGCGAAGAAGGGCAGGTGGCTCAGCAGTCCCAGTCAGGAACTGGCAAACCTCTGAATTCGGCCAACTCTGAGCTGAGTCAAGAGATCACTATCTGAGAGAAGGTTCTTCGTCTGTCCTCCCTCCGCTGCCGTGGACCCCCTGAGTTCCTGTTTGCCTCCTGCCCCGCCCTTTGAGAAGGAAGCCATGGCACACAGGGCCTTTACTGGCACACTGGACTCAGCTTGTGGAGTAGCTTCATTCTGCACAGAAGGTGAATAAAGCAAGCTGTGACAAATGTAGGGGGAAGCCATTTCTCCTAGGCAGGATGGGATGGGTTGCCACGTACGCCAACGTCTATTTATTTACCCGGCTTTGCTGGCTAGATTGCCTTCTTCAATGTAGATGTCTGTAAGAGTGTCAAACGTTAAGAGCCCCCAAGTGATCTCAGTACTTCAGGACTATAAGTCTGGTTTTAACTATCGTTTGTATAACGTCATCAAAGATGTACATGTTTTTTATATGAGTACAACTCCACACTCTTAATTTCTTTAAAAAAGTTGGACTCATCTGACCCGCTGTCAGTTTACTTTCTTGGTAGGCTTATCTCAGATGCACTTGGTGATGGTTCTCCAGCGTAAGCAGCCTCCCTCCCTCCATAAATTTAGACAGTTGTAGCACTTCGATGTTAGGCTGGTGTGTAATTGCTTAAATCATCATAGTTGTTTGGAGTTCTGCTGTTCTTGCCAAAGGTTATCAGATAGGTTGCTTTGGTTTCTCAAATAAAATCAAACAAATTATTAGTACTAATGAGATATAAAACTGGCTCAAACAACACACTTACATATATGGATTCAACATTCTGTGCACATTCAGCCCATGGTAGTTTATTCAAGAACGCAGGCTGTAAAGCTTTGAATGGATTAGCCCAACAGGTAATGCTGAAATGGGAGAAGAGTGCCAAGTGCCAAGGCTAATAGCAAAATAGGTCTTAGTCAGCGAGCTCCCATGAAACCAAACCTGGAGGTAACCACAACAATATCAGCATTATGAGTTCCCACATGCTGGGGGACGATGCAAGAGAAGCCGAGGGAGTGTGGGCAGACTCACCTCTTTGTCAAGAGTTGCAGACAGGGAAGTACTTGCCCCCAGCACCACCACCTTACAGACTAGCGAACTGGGCTAATGCCAGAGACCTGGTGAGTGTGTAGCAGCCATCCTCTGGGCCTTCCTGGTTACTCAGAATGGAAGCCACAAGCAGAACTCAGCGGGCGAAAGCTCAGAGCACAGTGAGATAACTGCCGGATCTTTCTCTGCTGTAAAGATGGCCGAGTAAGCTAGTCAACTGTCACTGGCCCCAAGATGGGGAGGAGATTCCCCCTCCCCTAATAAAAGAGGCCAAATACACTGCCCAGCTAGTGATTTCCTGCTTTGGCCCAACCTGAAACTGACAGGGAAATCAATCACTACGCTTGGAAGGCCCCAAGTTGGCGAAAACAGGATCAGGGTAACTTGTTTTCTCCTGCTGTTAAAGAAAAGCTGGCTGCTTTCTATCATGATATAGTTTATTTACTTTTGACTGGAAAAATAATTCTGAGAATTCCACAGAAAGCTCAATAGTGACGTTCATCGAACGTGCGCACAAACACACACTCCAGTTACATCAGATGACCAGGCTTTCTAGCAAACACACCAGTGCCAGATTCTATAAGGCCAAAGCCGTTTCAAACCTCACATAGCTCTCATCCAAGCCTTATGATTAATTTCCCCAGCATTTCCAAAAGCAAATTATGAATGAAATGAGCAGAGCCAGCACTGAATTTGTTGTGTTTTGGAAAGCAGCTCCATGCACGCACGTTTGATGTTTCTTCTTTCTGAAGGAGACTTGGGACAATTTCGGTCTAGGGTTTGTAACTCAGTGGCAGAATCTTCATGGGCAGAAGGTCCCAGATCTTCAGGAAAGGCAGGAAGAACGGTTTCTGAAGCCCTGCAGAACCAACCCTGGGATAGATGGGCCAGCTCAGTAAAGGCAGCTTCTCATGTTCCTAACTTTTGTTATTCTGCAGCCTTGCTTAGAGCAAGAGATTTCCAGTTGTTTTAAGAGAGTTTTGTTGTCTTTCTTGAGCACCTACATGTGAACAGAAGTTCTTCAACATGAATATAATATGCAGCATCTTAATACATCTGTTGGACCAAATAAAATGTTGTGCTACTATTGTGTGTGTTCTGTGGTTTATAGCATGAACAAGAGAACATATGCAGCCATTTCAATTGCCTGAGTGATGTTCTAGGGTTGTGGAGAGGAAGAAAAACTGGCTAGGGCAGAGAATCAGAACCATTTATTTCCTGAGAAATGTGATACTCTTGAGTTTAGATGAGGTGAAGAAGGCTCACCCTGCAGATTTCAGCACAAAAGAGGAAAAACCAGTCCTGCAAAAGATAATAAAGATACCAGGAACCCGGCAGAAAAGGCAGATGGGAATGGATGCTGGATTGCATAAGCTGAGTGGAAGCAAAGTGACAAGCTACAGATCACGATCTCAGCAGCCTTCTTAAGGTAAGATGCACTTCTTAAGGACTTGCACAGAGGCAGAAAGAGAGGAGGCTGGGGAGCTCTCCTGCTGAGGAAGGGGGCCAAACCACCTAGAGAACCAGGCCAGATGCTTGTAGTTCTGTCCAACTGCTGTTTGTGGCAGAAGGGAAGGCTTACCAAATGCCAGATTCCAATAACGCTCTTTTAAGTAATTGATTTAGGCCTGGGCAGCTAGGTTCTGACAGACAATAGGAAGCAAAGGCGGACGGACATCCTGCCTCTGGCCCTTCTATCAGACCACCGCTAAACCCAGTGAGGAAGATGTTTAATCAAATGTCAAAGAGACAAATGTTCAGGCCAGCTATGCCAGAGATGACGGAAGAGAGGCAAATTTAAATCCTACTAATTATGTCAACATATCCTTTAATAGATATATATATCACATACTATCAAGCAGCCCTTTTCAGAGTATGGGTTCTATTTTTAAAAAATATTCAAATGGAGACAGACAGACATAAATACATCAACTCAAAACTATCCAGAAACCTTTAAGCATCTTTTTCACAGAATCCACTGCCTGGATTCTTCTCATTAGTTTCTACAGCCCCAGCAAGTATTAAGTACATTCAAGACATAGAACAAGTAGAGTCAGATATTTTCTAAATTCATAATTACTGAAAAAGCAAATAGTTAATGAACATAGACCATGATAGCCTCCCACTCTCAACTTTTCCCACACCAACTGTTTGAGCAATCCCTCTTCTGGCCCTTGAAATCTTCATACCCCCACCTCCCTGGGGAGGGTGGCTCAAATTCTCTGGAGTTTAATAGGCAGTTTGCAGGCATACTTACCCACAAAAGTCTTCATTTAGGAACGTTCTTTTTACAATTTAAACCTTGACACTTTCCTCATCTTTCTGCTATTGTGCAAAGGGAAGGGAGGAGAAGAAAAGAGGACTTTGGGACTGAACTTGGTACAGGACAAATGCAACTATGCTGGTTTTAATTATATCGCTTTTTGCCTAAACAGATTTGGCCATGAGAGGAAATCTGGGCCTTTACACAACAACCTCATGGCAGTTCAGTGGAGATCAGAGAGCAGCAGCGCCTTGCCCTTTCCATACTTGACACCTCATGACTAGTGGATGAAGAACCAGGCAGATAGCCAAAATGTTGTGCTGATCATGGCTGCCCTGAAGCGATCACATGGACAGACTTTCAAGGCACCTATGATTAACTGTGCTGTGAGAAAAGCTCTAATCTAAAGTTTTTCCCTGCAGCAAAGCACACTTGTCATCTTCCACCAATGCCCAGCATTCTCCCAACCTATAATCCATCCCATTCCAAACTCTCCAACATGATTTTCAACCACTAGTTCTCTTTACTAAATTCTTGTACTGAAGTTGAAGGAAAAGGCTGTGCTAGGCACAAATAATGGGATTTTAACTGCAAATTGGAATGGTTTTATTTCCAGCAATCTGGTTTTATAACATCTGCATGGAGGAATCCAGCAAGACGTTCTGTGCTGTTACACAGGAAATGCTCCTCATCATATTAACACTGGAGAAGTTGGTTTATCTCATAAGATATCAATTCCAAGTAGAACCTTATACAGAGATATTTCAAAGTCATCTTTCACGGCAGTGTCCAGTCTTGTTAAAACTATGCAGAGAATCGTATTTCACCAGGATCACTGCAGCTCGGTATAATGACTGAGCTTAATTTTGATAAATGTAGAATTATTGAAAACAATTTTGGAAATAATTAATCCGACCCCTTATTCAGTATTCCTACTTCATTTTTCCATGGCCAAACAGCTTGGATCCTTCATAGAAGGCCACACAAGAGAACAGTGTTGATACCAAACTTAAATTTACACATTTTTCTGCAGGCTTCACTGGGATAAATAATTCCACAGTTTTTTATATTCTAGGTCTTATTAGAATTACTCCACTGATACTAGGATGTCTATTCTGCTTCCTACTATTGACATACCACTTTGAAGAGCTTTTAGCACATCCAATTATATAACATTCCATAAAATAGAACAAGAACTGCAAGATATAATATGACTTTAATGAACATTTGAATGGGCATTAATCTGATACATTTCACAATAATACGGCACCTGAATTAATGTAACATTCAACTTTCAAGCCACACTATTGTTTAGTTTCACATCACAGAAAAACCTTATTCTACCTACTTAATGGTCAGTTCTGGAAATGCTGAGGTACAGCCTTCAAAGAAGTGATTATGCTACTCCCTTATATTCTCATGGGAAAGTGAGTACCAGTAGCAACACCTTGTTTCACAGCTGCTTCTAAACAAATATTGACTGGGTTGCATAAACAGAAATTTAAAATTGTGCTGTAATTCACTATGTAGAATACTTATGTCCTTTGTTATTCGACAATGGACTTCCAATGAAGAGAAATTAAGCCATATAATTTTAATGCATATTTGTTCAGGAAACTGATGAGCTGAGAAGTTAATCTTTTAAAATGGTAAGTTACCTCCATCAGTTCCATTTTCCTCACTCACAGTCTGAACCAAAGGCAAGGAAAGAGATTTTCCAGTTCTGTTCCCATCCAAGTTGGATCCACACAATCTGGGTTCCTGCTGGGATAGCTGTGATACCCCTTTGAATCAGACTTCTACTTTTCATGTCATACTACATCAAGATACTCAATGCTCTTCTTACTTGGACCAGAGATTCTTTGGAATGTTACTTCCCTCTGCTGGTGATAAGCCACCTCTGCATCAGAAAGCAGGTGGGGCAGGCGTGGAGAGCCCCTGGCTCTGTAGATGTGGCTGAATTAACACTTCCAGCATTTCTTTGGCTGTACTGACAACGGCTGCTGGGAATGGTAGTTCAACCATATCTAGAGGAATATAAATCCCCTACACCTAGCTCTGTAATAATTGTTTCAAAGATTTGAGTGTTGCAATATAGCGCTCTGAGTTGATAGTGATGCCAGATTCAAGGAAATCTATGTGAATAACACCATCTGCACCCCAAAATCCAGTGTCCATGAGTTTTCTTGCAGAAGCCTGGGTTTGGGTTTTTTTTTGCCCTCAGGTGAAGCTTTGTGATGATATGCCATGGACTGACACTTAATTTCTGGGTCATAATTATGAGCCCATGTTTTGTTGGCTGTCGTAATGTTGTGAAGAAATTCCTCACCTACATTCTCATTGTGGGACAACAATTGAGGGCAAATTTCAACTCTTAAGTTTTCATCTCAGCTATCAGCATACAAGGAACCCATCTAGTACAAATCTTCTGATGCTGAAAATCAATATGTCTTACACGTTCCTATGAAATACCAAGCTTGACACCAATTTCCCTCTAAGTAATCCACCAAATGTCCTTAATCAGTTCATTAAACTTTCTCATGAGAAGCTCATTGGATCCTGTTGCACGTCATCCACTTTGTTCTTGATCACCCAAATCAGCTCTTCCTGGTTTACCACCTTTACGTTTTTGAGCCCAGCAACAAATGTATCAGCACAGTCACCATCGTAAACAACCTGTATTTGGTGGCAAATTTCAATTGAAGGGATATAAGCATTTTGATGAGCACGCGCTACAGGCTTCCATTTCATGAACAACAGCAACACCACCTTTTCTCCCAGCAACTTCATCAACTGAAGTGAAAGAACAGATGCTAAAGAACACATCAGAACTTCTAGCACATCAATATTGCCATCTGTTGGCAACTTATAACATTGGAGGCATTGCTTTTCATTCAACCCTCATGGCTGTTTTGAGATGACAATTCCTCAAATCCTGTTAGCATAAACGCATTTCATTTTTCAGCAGCTATCAGCAGAATAACTGGTTTCTTTCAGGAAAACAGGGCACCTCAAGTGCAACCCTCTTTGTCTGCTCTAGAAAATGTGGCCTCTCAGTGTATGGAGCAGGCCCACCCAACCATCATGCAAAGAGAGAAATGCTTCATCAGGCATTTATGGTCTCGTTAGGCAGGTCAAAACAGTTTCTCCTCAAATCTCATTCCCCATAATTCTAGTCTGGCATCTACGTACTGAGATTCCCTGCTATGGCTGAGACCGGTATCCCTGCACGCCCGAGCTGGACTTGGCAGGGAGGATTGTGACTGAGCTGACGACACAACAGTTCCGTTATATGCTTCTCAGATGCCGCCTTGGCTATCTTGTTGCCTCCAGCTGTCGAAACACAAGCAAGAGTTGAGGAACAGCATGGCCTCGAGCCCTAAGGCTGCAGGGCTTGGCAAAACAGAGCTCACAATCCTGCACATGAGTCAGAGCATCTCTCAAAAAGGCTGCGAGTGCTTTCACTTTCCAAAAGATGCAAACATCTCTCCGCCTGTTCCCGTTACTTGAATTCAACTGCTTCCTCTACACATCCTGATCCTAAATAACCACAAATTTGGCATCTGGCTAAGACCTAGTTTGTAAATGTACAATGCTGACAACTCCAGTAGATAAATACACTGCGAAATTATCACATCAACAGACAAAATCCCCATCTTGGTTCCCGTGTCTCTAGAGGGAAACTCTAATAGTGTTTCCAGATGTTTGTTTTGCAAAGATTTATAACTCAGTTGGTACCCCACAACTTTGTAAAGCTTTTAGATGCTTCTGTTGACACAGTAGCTAAATTTAGCAAGAGCATATACAAGAATAAGCTGCTGCCATCAAATCACTCACATTTGTTGCACAAAATAAACAAACGTACCCTATTTAATTCCCCTATTTCCGCCGCGTATTTTTCCTAAGGGCGCTACCGCGGCCGCTACTCCTGTTAGCGGAAACGAAGGTCAGCAGCCCCGGGGAATCGGGATCCGCGCACCGGCCTGCCGGGGTCAGCTACCAGACGGCCTTCAGACGAGTTTGTTTACGGCGCGTCCTTCCCAACGCCCACCCGCCGCCGGGCCCGCTTCCAGGCGCGAGGTCGGAGCGAGCGAGCCTCCTCTCAGCCAGAACGGCGCTGCCCCCTCGGGAGCCCGCGAAGCTGAGCCGGCGAAGGCAACTGCCGACCGGCACGTCCGCCCGCCCTTCGCCGAGGGGCTCGGGCGGCGCTGCTCGGCCCAGCCGCCACCTGGCCGGGGGGAGGAGGAGGAGGACGACGACGACGACGAAGAGTTGGCGCTCGTTCCTCCGGCGGGCTCCTCAGGAGACGCGAAGCGCACGGCGCCGCGGGCAACGCGGTCGAAGCGCCCCAGGCCCCCTGGCCCGGCCCGGCCCCGCCCCGCAGGACGACCCTCCCCTGGGCCGCAGCCCCGCCCGCTTCCAGGCCTGGCCTGCCGCTTCGCTCAGCCCCTCCCGGGCCCGCCGCGGCAGCCGCTCCCCGCGCCCCTTCTCGTCCTTCCGGCCTGAGGCGCCGGCGGGGCGCGCTCCGCGACACCACCTTCGCATTCCGCGCCCGGCCTCCATTGGCCCCCGCTCCGCCAATCGGAGGCGCGCGCGCCCCCGCGCGAGGGCCTCGCCCCATCGGCCCCGAGGAGCCCTCCGCCCACGTGAGGCTAGGCGACCAATCGGGAGCGAGGGGCGGGCGCTCCTCCCCCTCCCCTCCCCTCCGTTTCCGACGCCATGCGCGCGGGGCGGGGCCAAATTTGGACTGTACCACGTTGCCCTGCCGGGGGGGTGCCGCCTTCACCGGGCCTGAAGCCCCCTTCCCGCTTCGGAAAAGCCCCCTGGCGGACCCAGGTTCAGGTTACGTGTTCAAGGGCCGCCCGCCCCGCCCCGCCCCCCGAGCTCTGCGGGTCGCTCCGGCGCCGCGGCTGCTGCCGTCGCCGTCGCCGGGAGCGGAGGGAGGCGGCGAGCTGGAGTCCCGCGGGCGCGTCCTTGCCCCGGGCTGCTGCCCCGTTTCAGGGGCTGCGTTCCCACCCTCCCGGCCAGCCGGCGCCCCTCGGGCCTCTGAGCAAAGCGAGCCCGACCCGCTCGGGGCGGGGCAAGAGCGCCCGCCGCTCTCAGCTGGCAGCAGGGGCGGGGAATCCCGCCTGCCAGGAGCTGGAGGCGGCCGGCTCCGTTAACCGGCGGCTCGCTCTTTAGCTCCGCACTTCGGGCTACCGGACCGCCGAAAGCCGCTCAGGCCGACGCAGAGGGTCGGCCTGCTCAATCTAGCGGAGCCCTGAAGCCGAAGACGCGAGCGGGCAGGCGGGGGCTCGGCTCGGCTCGGCACGCTGGTGCCCCTCTCGCCCGGCACTGCCCGCCGGGAAGAGCCCGCGGCAGCTCAGCTGCCGGCCGGGGAACGGGCACCTCGTTTCCCTCGCGAAGACCTCCGCCCCCGCGGCAGGAGGCACAGGCCTGCACCGGCAGGCTGACATAACCCAGCTCGGTCGCGTCAGATTCTGCATGCAAGAAAACACGTCCTATTTCCACAGCCAGCCAGGCCACTAAAAGCGACTCATTCCCGACAGGACACACAGACGCGTTGGCTTCACAGTGGTTTAATATGAACAAGTCTCGGACATTACATCAGACAGTCAGCCGAAGAGACAGGGTGCCGAGTTGCAAGCTCCACATTAGAACGTAGGTACAGCAGCAACAGCCGTTGATCTTCAGGCTTGTGCACCAAATGAAGGTAAATTTAAAACCCACAGGGAATGCAGATTCATCCGGTGGCAGCAGGCTGCTCCAGACAGGGGTGTTTACCTCCTAGCAGCAGCAGCAGCAGCAGCAGCAGCAGCAGCAGCAGCAGCAGCAGCAGCAGCAGCAGCAGCAGCAGCAGCTCTGGCAGCCTGGAAGACCGCTTGCTACTCGGGCACCCCACACTTACTGGTCACTTGAATGCATTTACTGCTTCCCAGCCCAGCCCAGCCCTGCCCTGCCCTGCCCTGCCCTGCCCTCCACTGGACTTTATGCAGAGCTGTAATGGGAGACCTGAGGCCCTTCAGATATTGTTTAACCGAGAACCCCAACCAACATGGGCAATCTTGAGGAATGCTGAGAAAATAATTCATATACAGTCTCTCCTTTCTCACTCCATGTCATAGTTAATTGCCCACCTAAGCAGTGGAAGGTGCAAAAAAGGTAATTTTAATTAAAGTTCTGGTGACATGGATTGATATTCGTCCCCCCCCCGGGGGAAAAACCCCTACAGAACACTGGGCATTACAGGGGCTTATTCAACTGAGGCAGCTCCTTGGGGGCATCGAAATGCCCACAGCCACCTACAAAATCTCCTGTTTCATTACACATTAAACAGCAGAGAACTTTGCACCACAATCTTGCAAGCATGGAGCTGTGAGCTCAGAGAAAGTCACTGCAAAAGTAGGTCAAGCATTCCATAGTACCGCTTCTGGTTTGAAGGCAAAAAGGGCTTTAGCTCACACAGGGTTGCAAACATAGAACCCCCCCCCGCCAAAAGCAGATGCAGCAGCTTCAAGTGGCTGCTCTCTGCAGCTGTATCACAAACCAGGGAAAAGGTGCATTTGGCTAAAGGTTTCCAGACAGGTGCTAAAGAGGCGCTACGAAGCTCCTCTGTGCCTTCAAATATGAAGTGCTTGCATAGCCTTTTGCTGAAGGTCAGGGCACTGCAACCCGTAACTTTGCACGATATAATCCAGAGCAGCCTGCACAAGAGACCGCCAAGGAGGTATGGGGAGCCTCTATTTGCTGGGGTCCAGATTTTGCCTACTCCCTCGAGGATCCTCTCTCCTACCAGAAAGAGCAGTTGGTAAAAGCTCTTCTGTGCTTCGCATGCAGCTCTTCCTAGCTGAGAAGAGTTTCTGAGCAGGATAGCAATGAGCCCCTCCAAACATTCCAGTGAGAGAAAGGGGAGCCTGGGTCCCTGCATGATGGCTGCTTGAAATTCCCACCAAAGCCCTTATCACTGAAGAAAGAGGTTTTGGTCCACAACACCATCTTCAAAGAAGGGAGATGGGACTGGAAAGCAGAAACTGGCTTTAATCATTCAGGGCTGAGGGACACTAATATTAACAGAAAGTACAGCTCTGAGCAGCAGAGACTCCATGCCATGTTCTCCCCAGGGAAGTATGTCCGGGCAGAAAACTCCCTACCTCCTTACTGAAAAGCAGAAGGCTCAGATACATACTGTATATTCTTACACAAGTTCCAAGCAAGCTTTACACATCCACCAATAAGCACAGCTATTCATAAATCCTCACCTTTCATGCAGAAACCAAAGACCAACAGAACTTGTCACTGCTGCCTGACAAGGGGTGGAATGGGATGGTGTGATGGGCAACACTGGAGAAGTAGGGGAGTTCAGAAAGAGAAAAAAAGCTGGTTCAGAAGAAACAGTGTAAAAATAAATGTCATTTTTGCAGAGGAGAGAGAAAAAATGGAAAATGCCAGACTCCCCTACTGGCGGACCTTCCCTGGGACATAATTCCTATCGATAGTTTCTTCTTGCAGGAACATATGTAAGCAGCGCTCGTTCTGTGCCAGCGGGTGTCCAGCAATTCTGTGAGGAAAAAGGGAGAAAGGGCAGGGGGATTAAATGGTCCAACAGCTACCTGCTGGCTGATGTTATGCAAGAAAGGACGATCACGATGTATGCATAACGCAATCATGGCCTGCACAGATTTAATTGCCGTAGTTGCTTTTTATTCTGGCAAGGCTCTGGAAGAATCAGCAGAATAAGAGTTTGTTTAGGGGTCTAGACCCCCCCCCCCTTGTCCCTGGACTCTTTTGGGAAAGCAAATGAGCAAGAAGCTAGTTTATATGAAATGTAGATAATAGGCAGAGCTGCTGGCAATGGCAGAGGAGGGATAGTCCAACTTTAAGAGAAGCACGCCAAGCAACAGCATTCAGTTCTCGTGCGGACCGGTAATATACATTCCCTGATGGGCAAGCACTTTTCAAGTAATACGGTGCAGTCTGCCTATACCGTGAGACTAATGTCCGCATCCTGCCTTCATGGCAGCATACAGAATATTCCTTCCTCCTGTTTTTCCCAGAATTGGATAAAGTAGGTTGCCATAAGAGTCACTGACTGGACCCAAGTGGACCAATCAGTTTCCACAGTTGAGGATGACTTGAATTCAGGCCTCACCTGACACCAATCCAATAATTTAACCGCTGACACGTTCTGCTCAATTAACGGAACTACAATTTAAAACAGTGTCTACCCAAAGAGGTTAGACTCACCTAACCCACTAAGCCGAAACATGAGCCAGTTAATTCAAGGGCACTCCTGCCTCTGGCATGACGCAGCCCCTCTTTCCCAGAGTTCAGCTTCTCGAAACAGCAGAGGACCCCCTCAAGCCTTACTTGTTTATGAACTGTTCTAAGCCTTGTCTTCTTTCTTCTATGAATGACTCCTCAAAGATGCCCTCGTCTCCCCGGAAAGGAAGCTGGCGCTTCAAGGCTTTGCCTGGCAGCGGCGGTACTACAATCTGGAAGCCGAGAGGGTTGGTTTAGCAGGGCGGAGAGCCGCTCGCTCGCCTGCTCAGAGACGCCCTGCCCTGCTTTCATCCGGCACCTCCGGACGCACAGCGCGATGCCAGCCGGCACCGCAGAAGCCCCCGCTAGCCAGGCAGCCCAAGCCTCGCTGCCCAACAGCGGGCGTCGGGACGGCCGCGGACGAGGCCGCCCGCCCCATCCTCGCGCTCACCTTGCTGTCGCGCTCCAGCTCGTTCTTCAGCCATTCAAAGTCACTATATCGCCGCCTCACGCAGGACTCCTTCAGCTTGAAGATGGGCAGGTTTGTCTGGGCAGGAACGAGAGACGGTCAGGCGGCCGCTGGGGCAGCCCCTCCCGTCGTTCCCCGAGAGCGGGAGAGCGACCCGTCCTTTTGGCAGGCAGGCAGGCAGGCCGCCCCCCCCCAGCTCCCAGACCGCCCCCCACCGTTCCGATCGCGATGGGGGAGGCTACTCCACAGGGCGGCAAACCTGAAAGCCCCCCAGCAGGGCCAACCGCCTTTGCTGTTCGCCGAGGCGGACGCACCTCCTGCCCGGAGAAGGGAAGCACGTGGACCCGGGGGCTCGCTTAGAGGCAGGCGGGCAGGCCGGGGGCTCCCTGCCCCTGGGCACGAGCAGAGCAGAGCCGAGCCGAGCCGAGCCCCCGGAGCACAGGCAGCCACGCGGCCCCCCCGGGCTCCGGAGGCTCCCCCCAGCAAAGCCCCCTCAGCCCGGCCGGCGAGACCGAGCGCCCGCCCTTCCCCGCAGAGGGGAAGCAGAAGCCCCGCCCCCGCGAAGCCCCGCCCCACGCACTCTCATGCGGAGCTCGTAGCTCGTGTAGCGGGCCCGCCCGACGCCCACGGTCTGCGGGTTGAAGATGTCGATCTCCAGGAAGTTGCTGGGCGGCCCGTAGGCGTCCGTCAGGTCCTGCGGCTTCGAGTTGAGGCGCCGCGTGTCGGCCACCGCGGCCTCGGACATGGTGGAGAGACGCGGAGAGGAACCCGGTCAGAGCCGCCTCAGCGGAACCCGCCCCGCCGCCGCCGCTACTCCGGCCGCCGCCGCCTCCACCGCCTCACCGCTGCGGCGCCGCAATACATAGCGCCGCCCCGGAACCTGCGCGGAGAGGCGCCGCGTCCCTTCCGCCCTGCATAACCGCACCCGGCATCCAGGTTCCGGGGCCCGCGGCGCGCCGGCCCCGCGGCACGCACAAGCCAAGCCTCTTCTTGCCGGAGAAGGAGCGTTGATGCGTTACCCATGGCGCGGGGTTCTGGAATTCCGGGCCCCAGAGCCTGTATGCCGCATTCCCGTCTGCCCGCACCCAGCAGAAGGGGGGAATTATCCACGGTCCGGGGCTGTCTGCCAGCGGGCCCTGGATGCTGAACCGCAAGAAAATGCCTCTTGCATCATAGAGGGAATTGTTCATTATTCGGGCTCCGCATCCGGGCGCAGGCGCGAGATCGCCTCGCCCTGGCCTGTGGAGGCGAGGGGTCGCTGGCGCTCTGCGAGGTGCGGGCGGGGACGGTACTGGCCAAACGTGCACTTGCTCAGAAGTCAAAATGCCTTAAAATGCAGCGGGGTCACCCGTGCATCGGATTGCAAACTCACAAACGGTCCTACAGGTTTGGGGGGGCTTCTTCCCCTTCCCATTCCTACTAATGATGTTTTAATGCATTTATAACTACCTCCTTCAAAACAGAGAAGCAGAGGGCGAGCCCAAACAAACCCAGACATCATAGCAGCAGCAGCAGCAGCAGCAGCAGCAGCAGCAGCAGCAGCAGCAGCAGCAGCATCCGAACAGAAAATAAAATACAGGTGAAAACGCTCGACCAGAATGGGAAGAATGAAAAAAACATAAGCCGGTTCCCACGGCAGGTGTCAGCAAAGCGCAAGAACCAGCAAGGTGAATGAGTCTGAGCTGTTGGATCTAAGCAGCCTTTCACCCTCCAAACGGGTTGGGCTGCGGCTCTCAGAATCTCCAGCCAGGGTTGGGGAATTCTGCAGGAGGCCGGACCGCGGGGGCTGCTTTGCACATTGCTCCCACATTCCCCCCAAACCGGGGACGCGAATTCCGCAGAGCTAGAGTTCCCCACAATCTGCCTGCTTCGAACTTTTTCTGGGTTCAGGCGTTGCATCTTTGGAGGGGCATAGCAGTGGCGTGAAGGCAGGGAGGAGGGATCTCTCTCCTTCCTGTGGGCTTTCTCTTCACCCTGGAGAGGGATGCCTGAAATACCTTCTCCTCCCTGGGATTGTTCAGTTCGTAGTTTCCATACAGGTGTGCTTTTGCTCAAAAGCGACTGTGAAGGTGCTGATCCGGAGATCCTTCCATTACTGCTTATGGTCAGGGGTCCCGGTGATGCTGGATTGAAGCTCCAACGCACATTAAAAACAGAGGACCTTCGGTTGCACCGTGATGGCCACAACTCGACATTTCTGACCATACCCTGCGGGCATTCCCCGCTTAGGGTAGCAGTGCAAAAACGGGAAGTAGCTTGACTTACTCTTGCATTGCCCCAGGTTCTGCAGAAATCATGTCTTCTCAAGCGAGTTACGTCCTGACGTGGGACCAGAACAGTAAGCGAACCTTAGCGAGCGCTCAGTTACAGTTCTCGTCGTGGCGTCCGCAGACCGGGCTAGGTCGGCTAGCTTTAGCTCTGATTAGTGTTCTTGTGGAAACCCAGTTTGCCCAGGTACCTCGTGATTTGATCTATCGGGTGAACCCGGAAAGTATGTTGATAACCAGGTTAACCATTAGCGCACACCCAGATGCTGGTTGGGCGAACCCGACAGATCGCACTGCCCGTGCCGTGGCCTGCGAGGAGCAGAGGCAGGCGACGCCAGCGAGCGCAACGGACACCTCGCCGCTGCCCGCTGGACGGACCGCTTCCTCCGCTCGAGGTCCAGGGGCTTCTGGCGCGCTGGGCTGCGCGCTAAGCACGCGGGGCGGACCCAGGCACCGCAGAGAACCCCAACCCTGGCTCGGGCCGCCCCCCCCCAGCAGCACGGGGGCTCTGCCGTCCCGCCCCAGCCAGCAAAAGAGGCTCTTGGGCGATTTCCCCCCCAGAAGCCGTTTTCCTATCGCACGAAGGCTGTACAGTATATCGCACGGCCAATGCGCGCCGATATCACTCGTCAAGAGACCCGTCCTCAGTCGGAGCAGGTCAAGAGCGGGCGGGGGTGAAGCAGAAAAGGTCGCAGCCGCGCTACCAGGAGGAGGAGGAGGAGGAGGAGGGCGTAGAGCCTGCAACAGCCAGCGGCGGGCGGGGGAGCACCCCCCGGCACAGCATGACACACTTGTTTTGGCCGCAGCGGATTGGCCGCCTGCTTATGTAAGAGCCCCAAGAAAGAAGAAGGGGCAGCCGGGCGTCTGCCCGCCCGCCGCGAGGCCGCCTGGGAGTTGTAGTTGCAGGAGCGCGACTTCTCCGGGGAGGCGCCTCGCCTGGCCTCGCCTGAGCGCCCGTCTGCTTCCTTCGCCTGACGGGAAAGCGAGTTCCCTGCCCGCTCGCGCCGCGCGCAGACTACGCCTCCCAGGGTGCTGCGGCAGCGCACGCGCGGAGCGGCGCCTGCCTGCCTGCCTGCCTCGCCTGTGGTAAACAGAGTGCCGCCGAGGCGGCGGGCTGCTCTCGTGGCCCCGCGTTCGGCTGGAGAGTCGCGAGCCCGCGGCGGCGAGAAGACCAGCGCGGGAGCGAGCCCGGCCGGGGGAGGCCCGGCGGCGGCGGCGGCGCTCCGCGGGCCCTGTCCCCGCCGGCGCCCTCGTCCTCGCCCTCGCCCTCGCCCTGAGGCGGTGATGTGGCGGCGCTGAGGGCCGACGGGCGCGGGAGCGGAGCGGCGGCGGCGGCGGCGCCATCATGGCGGAACCGGCCGGGAGCCCCCCGGCGGCCGAGTCCTCCTCCGCCTCTTCGTCGGTGGCCGCCTTGGACCCCGAGTTCCCCCCGCAGAGCCGGCCGCGCTCCTGCACTTGGCCGCTGCCCCGGCCCGAGCTGGTGGCCGTGGCCGAGCCAGAGCCTGGCGACGCGGCGGCGGCGGCGGCGGCGGCGACGAGTCCTGAGGAGCCGGGCGGCGGCGGCGGGGACGTCTCCGGGGCCCCGGCGGCGGCGGCGGCCGGCCCGGGCAGCGGCGGGGCGCGCAAAGGCGGCGGCGGCGGGAGCTCGGGCTCCGGCGGGGCGCGGCGCAACGCCTGGGGCAGCCAGTCGTACGCCGACCTGATCAGCCAGGCCATCCAGAGCGCGCCCGACAAGCGGCTGACCCTGGCGCAGATCTACGAGTGGATGGTCCGCTCCGTGCCCTACTTCCGCGACAAGGGCGACAGCAACAGCTCTGCCGGCTGGAAGGTGAGGCCTTTTCCGCGGGCGGGGAGGAGACCCCGAACCCCCCCCCGCGGTTCGCGCTTGGCAGCCCGCGACAGCCCCGCGAGGTAGGCCGCCTAGGCGCTGCCCGCGGACTATGGGGAAGAACGGCCCTCAAGAAAAGCCCTTTAGCTGCTTAGCCGGCGCGGCCTCTTCCTCGCGCCCAGGGAGGAGCCCGTCCAGGATTAAGAGGGCTGGCGTGTACCGCACAGTCTAGAGGGCACGATACAAACGGGGGGAACGACAGCTTTCCTGGCCACATTTCCAGTCTGCTCTGTACTGGTTTTTCTCCTGAAGGAATGCTTGGTGAGTTAGGCGTCTGCTGCGCACTTTCCTTTCACCACTCTACATTATCAGGTTGGCAGAAAACTTTCCTGCAACGTGGAAGTTAGCCCGTTGTTGTGGTTGTTGTTGTTGTTTTAATATATTGGGTCCTGAATGATAAAACGACTGCATTGCCAAGATGCCACCCTTTTCCTGAATCACGGCAATAGTAATGGAAGGCAGTATATAGCGCACTTTTCCCAACTCTTTTGGCAGGATAAAAAAAACCACAGGAATTCTGCTGATAAATTCTAAAAAGTGGCAGGAACAGTCCGACGTTTTGAAGGTTTTTGCAGGTGCATTGTGGAGATTCTGGCATTATTTCATCAGAAAACAGCTTTTAGTGCCAGCTTGCAAACCTGTTGCGTTGTACAGAAAAGTGCTCTGGAAGGCAGGGTAGAATGGCAGCCTTTGGTTCACCACTGAGTATCCACAGGTCCCTCCGGATATTTGGAAGTGGACAGCACATCTCTGGGCTGATGTGCAGTAGTCCCTGCCTATGTTGACTGTCTAAGTTAGTTGGAATGGGGATTTTGTTTAATCTGGAGCTCCAGGATAAAGGGCTCTTCTGGAAAAATAGGGCACTTCTGAGCAGGTGCAGAATGCTGGCTTCAGCAAGGGTAGGTTTGCTACTCTCCGAGCCCTGTAGATTGGTTTGAGTGGTGGTTTTGTCATCTTTCAAGGTTATGGATGGGATGAACGTGAACTCTTCCATTCTGCCAGGTAGGGCAACTGCTTTCTTTTCGATTAGGGAGGGGAAGGGTAAAGTCACAAAGGAAGGGACAGGACACCAAACAAGCTGAGCTTCAGACTGCCTGACTCTGTGGCTGTTATAAGTTGCTGAATGCTTAGGCAGTTGCTTGGCCTTGATCCCATTTACAGCGGACACGCTGGAACTCTTTAATCTTAACCCTTGTACGAGTTTCAGCCCCAAGTTGAAAGGACAGTGGATTCAACTCCATGCGTACTGGCAATATTGACTTCTGCAGGGTGTCTCTGGGCATAGAGGTCTGGGATTGGTTGAGCCTCCTTTTCCCTCTCACCTCACTGCCCTGATTATTGCGATGTCCCAGATACAGTGCAGTGCCACTCCAAGGGCAAAGTAGCATGCAGTGGTTCACCTGATCAACAGAACGGCTTTAGGGGATCCTTCCCTGGTTGCTGGAAATTAGAAAGAGGACAAGAAAGCTGCTTCTTGTAGGCCTTGAAGAAGGTCTAGAAATGTCTGCAGGCTTCTCTCTCTGTCTCCTCTCTCCCCAAGCTCTGAAAAAGTAAATTTAGCATAGGGGATTTTAGGATTTGGGAAGAGATTTTCAGCTTTGTTCTATTTTGTCCATTGCATGTTCAGTCTGGCAGATTATTGTTAGACCTGGATATAATAAATAACTGCCTAGCTTGTCTTGCTGCGAAGATGTCTTAAATCTTCTGCTTACCTCCCCATTACTAAAGATGGGTACTGAACAGCCACTGAAGGGTGGACTTTGGGAAGCTGTGCGGCAGATGACTCCCTCCCCCCCATGTTGTGCTCTCTTCTTTCCTTTCCTCTTGAGCTTGACCCTCCAGTTCACTTTGTTTCAGCACTTCCAAGAAAAACCACTCCCTGCCCCCTTTGTAAATGTTCTCAGCTGTTTCTTGGAAAGGCAGGAGTCCAGTCTAGGACTCTAGGCCAGTCTACTGCAGAAGACCAAATGTCACACAACATTTTCAGTCCCAGGCTTCAGTTCTTTGTCACCCAGCTGTGCCGATGCTTAGTATAAATAACTCCTTCATAGCGTGCATTCCTAGCCCTCACAACCCTTCTTTCAGAAAAGGAGCTCTGAGTCGAGAGGGGACATGTCTGTTCTGCTCTGAGGAAATGTGGTATGGCTGGAAATCTTTAAAAAAGAAGGCTCTTTTAAACATGACTCGTATTTGTTTGAAAAGTGGGCAATGCCAGCCATAAAGGCAGTTGACTCCTTCAGTGGCTACTCTTCCCTCATTCCTGTTCTGAGTACTGGAATAGCGCCACATGCATGAATTAATCCACTTTTTGAGAGCACACATATATAGTAAAAAAAAAAAAAAATTGGTTTGCTTTGGCTGGAAATGAGATAACTGTCATTAGTAAGCATAGGAAGCATCTGCAAAGGTCTGCCATGTTCCTGTATAGTGAGAAGCTTTTTAGCCTTTGTTTAGGGTAAGTTCTCTGTTGATGTTAAACATATGCTTGTGGCTCATGCTCACAGGGTGTCATAAGCATTTGGCATTGCTGTCTGCTCTTTTGGAATGTAGGGATTTATGGGTGACACTCTTTTGGTTGGAACAGAATTTAAAATCACAGTGGCTCAGCCTTTTTTTCTTAGTGGCATGAAGATGTGAATCACTAAGGTTTGATTAATTGGAGTTCTAAAGGCAATTACTGAACAATATATTTTTTTTTTACAGTATTTGGCTACACTTTATTCTTTATAGCACTATGTAATTTAAAAAGAGATCTCCTCTGAGGTACAGATGGAAGAAGCACATCTCTTGGCCATGAGACTGAGTATGATTTGGAATTTGTGGCATGAAACCCTGTACTGGGCTTCTCCCGTGCAGATTGCAAAAAGAAAAAGACAAAAGACTCGATTTTTCTGCTTGCTGTCATAGCTTAACGTGAAGATGTGCCAAACTTGCTCTAATATTCCTTTTCCGTCTCTTCAGAGGAATATTGTAGATTGCTGATGGCTCTGAATGCTTGGAAATGGCTTGATGGATTTTTCTCCTGTCTTTGTGGTATAGAATTTAAGAATTAACTGAGTTAAAAGGAGAATATTCAAATGATGTAACACAGTGTAGTTGTACATATGTGTTTTCCTATTAATGGTTTATGAGTACGTATTTTACGTTTTTCTGGTTTTGAATCCTACTTAGACAAACCTACACTTTGTATGAAGTGGAAGTAAGACAGCATCCTGGACTTTTTGGAGGGACTAGCCTCTTGCAAGCTTACAAGGGGGAAAGGGTGTGTTTCTGTGCTTTTTCCCCTTAAGAGCCTGTTTGGTTCTGGGCTGAGCAGGGATGAGGGAGGATACACTGCATCCTTCCTCTTTCAATACCCTCCCGAATTTCCAGTGCTCTGTTAAATGCAGAGAAGGTGCGGTGTTTTGGAAAAGCACCAATAGGAAGGTCTGACGTCGTTTTTAGAAAAATTTGTAAGCTCTTACAGTCCTTAACTGTAAGTATGCTAACTATAATGGCTGGGTTCATACAACTCTCTAAGCTTAATATAAGCAAGCCATATTATGGCTCTGGTTGATATATGAATCGAGCCAGTGACATACAAGGGCAGTGCTTCTCGGTACACCCAGTTGGCCAGGTTTCTCACTGCTGCTAGGTTACTGGCTACTGGTACTAGGAGGAGGAGGAGGTTTCACTGGTGAGGGATAGGGACAAAGATGAGGAAGCAAATACAGTTTCAACTTACAGGTAGTGCCCAGTTTAAGAACGAGTTCTGTTCCCAAGGTCTGTCCTTACATTGAATTTGTATGTAAGCCGGAACAGTATTATTGTATAAGTAGTATTGTGTATTTGACTTGAATTTTGCTACAGTAGGCTCTGTTAACTATGGGTCATCTGTAACCCTGGCATTCTTAAGCCAGGGACTCCCTGTGGTGATATTTCAGGGCACTTATGCTAGAGAATGCAGAGAGAATATTATCAACCAATGTTTCCTGACTGAAAGAGTAGATTAAAAAACAGGGTGTGCTTAACTGAATCAGAATAGGACAAACATGCCCCACCCCAAAGCCAGTTGGGTTCAGAGTCCCAGCGGGCACTTTCCCACTCCCTCTTCATGCAGCTCACTGCCTGCTCCTTGTAACCCAAGTAGAATTATCTTGGAAGGCTTCACTACCAGTTCCTGAAGAAATGTTTCCCCTTGAGAGCACGTGCAGAGGCAGACTGGAGCTGTAGCTCCTTCCCAGTGGCTTTCACTTTAACTCCCAGGATCCTGAAGCTGGCAAGAATCTAATTTTCACTGACCATAGATAATGCTACTCAGTTCAGTATCTATTAACTTTATGTAATCTGCCACTTAAGGATGATCTCCAGCTTTGCTGATATAGCCACCCTATTTATTTCTGGTTTCCACTCAACAAAGAACAAGATTCTTTTGCTTAATATGTATTGGAAACATCCAGGTTTCTGCTGGATGTTTATACTTTCAGAAATAGGACTTTAAGTCATTATGTGCTGCTTCTCCCCAGTCATCCTGAATGTAACTTGAAATTTGCATCATACCTCGTACAGCTTAATCCAATGGTGTACTATCTCTTCCTGTTTTAAGAGTCTGATGAAACACACACTTTCTCTCCCTGTCAACCCTACAAGGTAGACCAGATTAAGAAACAGGTGCCATGTAGGCCTAAAGCTACTTTTATTACAATGACTATAGTAACACAATCTTGCAAGTCTGAATGTGCTTCTCCTCCTCCCTCTTTTATCTTTATGTGAATTAGGGGGGTGCCTGCCTTAGGCATTTTTGGAATCTCTGCCTTAGTATGGGTTTAAGCCATGTTTATCTGTTTGTTGCCTTGGTAATGGATCTTCTTTTTCTCTGTCAAGGTCATCTTCTCTGCTCTCTACACTCCCTTACCCTTAATGCTCCTTTTTTCTAACAGCTGGCCTGCTGAAGAATTCTGGAGGGCTTAAAACCTTGCTTACTACTTCATTATATTTTGGATGTTCCCAGTTTGGGGAAAGCAGGAAAGCAGCTGTCTATCTAGGTTGCTGAAAGTCAGTCTCACTTAAATGAAGACTCCTTAGCAAGCTTAACAGTGATAGAATGGTAGTGGAATAGGTCCTGTCATGGATTGATGACTTATTAAAGAACACGATGCAGACAATAGACATAAATGGTCAGTTCTTGCAGTCAAGTGAGCTGTATAGGAACCTCTGCTTTATAACTCTTTCATATGTCATCTGGAGTTGGGAATCACTAAATTGTGTTTGCATAGATCAATAGGATATTTCAAACAAGAAGTAACTGCGGAATTCAAAGGGATTAATTATTTCAAAAGTAGTTCAGGGAAAGCAAGAGTAATTTACATTAGAGGGGAAAAAAGGCAAAATAAATACAGGTAATCCTCAGTTAACAACAGTAATTGGGACCAGAATTTCCATCGCTAAGTGATGCGGTCATAAAGTGTGATGTCATGTGACCACATTGCTTAGTAACGGTAATCCTGGCAGTCCCCATTGCTGTCATTAAGTGAGGTTTGTGGGTCTTTAAGCAAAGATCTTGCAACATCCTGCCAGCTCTGAACAACCAAAGTCAGTGGGGAAGCTGGCAGGAAGTTGCAAGTCCCAGGTGGCTTGCAAGCAGGCTGGCAGGCAGGTAAGTGGCTGCTTTGGGGTGGGGAGGGCGTGTGAGGGTCTGGCGTGGCACAAGTGCAGCGAGGCTTGGGGTGGCTGCTGCGGTGCAGGGGAGGGCGTGCAAGGGTGTGCAAGGGACTGGTGGAGCACGGCATGAGCACAGGGAGGCTTGGAGTGGTTGCTGCTGGGCATGGGAGACTTAGCTGAGCAAGTTGCAACCTTCCCTGCCAGCTTCCCCATTGACTTTGTTTGTGGGAAGCTGGCAGGGCAGGTTGCAAGCGTTGATTATGTGACGATGGGACGCTGCAAGCGTCAGAAGTGCAAACCGGTTGCCAAGTTCCCAGATCGCAATCATGTGACCGTGGGGATTGCTGGGACAGCCAGAACTTTGAGGAACAGTACCACTTGTTCAGCACCATTGTAACTTCGAACAGTTGCTGAACAAGTTGTTAACCAAGGACTACCCCGAAATAAATATTCCTAAATCTGCTAATGACCTGCTGGGACCAACCAGAACAATCTAGTGAGCAGTGTAAATGGCAAATTCTGCATAAAATTATGTGGAGAAGAGGGCTAGGGAAAAGTTGTTTCCTGTTTTGTCTAATGCTAGAACCCAGGGTCATCAGTGTGGCTGTGGAAGCCGTGAGTTGTCGTCTACATCTGGCAGGCAGGCTGCCCTCAGAACATTAGATTCTTGTCTCTGGTTTCTGCTGCCAGGCACAATATTCCTTGGCACCTCACTAACATATCGGTTTTCATGGGGGGGGGGTCTTGTGTTGAGCTTTTCCAGCTCCGTTATAGAGGGCAAATTTCTTCCTTGGCAGGCAGTAGGAGCTTGCAATTTGATACAGGAGGTGCCTTTCCTTCCTCCCAGGAATGTCTGAGTGTTTGGCTCATCAAACCATCATTTCCTGTCTGTCCTGGTGAGGACAGTTTGCCCCAACCAGCTGCCAAACTCTTGTAGGTTTGGAAACTCCTGAATGAGTATCACCATCCTACCATTTTAAGATCCATTTTAGAGGATAACCAGTCTGTACTATCAAAATAGTGTTTACTTGTAGTGAACAGAGACATGCTTTTTAGAGAGATAATTGTTGCTGTTTTTCCATCACTTGATATCCTGAAATAGAGTAATGGTTCCCAAACTCGTAGCTTTCCAAGATGGTGTGTACTCAAGTAATCTAGACTAAGAAACCCACAACAGAAAGTGCGGGGGGTGGAGTAGATATATGTGCTAAGAAGACAACAGAAGCTCTTTAAGTGGTAAAGAGTGTTCTAAAAATTAATGGTCTTTAAAAATTGATTCATCCTCCCCCCATGAAATTGCATAGTACAAAAATTAGTTTTTAGAAAGGGGGTGTCAGGTAACATGCTTTGAGCTTGCAGTCCTCAACTTCTGTTAAACATTTAGTTAAAACAGTTGAGCTTGTTCATGGGGCTCCGAGTTTTTTTTACCTTTTTTTGTGGGGGGGGGGATAAGGTTTGTTTAAGTATTGATTAAACATTTTGCCATGAATGTGGGGTCAGATTTAGTGATTTGAACCTGGACATTTTTAGAACCTTCTGGCTGGGTTCACCCATTACACTAAACCATATTTTGGTAAACTTTCATTTTTGTTTTAAAGCCATAATTGATTAGCTTCATAAACATGGTAAGCTAACAACAAACCATAATACAGCTCATCACAGTGTGTGAACATTGTTCTTCTAACTCTCTGTCCTAAAGCATTTTGCTTTTCTGTGACTTGTGAATTTTTTATTTTATTTTTTGGAGTGATTGTGACTCCTTCCACTCTTTTGCACCCAAAAGCTATGTGGTCCAGTAATACGGCACTTGTTTGCCCGTCGAAGACAGTCCTCAGAACCTCCAAGGACTGTAAAAGATACCCAGTGAGATTTTGGATCTAGACAAATGAGCCAAGGCTCTGACTTCGGTGTACGAGAGCTCCCTTGGTCCTGACGTGGTTTGCAGTGCTAGTGGAGAGCTGACTTCCTCTTTGTTTGTGCTGTTCCTTCATTCCTTGGGTTGGCTTTGGGTTTTGCAGTCTCACAGAAGCCAAGGCTTGCAGTTCCAGAGCCGCTCTGCTCTTGGGCCAAAGAGCACACTGCGGTTCTGGCAGACGAGGCCTCTTACCCAGAAGCGAAACCTTACTAGTATCCTTAGGAAGTTACATGCTGTTCCAAACCTCTTGGTCTCAAGTCACTCTGAAATGGAGCCAGAATCTTCTGGTTATGCAATTAGGTGGCATCCACCATTCCTTCTGGGGAGAAGGGGTGACTGTTGCTGGCCAGGTGCTTTGCTGACTCCTGCGGGGTGGAACTCTGAAGCAATTCACGGCCTGCGAACCATCAGGCGGGGAAATGAGCATCCTGTTCTAAATCAAGAACAGTCAGGGATGAGCTATGGTTTATATTTGCCCGATTACAGGGATTGTAGAGAAGAAGTCTGGGAGCCAAAGAATTCTTTGCTGGAATTTGAAAACAGCTTTGTGGCTTGGAATCCATGAACTTCTGGTTCTGTAGTTAGTGGCCAGTTGGCAAGATCGCTTGTGCTGTCACAGCCAACAGACAGCTAGTAACATTGGTTAGGAGGCAGAGGCAGAGGCAGAGCCAAGCCAAGGCAGCTCAAATTTCAAGGTAGGCGTAGCCCTAAGTGAGATTTGTGCATACTCCATGTTGCTTGGGTGGATAACAGTGATCCTGTGATTTCTGTCATTAGCCTGATGGAGTTTGGATAGAAGCTGTCCAGTCTGTTGCTTGCCGTCCTGTTCCCCACACGCCTGGCCTGGAGACAGATGAATGCTCTTCAGAATGAATTACATTGGCTCTGTTCATACAGAGTGCTAAACCATAAT
The DNA here is from genome assembly GCF_059951505.1 of Python bivittatus. NCBI lineage: Eukaryota > Metazoa > Chordata > Lepidosauria > Squamata > Pythonidae > Python > Python bivittatus. The sequence goes on along the minus strand of NW_028277094.1, from coordinate 12,371,436 downwards.
GCACCTTGTTTGCTTTTGGTTTAATGTGTTGCATGCATTCAGCATGCTGTTGCTTATCTAACTAACCATTGCCTAGCGCAGTGTGTGAACCCAGCCATGGAAAAGCCAGCACGGAAATGAAGTGGTAGAATTCTTGCAATTCTTTGGCCTGCTAGGATTGCAAATGTCCTGGAACCAGAAAAGTTTCTGATCCCTTTGTTGTGCAGGAAACAACAAGAAAAGAAAAGGGCAAGGAAACTTCTGGGAGAGAAAAAGGGTCGAAGGATACAAATGGAGCCCTGGCAAGGAAATTGGAGGGCTTGCTTGTGGCCTGCTTTGCCTCGTGGCTTGGATACCTCTATTCTGTTTCTTTTTCTTTTTTCCCTTTTATTGTAATGTTACGAATCTTGATACGTTGTATTATTTCAATGCAGTAATGTTTATATAATATGATTAAAAATGATTAACATTCTATTATTTAAAAAGCTTAAAGTATTGAAAATAAAAAGAGAAAAGGATGTCAATGTTCCAAGTAGAAGATTATTAACTTTTCATCCAAAGTTGAGTATAAGATAAAAAAGAACCACTGCAATTCACATCAAAGTACTAGTTTTATGATAATAGTTGCAGTCTTGAACTAAGATCTCCATTGTATTACTTAATGTGTGTGTGTATATATGTTGATAAAAGGAAATAAAAGGTAGGCGAAGCAAATTTAACAAAAGTTAAAATACCTAAAAAGTAAGGGGGGAAGAGAAAAAGGAAGTAATAGTAATAATTTAAAAAAAAGAAAAAAAAACCTATTGATTTCTGTCTGCCCTCTTTTTATACATTTGCTAATGTGCAATATTTGTAAGCATTCAGTCCCCCTTAAAAGTCAGACTGTAGGTGGTTATATTTGCCATACTGCATTATGTATGGTATATACGGGAACCATTCTTGCTTAAATTTAAAGTTCTATTGTTTAATATATAGTATTGGTTTTGTCATTGCTACGTATTCTCCAAGTTTAGGTTCCCAATCAGATATTGTCAGGATTTGTGTTTTTCGTTCAGTATTGAGCAAAGTTTATTCTTGCTGCTGTAAGCATGTATCTCATTAAATTATGATATTTCTTGTTAATTTTTCCTGAGATTATGCCTAATAAGAACACTTCTGGTTTCAATTCAAATTTAAATTCCAGAATTTTCTGCATTATACTATGTCCTCTATCCTATTTGTGTAGGTTTGAATACAGCCCCAAATTAGAAACAATTTGAGCTCCTCGCAACCGTCTTGAGAATTAAGAAGTATCACTGACTTCTTGCATTACAGTAGAAAGTTAAATTGACTCTATTACACTGATATCTGTGCATTATTTTTCTAACTGACCTTTATATAACCTGGCAGGCATATTGGTAGCCTTTTCTGTTAAAAGAGGCCTCTCTGACTCCTCCCCACCAAGTTTATGTACCGTGGATATGGGGGGAGAAATACAGCGAACAGGGGCGTTCGGTAAGACTTTCTATGAAGTCCGGTACTTGGTCTCAGAACGTGCTTGGCAACATCCTATACGTTAATTTTAAGTATATCATATCACCTGGTGGGTATTTGGAGTCTAATAAGATCTGACAAGCCTAAAGTCCACAGATTCCTGCTGTGGGATGGTGGGAGCAGACTGATAGGCAACCTTTTCTGCCCAAAAAGGGCAGGGAATTGTAAATGCATACCTAGAAGGGTAAGAGGGCTTCCTATGGTCCAGGAGCCTCAGGCTGCTGCCTAGTTGTCTAACAGAGTTTATGGGACTGACCTAACAGTCTGTCCTTCCCACTTTATCTCCAGAACTCCATCCGACACAATCTCTCTCTGCATAACAAGTTCATTAAAGTGCACAATGAAGCTACTGGGAAGAGCTCTTGGTGGATGCTCAATCCAGAAGGTGGCAAAAGTGGAAAAGCTCCACGGCGAAGAGCAGCCTCCATGGACAATAGCAGCAAGCTGGCCAAACTCCGTGGGAAAACACCCAGGAAGAAACCAGCCATGACAGTTACTCCAGAACCGACAGCTGACAGCCCAGTCTCCCAGTTTCCCAAGTGGCCTGGCAGCCCTTCTTCCAGAAGCAATGAGGACTCTGATGTATGGACCAGTATCCGGCCTCGAACCAGTTCGAATGCCAGCAGTGTGGGGCTTTCTTCAGTTCTGACAGAGCAGGATGACCTTGCTGATGAGGAACTCCTCCCTACACTTGTTTACTCCAGTGCATCCAGCAATGTGCCTCCCACAGTGACAGAGGAGCTGGAACTCATTGATGGCCTGAACCTAATGTCAGCTAGTTCCTCCTTGCTGTCAAATCAGCAGCCAGTTTCAAGTGGTGCGACCCAGAGGAATCCCAATTTCTCCTTGCGAGCCCCAAGCTCAGCTGCTCAGACCTCCTCGTTTGGCAGCTCCCTCTTCAGCCCCATTGATCACTTGCTCCCCAGCTCTGCCAGCCATTTCTCGCAGTCGCTGGAAGAACTCCTCACATCCAACTCGCCACCAGCCAGTGATGTGATGATGACACAGGTGGATCCAATTCTCCCACAGAGTGGAAGCAGGTTGAACAACCAGAGTTACCTGCTTCTGGGGGACCAGCCATCCAAACCCAAGATGAGCTTGGGAAATCTACTCAGAAAGCCTTTGGAGCAGCCGCTGGAGTCCGTCAGTGCCACCGCTTTGCCATCTGCCTTTACTATGGTGGCATCTTCTCAGAACCCTGTTGGCCTGTCCACTTTGAAGACCTCAGGCTCAGCACAGTCTGCCCAGGTGGTCCAGCTGGGCACCCAGCCCTCTCTGTCTGCTACTTTCCCAACCTTTGATGGGAATCAGGATAAGCTGCCCAATGACTTGGATGTTGATATGTACATGGAGGACCTTCAATGTGATGTGGATTACATAATCAGCACCGACCTCATGGATGGAGAAGGACTGGATTTCAACTTTGAATCCATTCCATCTACTCCTAGCTACCCTAGCACGTCCCAGGCTTCCAATCATAGTTGGGTCCCCAGCTAACTTCAGATGGACAAAGGTATGTAAATGCTGATTCTGGATTATAGGCCAAATTGAAATCTGCTCATCCCACCCCACAGCCAGCAATTTGGTCCTGCAAATTTATGGAAGATTAGATCCCTGCCTCCTCCTTTTTGCAGTATTTCTTGGTTCAGAAACACATGGGCGAGCCCCCCTTCTTTCAGGCAGAAATACTTCCAACTGCTATTAGCCAGCAGGACATTCTCTACCAGTTCTGTAAAGGGATGAAAAGAGGTTCAGCTATTACAATGCTCAGTGAGATTTCTATCCTTTGGGTTAAACTAAATGCCGTTTGGTTTTGTTTAAATGTCCATTAAAATGAAAGTAGCTGCCGTACAGGAGGAGGAGGACAGATGATAGAGGAAAAAGTCCGTGCTGTTCCTGCTTCTATTTGCATTGGGAGAAAAATTTCCTGTGCAACCATTGAAGTGTTCCTCCCAATAAAAACAGTAGTTCTGGGATAAAGTAGACAAGTGGAATTGGAATCGGAAATGTCATAGTTGAAAGAGCTAAATGGCTCAGTTTGGGTTCTGTTTTTGCTTGGTTTGGTTCATATGTCAGCTGTTTTGTTCGTTTGTTTTTAATGACACTTTTTCCCCCTCACATACTAAAATGTTTCACTGTTATTTCCAAAAAATGAAAGTTTGGTTTGGTGGCAACCAGTTGGCCATTTGTAAGTGAGTAGCTCTAATCATAAGATATAAAAATTAAACAAATAAAGGACTGCCTTCTGCAAATGATCCTAGGCAGGTTTGTGTCTTGGCAGACGATGGTTTACTGACCCTAAAGTTTCTTTACTGTAAGCAGGACAGCAGCTTAAACAGTTGCTCTGCAGCCAGTATCATAGGGGACTCTCAGCTCTAACTACTGGAGGCTTCACGCAGTGCTGATGTTCGGAGCCTTGCCCTCTCTTGAGATGGGCGTGGCAAGAAATTCAGTCTTTTACCTGAGGGGAGAATAGGCAACTTGGAATCCAACTGGGGGGAAAGTAAATATCCACCCCTTTCCTGGTACACCTTCTCTAACTTTGGTTGCCCTGAAGAAAACTAAACACTTTTCTTTCTGCTCCTACTTTCCCCCCCCCCCTTTCCCAGTGCCCTTCTGCTTCTGGAGCTTTTGCACACCCAGAAGAGTCTGGAATGCCAGGAGCTCTTGGTGCCTGTCTTTGCCTTGCGAGTGAGCTGGGAGCAAGAGGCAAGCTGCGGTGGGAAGAGAGAGATCCTGTTAAGTGCCACGTCTTTTCATGAATCCAGCATAAGCCCTCCTCCCAGCAGGAGCCTCAGAAAAGCCTTGGAAAGCGCTTCACCACGGCCAGACTCTTCCTGCCCTGAAGAAGCATTTTTCAAATTGATGTGCTTCAGACCCAGCCATGATAGGTCTGTGCTGTCTGAACCCACCAGCCGATTTCTGCCTCATCTGTTGTTGGACTTGGTACGCTACGCCTCAGTTGGTGGGACGATGGTCAGCCAGTCTTGGGGCTGCTTGAGTGGAGAGGTCCTGTCCTTTGTGCTCTTGTCCTGTTCCCGAGAAGAGCAGGTGGGGGGAAAGCCAGCTGCCCTATGTAGTGAGGAGATTGCTGAGCTCGTTCGTGCACATCCTGGCCAAGAGGCCCTTCTGGGAATCAAGGCCTAGCCTGGCCTTTGGAAGGCCCCACCTGGATGTGGTCACTGAAAGCACTTTCCTGAAAGCGCGACTGCCCTCGAGCAGGTGCTAAAAGCTGTTGCTGAGAAACCAAAACGCCTTCTCTGGGTTTGTTTCTGTGCTGCAGTAGAGAAATAGGAAACCCGGATCTGGCCTTAACCAGAGCCCTGATCAGTGTCGAATTTTTTCTTCTTTTTCTAACCTGGAAAGGCATTTTATACAGATGAACTATTTTGGTGGCGTTTTCTATCTTTCCCTCTTTAATATGGACAGGGACAAGGCTTTTTGTGGTAGCCTTCAGCCCATTTTACACATCTCCGCGTTGAGTGCCTTTTCCCCCCTCACTTGGCCTGTCAGCAGCTGTGCTATTCCAAGTTGTATCCAGAATGAGAGGGCAGCTTCTTGGGTGCTTTATAGCTGGGCAGGGAGGAGGGAAAGGGGCACCAAGCTAGCCTTGTTCTTTGGAACTGGGGTAGGTGAGGGGGCTGTAGATAAATACCTGTAAAGTTAGCAGCAGATTAACTAGAAGCTTTTGTTAAACAAAAAAGGGGGGAGGGGGGGGAAATCCTGTCTATATTTTAACAGAAAATCCTATGAAATGATTGACTAAAAGTAAAGGGCCTTTTCTTACAGCTTTGTAAGTTTTGATACCAGAGAGAACACTAAAGCACACAATGCTGGGAATTGATCTGAAGATGGGATGATGGGAAAATGGGTGGGGGCAAGGGGTGGTGTTTAGATAAGACTCAGAGGCCCCTCCTCCAAGGAAGGGGGAGTCCTAGCTCCTGGAAGCACAAGGTTGATAATCTTGTATTCCCAGCAGGAGTCTTGGCGTGGTCTAAGCCTTGGAACAGCAAGGTTGCAGCTGCCACTTTGCTACTTTGGAGCCCTTGACCTCTTGGTGCAGAAAGCTGTCTGTGGGAGGGCCACAGCTTACCTCTGTCTGATGACTGACAGCTTGGGGGTGGCTGGGGGTGCTTAGGGTTGACTTTGCTGTGGAGCCCGGTTGGCAGTGCTCAGAGTATAGCTCTGATTGCAGGGTGGCAGTTGCTTTGTCATGGGCATCCAATGTGTTCCCAGGCTGATCTGGCCTCTCCTGCAAAGACCAGGGTAGTTAGCGTTGCAGAAATAAAGTGCGAGGAACTTTTTCCCAGCATTATTCCTCCTCAACAAGGGGAGACGGTGTGGGCTCTATTCTGCCATGGGCACACTTGGAGATTCACCAGCAGGGTTGGAAAGGGAGGGGAAATAAGAGTTCCTGGAAGGGCAGACGACACAGGTCCTTCAACAAGTTCGTTTTCAGACTTCCTTCCATTATCTTCCTACAGTTACTGAAAGCCATTTGTGGTGAGGGTGAGGAAAGGCAAAAGATGTCTGCATGGAAATGTGTGCAGTAGGTTACGCTTACAGCAAACCATAGGTGTATTCGTATCCAAGCCAGCCCTCACAGTTCTTTCATGGAATGGTACTTTTGCAGAAGTTGGCTAAGTTGAAAAGGAAGGGGTGTCAGTTGAGAGAGATGGTGCCCTGGCCTTCCACTGTCAGAAAGCTATTATGCCAGTTTGCTCTCTCCAAGCAAGACCTAGTTAATTATGGGAATATACTGCTCCCCTCCCCTCCTTTGCATGGAGCATTGTAGACAGAAGGGGCCTTGATTAGGATCAGGGAGAAGCTAGAACTGCTGTGGCCCCGAGGCCTTGCGTTGGGCTGCAAGAAGAGATACAGATGTAAGTCACAGCCTGTATATCAGGTGTGTATAAGTCTGTTAAGAATTGCCACGCATCTGATTTTCCCCCTGCAGCTGCACTAATAGGGGTCCATAGGGCATCCTGCCCCATAAAGGTATCAGAACCTTTGGGTTGTTTTTATTCATCTGTACCCTGCGTAAAGGAGAAACCGGTCTTCGTGATATAATATGACCTGTGCTTTCGGGATATCCTGCCTTCAAGGAGAGCATGTTTCTGCTTTGAATTAAAGATGAAGGTAGTTGTCTTCTGTGGCATGAATAATGGGATCTGCTGGGATCCAGGACAAGATGTCTGTTCGATCTTTATGCACAGCCCATGGGGGCTTGCTGAGCTGTTTCCACCAGGATGTTGGTAGGGATCCGGAGTCCTCTAAATGCAGATAGACTTCAACTCCACTTGTGTGCTTTGCTGATGAGGCTTTTGCTCATCGGAGTCCCAGACCATTTGGAGTTGTAGGTCTTCATTTGTGCCTAGCTTGAGGAGAAATCTTCAGGCTGGCCTCTTTCCAGGGCAGAGTGATGAGGGGGGTTGTACCTGCCTTGGTGGAGGCCACAACGTATTTGAATTCTCCTGCTTGTCCCTGGGAGGGATTGGGGGTTCAGAGGGGAGCTGTTGAAGAGCCATTGTGCCTGAGGACTTGACTTCCCCCCTGAATAAACTGTTTATTCTGTTGCTCTGTCCCCTTGAGCAACAGAATCACTGTCCAGGCATTCTAGTGTCTCTCCCTTGTCCCAGCCCCCCTTCCCCTAAGTTTTTGTGGATTTGCTGGAGGGCAAAATGTGACAAATAAACCTTTATAATCATCTGTGTTGGAATAGTTCTTGTTCTTCCCATTTCAAAATTTGCAAGAAAGGTTTCGGCAACGGGAGGGAAGAGATGTCTTTGGAAAGTGGGTTGTGCTGGAGGTCATAAACTTAACATGTAGAGGATTGTGTGTGTGTGTTTAAATCTAAATGCCAGGTAATGGGAAATAAATGTTGGCAGGGATCTAGCATGCAAGTCAATAATACCTGGTTTCTGCTAGAACATCACTGAGTGGGGCAGCAAATAGCAGACTGTATGGCGTTGTGTCTCGATTGCAGCCAGACCAAAGCCTTAATGGAACTCTTAAGTGTGAGCATCCACAGGGTGCACCTGCAATATGAAGCAGTAACTCTAGTCTTGGGGGAGTGGGGGAGGGTCACAGGTGGTAACTTTCAGGCACACATTTTTCTGATGTCTCATAATGGCCAACCAGGCATCCCCAGCAGCTCTAGTGGGCATGAAGAGACAGTCTCATCTGTCTGTCGAAATAACCAGATGCATTCTTGCTGGTGCTAATCCCGTTCTTGGCTCACCTGCCTTACAGTATAGTGGTCAGCATACCTGTTCCTGAAGGGAAGAAGGCTGGGTCTGATAAATCTTACATCTTTGAACACAGCTGGGAAAGGCAGAGTAATCTGCCTTTGCTCCAGCTTGAGGAGGGTGAGGGCGAGCTGCAAGGAGAAAGAAAACAGCATAGCCGCTGGTGGCGCGGCAGAATGTACGTTTGGAAAGAAGAAACACCTTCTTGTGGAAGGGGGGGTTACTCACATGTGCTGGATCACTCTGTTAACAGGCCAGCCCTTTACTGGAAGCAGCAGTTCCATACCTTGGGTGGAAGGGGGAGAGCCACAAAGCTATTCTCACGTCTTCAATTGTTTTGGCAATGGGAATTTTGCATGCCATGGGCATGCTTTGCTCTGGGGCGAGAATGGTCACTCGGGCGCCTGTCGGCATGTGTCGGTGCAGGCAGGCGCCACGCATCAGGGCCGCCCCTCCTGGAGTGGCTCTGTGTTCAGCTGTGCAAGGAGCTCCCCCAGCCTGCTCTGGAGGACTCCTCGGCAGGCGGCATTCCAGCACTGGGAGGCCAGCGCGTTCCATTCTTTTCCTCCCACCAGCAGGCTTGGGAGCAGCTTTGCCTGCCTCTGCCAAGCCAGCCACCTTCTTCCCACCGCAGCCTGTTTAGGTTCACCCTCTTCCAGGAAGCAACGCTCTGCTCCCTCAGCCCTTGTGACCTCGTCAGCTGTAAGCTGCTCCTGATAAAGTCTTAAGCTATAATGTCCCTTGTCCCTCCCTTATAGAAAAATCTGAGCCCCACTTTAATAATGAAGTTATGTAGCAAGCCTAAGTCATGCAAATGCGAACATGTGCTCATACTTGCAAGCAAGCTAATTTGGGAGCCAGTGTACCACCCGATAGGATGGTGCAAGTTCAAATTTGTTTGGAAATACTTGTTCTCTCTCTCTCTCTTTGAAGTTTCCCTCTGTGGTAAACACAGAAAGATGGGATAATGGGGAATAGTTTAATCTGGGCAAAGAGACCTTAGCTCAGTGGGGTGGTACATGGTTTCAATTAGGAAAGTTCTGGATTCAGTTGGTAGCATTTTCAGTTAAAAGAATCATCTGGGAGATTATTTTGGTGTGGGGAACTATCCTCAGGCCAAGCATCTTGCCATCATTTAAGGCATATTTATACATTCCACAAGTTTGATTTCAGAGGCAACTCAAGTTCTGTGCTCCAGAAGAATGAGGGTGGGGATCCCCAGAACTTCTTTCCAGGGCAGATTGATTGTCCTGAGGAACCAGAGATAAAAGAGCATCACCTGCTGGTCAAGGGTTGCAGTGCAGGAGAGGTTAAATAGCGGAGACTGACCCCTCGGACAGAGGAGCAGGAGCAAGTACTGCTCTAGGAGTTATTGGCCACTGCGGCAGCAGTTCAGTGTTGGTAGGAGAGCTCTAACATTTCCCTTGGTGTTCTGTGGGTTCCTGGCCATCATTCAGGATAATGGCATGCTAAGCCATAATGCAATGGGTTTTGTTTCTGCTTAGGGGCTGTGTGAACCCAGCTTATGTGGTTTGCAGTAATGGTTCATAGTTCAGCGTGATGTATAACCTTGGCCACTGTGTGGAGGTGTGCAACCTGAGGCTGCTTTTCTGCTTCATTCCCACATAGCTCTTAGAACTAGCTTTGGGCTCTCTCAGCTACATCAGCCATGTAGATAGCTTTTCAGAGCAGAAGGCACTTTTGTCAACAGGCCCACTTGAGTCTGAAGACCTCCTCAAAGTACGGATGGATTTTCCTGTCAGCAGGTTTCCATAGTATACTAGTATACAGTACATTCAGTGCATACATCTTATTTCTGTAGGCAGTATACTTCTGATTGCTCTTCCTCTTCATTTTCAGGGCCTTGATTTTTCTAATTAAGACTACTACCTGAATAAACTTTCTCTGTGTGATTCACAAGTTAATAGATTGATTGATACTGTCTGAATACAGTGCTGCAAAGAAGGAGCATGCATTCTCAGAATAAGGAGAGCACTGGTCCTGATAGAGCTCATCCACTGTCCTTTTCACAAGCATTTCTGTAGAGCAGTGCCCCGCATCTGTTGCCTGCCCCGCATCCTTTTGACCCTAGTACATTTTTAAATCTCTAATTTCACTTCCTGCTACATCATCACAACTTGAGCAGGAGAGGCTATGTTGTTTTTTAAAGTGAGTTATTAACACACAGAGAGTAGCATTTTGTTCCTAAAGAAAAGGGGGACAGTCTGTGGTACTTGCCTGGTGCATGTTGTCTTACATGCTCTGCCACTGAAGGGGCTGAAACTGCTCAGCTGAACCTATAAGCCGGTACCCTTCCGCACAGGAATGAGCATAGCAATTGGTGCCAAGATCATGTACACAGCGCTACGCTAGTTGAGGTTAGCTTTCTCCACCCTGGAGCCTTTTAACCATGCTAGACTGCCAGAATACAGGCTGTGGCAGGAAGCTGCTGGAGAGGTGGGACACAGAGGCAGCTGTGCATCGAAAGGGTGTGCCCACCCTTCATTTAGGCCCCTTGCGGGAGAGGAATAAGTGTTTACTCCGGCTCCGGCTTTCCCAGCCCATACAAACAGCTTTATTAATACCAGTTGAGGCACTTCAAAGGTTCCTTCTAGTCCCGCGTCAAGAAGAATGTGTGTCCTGCAGGAGAGTAGGTAGCTCTGTACTGCTGCCATGAGGCTCTAACCGTAATTCCAGGATTTGGGTCCTGCTGAGGGAGGCCCTGGTTTCCAGTCTCCAAAAAGAAGCGCAGGAGCCTGGGCTGCCATGACATCCTGTGATTGCTTCTTAGGCTGCGCAACGCAGGCCACTGAAACAGATCCCGGCGGCAGCCGCTGCCAGCAAACCCCAAGGACAAGCCGTTCCCAGGAAAACATTTTGAAAGAAGAGAGCCCTGCCAAGTCTAGCAGGAGGAAGGGCAAAGCCCGGGACTTCTTGACGCTCCTGCATCACTCAGATAATAGGCTGTGGATCTTCGTCAGGAGCACATCTGAGTCGGAACCTGGAAGCAAGAGGAGGTGGGCGTGAGTGGCTGCAGCTCATCAGCTTCGTGCGCGACTCTTTCTGCTGCTCCTTTTTTAAATGCAGAGCAGAGGTGGAGAAGGAAACACGCAGCCAAATTTAGAGTAAGCAACGTTCATTCAACAAACAGCGAGCCTTGTTTGAAGCTGCTTAAAGAGACAAGAAGGGAGGGCGGCTAGCAGTGCGCAGCCCTCTGCCAAGTTCTGATTTCCCCAGGATGCTGGGAGACCCCTTTCCCTCCTTTATACACCCTGTATTGGTCTCCTGTCCAGCTGTTACATGCCAAAGTGGCATGGAAATATCCCATCATTCCAAAAGCCCAGCTTTACCTTGGGAGTCCTTTTTCCAAGACCATCTTCTGTAAGAAGAAAAGCATTACATCAGAAGCAAGTGAATCTCTCTGCCCCCCCCCCCACAGCTCTCTTGGCATCTAGATGGAAGGCCAGGATGCAGCTGGAGAGCAGCTAGGTTCCTACTGATGCTTGTGGCACAGAGGGACCCAGGTCATATGGTGCTCCACGCTATGGACAAGAGCGCTTCTCTCAGAATCACCATGAAGAGACAACCATCCAAGAAGCTCAAGTCATACAGCACTCAGGGCAAATACGGGGGCTATAGGAAGGCTGAATTTGGACACTCCTGTAGGCGAGTTCAACAGGCATATCCTTATTTACCCCCTCTGGGAACACATCGATTGACTTGAGAGGAGTTAGTGCTCTGTCCTTGAGCAAGATTTCGGTATATGCTGCTGTAAATGAGATCTGTTCTACCTTCTGGTAGAAAGCACTGGATCTCCAGCTGCTCTAACTCAGACCTAACCCCTGTTATGTGCATACAGGCGCATTCACAAACATCCATAGTGGTGATGGCAGCAACCGCATCTCTCACTGAGAAGATGAAGGAGGCTCCTCATCTCTGCTCGCTCAGTACTCACTTCAGCAGCAAGAATGCCCAGAGAATGAGCAGGAAGGAGACACAGTCTGTGACGATCCAGATCATCTGATACGTGGCACGAGGCTGGGAGAAACACAGAAGGCAGGCCAGGGTGGACTTCAGGCTGGAAGAGGGGGTGGACAGCCAGCTGGCTGCCTTCTCCCAGGGAGCCAGACTGCCGCAGCAGACACCGGAGTAGCCCCCCTACCCCCAGCAGTCTTACCAGCAGCCAGACAGGGCGCTGCATCTTCTGTAGCACCTGGCAGGCATTGGTGGTGACCGAACTAGTTCCAGCACACCACAGGATGGAGAAGAGCCATGGGGCATTGACCACGTACAAGTTGACTGAGATATTGTTGCGGCGGTATTCCCTGCAGAAAGTGGGGGGAGGTGTGCCAATAAAATGGGAGGTCAGCACCAACGCATAATAGCACAAGTTTGCATGGAAGGGCTTGAGCGAGGCTGTGGCTACATCCCAACCTCTGGGAGTTTGAGGCCTCCATAGGCAAACACTATCCAAAGATTACACGTCTTTCGTTGGTTGCTTTCCAGCTTTGCTCACTGGTTATTGGAGGGGGTGGGGGGAAGTTATGCAGAACGCTGCTGCTCCACTTGAGCCCTCCCAGTCCTGTTTCTCATTCTTTTGGCTTCAGAGATCTTTGTCTTCCGCACCCCACACATTTCCAAACCCATACCTTCCATTATAAAAGCTGGGCTGGTGTTGAAACACAGGTTTGTATAAAAGCCCTCCTTAGATGTGGCTGGGATATGCACTGAGCTGACCAAGAAAGAGACCACCCCCAGCTCTAACCTGATTTCTGTGCTGCTCAGATTTTGGTAAGGCAGGTTGACCCGCGGCGGCCTTGCTGTTTTGTTGCCCAAAATCTTGGAGCCATAGATCTGCTGGAACCTTGGTGCTTGCTGTTCCACCTGCTCCCGAAACCCGTCAGGCAGCCATAGGATCTGGGAGTAGAGAAAAGAGGGGATGAAGCAGGGTCTGTTCACCCTCTATCACCACATTGGTCTAACATCATCTGCAGGAGCTACAAACGGGAGGCTCAGGTTATCTGGATCTGGAGCAGGGAAAAGAGCCGACTACAGCTGGGTAACTAACTTTTCAGGGTCAGTATCTGGAGAGGACCAGATAGCATAAGACTGTCCTGAAGCAAATTTTTCAAGGGGAACTATACTTTCCCTTTCTCTAGCCATTTACAATCTCCACAGACCCAAACGTTTGGGTGCTGCCTAGAAGATGGATTGGCCTTACTCGGGGCGGGGAAAGCTCACCAGCTCTGGGGTGATGCCCGACTGGAGGACTGTCTGCACTGTGATGTTAACAAGGTGCTCATAGTGGGGGTCTTCCTCTGGCCGCAGGTCAAACATGACAGACACCTTGTGCCTCTTGGCCTCGCCCAGCAGCTCCTTCAGAGACAAAATGTGCTGCGTCCTGGCCTGGGCCACCTCTTCTTCTGAAAGGCTCCATGCTGTGGGGAACGGATGCTTCTGGCAGAGGAAAGGAAGCAACCCAGGCTTAACCACTCACTGGGGTTGGATAGGCCAGCCGTCATCTGTTGAGCTGTCCGTGCAAAGCCATCGAGCAGGTCTGTGCGCGTATTCGGTTGTCCCGTAAGTGAAGGAGCTCAAATCAGCCTCTCTATTAGTCCCATCACCCCTAGAAAGCATGGGTGTTTCTTACAGAAATGATCCTTGTAGTCCAACACATCTGGAGAGGTGTCAGAGAGGGAGTTCTCTCCCTACCCCATTTTTATGTGTAAGGGGCAAGAGAAATGAGGTTACTTTTAGAGGAAACAGGAAGGGTCCTGCAGCTCCTGGCTGCCAAAAATTAAGAGCATGGAAGGCTCTTCAAGAGCGAGGACTTGTGCTACAATGCCCTGGTTGTGTTCCTACATTTTGCTTTTGTGCAGGTGCAGAATACTCCCCTCGTAAAAGATAGTACGGAGTCATTTTTCCATCGGCTTTCTGACACAAAACATTCCCTATCAACCATGCTTCACAGAATCCAAGGTGGTTCACCCCCCAACATCAACCAAATCCAGATGATCAGGCTGCACATTCAGCCCAACCCAACCCAACCCAACCCAACCATGTTTTGATCCAGCAGCACCATCCTGCTCTCACCTGCAAGAACCAGCTGCCAGCATCAAGTTGCTGCAGCTGTGTCCAGTTGAAGGTGTTGGCATTGGACTGGGCTTGGGTGGGAAAGACCTCCTGTATGTTTGTGGTCCGTAAGAGCTTCTCATCATGCATAAGGAAAGGGATCCCATCAGCACTGGGAGTGAAAAAATAAAAATAACTGGATTCTGGACCTTTCTTTCCCGTGTGGGGGATGAGGAAGCATTCGGATAGATGCCTCACAAAGCCAGGAATTCCCGTTCCCTGCCAAAACCTTCCAACAGAGCCCTCAGCATTCTTACCTCACCAGGACATCTGTTTCTAAGACACTCACGCCACAGTTGACTGCCTTCTGGAAGGACATCATCGTGTTCTCTGGTGCAAGCTGGAGAGAGGGGAAATGAAGGTGATGTTGGAGGGTTTGGGGTCCACCCACTGATACATTGACTTCTAGCCTGTAGCCCGTAGCATGCCTCCCAGCTCTCCAGGGGGGATTCAACATCAACTTACAGGTGGCACGGTCTTGGCAGGTGAGAGGGTACTTATGAGAAAGAGATGCTCTGGAGCTGGGACACCCTCCTAATCCAAGAGGAATAGGCAGAAAAATCCCAGCAAGGCTAGGCTGTAAAAGTTAGCATGGGAAAAGCTGCTGCTCTTTTAAGGACACATCCTGTCTTGGTAGAAACAGGCCAGCTGTATTGAGGAGGAAAGCTTCAAGACAACATCTCCAACCTGGTGTATTCCAGATGTGTTGGGCTTCAACTCCCCACATTCCTACCTGATACAGCCACTGGGAATATAGAAACTGTTCTAACACATCTGGAATGCACTCAATTGGGGAAGACTGCTGAAGAGAGTTCTGTTTCCCCAAAAGTACAAAAACTAATCCCAACTGGATATCCTAGCATCATCTTCCAGCTGGTACTCCATTGTTGTTCAGGCCACAAAACACAATTCTCAGCGGCCATGACCAGAGGAAGCATCCAGGTATTTCAGTTTCTCGAAATGCTTCTGCAGGGTCTCCCCCCATGGGAGGCCCTAGGAGCATGGGCAGCTTCATGCTAGTGCAAATCTTTTTGGAGCATAACATCTGTAAACTTGCCTTTGCTGATATAGGTGTGAATCAGAAGCATGTGGGAGGGAGGGCAGCCCCTAGAAGCCACCGCCAAGGCCTATCCCCCACTCTCCCTTTTGTCCCTCTGCTCTCCTGAAAGGGAGTTACTTACCATGGGAGCCCCACGGTGCCCAAACAGAGCTGGTTTGGGAGGAAGCTGGCCCTGCTCCAAGAAGCAGGGAGAGTCAATGCCCAGGGGGGCCAGGTATAAGGCCAACGCCGCACCCAGGTAGAAGAGCAGGAGAAGGAGCCGGAGAGCTGTAGCAACACAAATGGAAAAAGACCTCAAGCAGTCAGCGGGGAGTTCTCTGTCCACTTGAAGATCCCCAGACCAGCTTTCCAAAAGTCTATCTGGCCCCCCGATAGTTGACTGATCTTCACCTGTCCATTAATCCTAGGAGGCTTCTCTCCCTCCAGGGATCCCTAGAACTGTAGGCTTGGAAGCAGCCCTTGAGTGAGAGCCCCTGCTCAGCGTAAGAATCCAAATTAGCGCCTCCCCAACAGGTGGCTGCCCGGATTCTGATTAAATCCACCCAGCAGAGGGTTTTGGCCCCAGTGACGTACAGCTCTTGTGTTTAGGAAGGCTTTCCTAGCATTCAGGTGGAATATGCCACCCCACAACGTGGGACTGTTCCTCTGTTTCCTGCATTCAATGCTGCCAGAATGCTGCCAGGTGATCCTAAGGAAACAGCTCCACAACAGAGTCGGGGACACTAAATCCTGGATCCCCACCTTCCAGGGGCCTTTGAATAAGCCCACAGACATCTTTTTAACATCTCAGGAGGAAGCTGCGTCCGTGTGCACTGCGGAGGCATCGGGTGGAAATGAGTGGTGCCCAAGTACTAGTTCCAAGGGCTCAGTCCCAACTGGGCTTCCATGAAGAATATTGCCCCCCCACCCTTCCCCGCCCCAATACCTGCATGGGAGATGCGGTAGAAGCAGTCTGCTACCGGCCAGGCAAGCAGAGTCAAGCCGGCCACTGCGCCAATGTGCAGGAAGGGGCCGATTGCCTGGTGGGGAAACAGTAAGAGTTGGTTGGGCTTCTCAAGGTGGCACGGAGGGAAAGTCGGGCTGCAGATGCTGCAGCAGAAGCTACGGTCTGAATCTGCCCGGGACTGGGGAGAAGGGCAGCTGTGTCGGGAGGGTCACCCCCACTCCCTGAAGGAAATGGCCCCATATCGCTTGTATTTTTCCAGCCAAGTCCTCATGTGATTGTGTCTCCTGCTGCCCTTCATCCACCAGGACGTGCAACTTCCCACTTCCTGGCCTTTTTTGGGTTCTCACGCAGGGAGCTACAATCCTGCGGCAAGGAAGACCTGTCTCTGGAGACCCTTCCCTGCCAAATGGCGCACAGGTGGCTATCACTGAGGGCTCCCGGCCTGCCAATTCCACGGGGTCCAAAGGTCTGGCCATCAGCACGGGCTGCTCGTCCAGAGCTCAGATATTCCCACCCTATGGCTGCCCAGCCTCCATTATCCAGGGCCCCACGGAGGCAGCGGGCAATCTCTCCACATGTGAAACGCAAGCCATCTGCCGCAGCTCAGTGAGCAGGTGGGAAGAGAGTGCAGCTGGACGGGCAACCTGCACGGGTCTCGCTTAAAGCAGCAGGCACAGGCAGCTCCGTCTGAGGATCCTACCTGGAGAGAGATGTGGGCACTCTCCCACTGTTCTGACCACTGAATTTGCAGTCCCAGAAAAGCAGCTGCTACCATCAGCGCGGTCAGGATCAGAAGGCCCTGGAAGAAACCGAGAAGACAGCTTCAAGGCCAAGGAAGCCACCTGAAGGACTTCTGTCCTTGCCATGCGGGCAAGACCTTCCAGCTGCTGGTGCGTTGGCGAGGGATAATCAAGAGGAAGGCATTGCGTAAGAAGCCTCACACCAAAAGGTGGCCGTGAACAGAGTGCAGCAGAAAACCTCATGCTTCTGGAAAGAAAAGGAAAGAAGGTGTTGCAGCCTTACCTTGTGGAGCCAATGTAGCTTCAGGGGCTGGTGGCAGAGCTGTAGGCAGAGTGCCAAAACCTGTGAAAATAAAGGAAATATGAATACAGTCCCACTCCCCACATCCCCACTGCTGTTGGGGCAAGGAGGAGAAAACCTTTAGGGCAGGATGGGCTGACCTTGCTCGGAAAGACCCTGAATTGAGACGCTCTGGAGTTTATCCCAGTCTTACCCAGCCAAGTGCCCTTCTGGATGTGTTAGACTACCAGTTCCCTCAATCTCATGTAGTCCAGTATGTCTGGAGAGTAACAGGTTGGTGAAGATCACCATACACCAAGAAAAGGAAACATTCAGACCTGACTTGTACAATTAGCATCTCTTTTCTTGCCTGCCTCCTTAACTCTTCTGCCCAAGAGCCCCACTACTAAACATGAACCACCCTTCTCAGCACCCTCCCCTGTTCTGGCTTCTGAGAGGCACGCCTACCTGCTTCACCACCTGATTTTGACTAACTTGAGCTGGAGAAACTTGCTTGTCAGTTCTTCAAAGTGAACCGGTATCCATTGTGCCAGTATCATATTGGCCTCTCAATGTTGCAGAGATTACTCTGTTAGATGCTGCTGCACCACTCCTCCCTCGTCCTCCCTGCCCATGAATTAGCGAGTCCACATTGCGGGACAGGACACCCATCAGCATTCAAATGTTCAGTTTATAGCACAGATACATCCTGAAGACGCTCCCCTACCATCAACAAGAGGTTTGTGTGTGGTGGGGGGGTGGGGTGGGGGGATACAGAAACCATGCCCTTGGAGCCCAGGGAGCTTCACTCCCTAGCCACTGCAAAGTTGGGCCAGGACATTCCGGGGGGCGGGGGCAGACGGGGAAGAAAAGATACGAAAGAGGCCCTACCAGGAGCAGAGAGGAGTAGGTGACCAGAGCAGCTGTTGCAGAGAGCATCACCACTGACCAGTCCAGCCACCATTCCGTCTTCTGGAAGAGGAACCTGTTGGGGGGGGGCAAGTAAAGCTTACTGAAAGCTCAGAAAGGGGCATGATGGGGTGGGGGAGTAGCGGCGCCTTCTACTCACTCATTGAGGTTGTGGAAATCGTTGAGAGTGACGAGGGCCAGATAGAGCCAGACCAGAGTAAGAAGGCAAACGCAGAAGAGGAGGAAGAACCAGGCACAGTCGCACTGCGGAGCAGAGGAAGGGGTCAACTGGTGATGCCACCCCAGAACTCCACCATAAGCAGGCTCAGATGGAGGAGCCAGACTCCTCCCAGCCAGCCCCACCTCCACCACGCAGCCGCTGCCCCACCTGGCCACAGCAGAGGTCTCCTCTGAGCTTTGCTCCCATGCACCCGCGGGGAGGGATTCTCAGGCCATTTGGACAGCCCACCAATGTTTCCCACAAGCGGTTTAGCCAATGTCCGGCTTATTTGGGGGACACAGCACTGGACAGATCTGGAGGAGTGGGGCCGATGGGAGGGAGAGGCTGCAACCCAGGACTGGGGATAGCTCCCTCCCCAGAGATGCTTGGGACCTCCGTGAGTCTTGTCTCACAGCTGCAGAGACACCCTGTTGGCCTTCTGCCATCTCCCCAGAGTGACCGCAGCCCCCTGCTCCTTCCTGGGGCAGGAGGTCCTTTTCAGATGTCCCTGCTTGCACACACACCTTGCTCGTCTTCAGGGCCTTCTTGCTGTGAGTCCAGCGGCAGCTGAAAAGTCCAAGGAGGCAGGTGGTGCAGAAACCGCAGCAGCCGCCGTCCTTTGCCATGGTCAGTCACCTCTTGGGGGGCAGCCCAGCCCTGCAAGGTGAAATGGGCAGCAGCTTGGTGGGCCTGGCAGGCAGGCGCTTCTGGGAAGGACAGGGCTGGCAGGAGTGGAAGCGAGGAGGGGAAGGGAAAGAGATTCCACGGACCCCCGGCCTGCCCCCTTGCTCTTTTCCACCACCCCAATGGTACCAATGTGGGGCAGTTTGGCAAGGGGGAGGCGAGCTCGGCAGGATTCTCCAGCTCCTCAGACTCGTCCCCTGGTGGATTCCCAGAAGAGGCTAATTCAGATGAGCCACCAGCAGGGAAACCCGCACAACCTGGCCTGCTGAGCTTCCCCGGCCACCCCGCCCCAAAGCTGCAAGTTGGAGCAAGCCTGCAGTGCACAGAGGCACTTTAGTAAGTTGCTCAACCCACCATCTTCTCCCAGGTGGGGAAAAGAGGGAGGAGGAAGGGATCACGCTCCTCCCGGGAAGTCCCACTCCCAGTGTAACCTCTGGCTTTTTCTTCCACGGACAGGAAGGGTGGGCATCACCCTTACCCTGCTGCTGGAGGGGAGTGGGGGTGCAGGGGGGAATCATCTGGGCTTGAGCACAGTGCCCTGGATCCATGTCACAAACCATATTGTTGTAATTTGATTTGTGTTCAGATGAGCACTCAAGGCAGGTAACAACATGTTTGTTTGTTTTTTAAATCAAGAGATTAAAACCTAACTACTAATACAGAAACCATTCTACAGGCAAGCTGGTGATGCTAAAACTATAACAGATCTCATTCTGCTTTACTGCAGTGTGAAAACTCTGATTTTTAACCCGTGATGTATGTCAACCAAATCTGGCCTAGTTGCAGAGGACCAAAGCATTCCCTATGTGTGCAGCACCAGCCAGGGGCCTGACAGACAGAGGCATGAACGCCAGCCATGTCTACAGCACCAGAAAAGTGCACAGACCTCCCTCCCCCACTTCTGTGCCTGCCTCTGGGCCCTTCCCCACTCACCCCTAAGGGCCACCTCAGTGTTGCTCCATCTTGACCCAGCCTTAAGTTCTCCTCAGATGCCCAGGAGCTAAAGCAGCCTTGCCCTCTTATTCATCCAACACCTTTTAGGGCAATGATGGTGGGAGCTGTCCCCTCTCCACCTTGCAGAGTCAGATGGGCTGCCTTAGGAGGGACAGAGGCCAGTGAAGAATTGGCAATGGGGCGGCCAAGTTCTTGCTGGGGTTGTTTTCTGCCTCTGGCTCAGGGGGGGCTGGAGAGCAGCCTCCCTCTCCCTCTGGTCTCCAGATTGCAGGCCCTCTCGGGGAAGAGCCCTGCAAACCCTATTTTTTCCTTTTATTGGAAAGAGACCCCAGACTATTGGAGAGGGGAGCGTGGGGTGCCTTTGGCACATCAGCTGCATGTGCAAAGAACTGGGGCAGAAGGGTGGGGGCACAGCCGCCACCACAGCATTCTTCGCACGGAAGGACCCCTGTACACGACTGCACAACAAAAGCATTAAAGCATTCACGGGAGGCCCTCCAACCCTGCCCAGGCCTCTTAGACCTGGGGAAGGGGTTGTCATGGTTACCACCAAGGCGTCGGGCCTTGGTGCACAAGGACAGTGAAATAGGGGCTGGGGGGGGGCAACAGTTTGGCTATGCAACTCAAAAGCACCAGCCTCCTTGCCAAACCTTGTCTTGCAATGGAGTTCTTTAGCCCGGGGCGGGGGGGGGGGGGACTGCCATGACTCACTCCTGCAAACTTTGTAGAAACTTGGCACAAGACCAGTTGCCTTTACTGCAAACAAACCCTTGCGCAATTTGGATGGGGAGGGGGTAGGGGGTAGGGCTGCAGCCTGCGCTAATGAAGGAAAGCTTTCTCTCGTCTGAAGATGCTCAAGTCGGGCGACTTTTTTTTTACTCGGCCTTTTTAAAAATCTCCCGAACTTTCCAAGTTTACGTTCCTGGGGAAAGGAAGAAGCTGGCATCCAGCCGGTTGCCTCTGCGCCGGCGGGACAGGCTTCTCTTCCCGTGCTCCCGGTTCAGGTGGGCGCTTTTCGTGGCGTAACCGTGACTTCGGGAACGTGAGCAAAAACCTTGATCTACTCAGGGAAGAAAACGAGGGAGGAGCAACATCGCGCTCCTCCGAAGACAGAAAGTGGAAAGAGGAACTTTTCAACAGCTGCTGCTTTGCATCAGTGGGTAAAACGGAAAATGAAAGTCTTTCTCACCGGCGGGGAAGGGCGGGTGGCGAACGCTGTTCCCCAACCGTTCAGAAAAGAGTCTTCTCCAACCTGCCCGCTTCCTGCTCCCGTCCCCACCCCTGGAACCCCTTCGCCCCGACAGACCCCCCCAGAGAAAGCGACCACTTTGCGCTCAGCGGACGCCTTCCGGGCCACTCACCTCGGCCAAGGTTCCAGTCCTCGTGGAGGGCAGGCGAGGGCGGGGGCTCGGCCTTCCTTTTCCGCGCTGCGCTTTTGCTTTTTGCTGCTGCTGCTGCTGCTGCCCCCCCCTCCTGCTCTCACCTGCCGGGCTCCTGGCGCGGCATCCCGCGTGGGTGCCACCTACGGGCAGGCCCGGGCAGGCCCAGGTGTGCTCGCGAGAGGCAGGAGCGAGCGGCTCTGGGGCTGCGACGGCCGGCGGCCAGGGAAGGCAGGAGGGGCTGCAGCCCTGCCGCTCTCTGCCAAGTGGGAAGCGTCTTCTGGGGCCGCTGCAAGAGGCTGGCGGGGCCCGGCATGGGAGGAGCCACTGTCCCAGAGCCTGGCTCGCCCTCTGCAGGCAGCGTCCCCCCGCCCCGCGGGAGGAGGCGGCGGCGGCGTGAAGCAGGCGGAAAGGAAGAGCTGTCCCGGGACCCGCGGGGGCCCGCTTTCTCCGGCTGCCGAACCCGGGGGGAGCGCTAGCGGGCAGCCCAGAGTCAGGAGCCTTCGGTCTCCTTTGCTGCCACCTTGAGGGCGTTCAGACGGCTGCAGCTCAGCCCCGGGAATCCTGCCCACATCTTCCCTTAAATCCAAGAAGCGCGTGCCTCGGTGCGGGGTGAACCCTAACTAAACTGAACGGCTCCATGCCCCAGAGAAAAGCGAACTCTTTACGGAGGTATCCTGTTAGCGAATGAGCCATGCTTTCTTTCTTCGTTTTTTGTTTTTAATCCGATCGGTCGTGTCTGATTCTCGGAGACTGCCTGGACTGTCCCCGCAGTTTTCTTGGCAAGGGTTTTCAGAAGTGGGTTGCCATGGCCTCCTTCCTAGGGCTGAGAGAGAGGGCCTGGCCCAGGGCCTCCCAGCTGGCTTGGTGCCTGGGCAGGACTAGAACTCCTGTCTCCGGTTCCTAGCTGATGCCTTTAACCAAGGCACCAGACTGGCGCTCTCTTCTTTCTTTAACAAACTCTGATTGGCTGGGGTTACATGGGGAGGCCTGAGAAGGCCTGCAGGCCTAGGCAGGAAGCCCCAACTCACCCCCTGCCATTTGCTCCCCTGGTTCTCCGAGCACACTACGTTAGCCCAGAAGCCGGTGGCCAAGCAGACCCCCAAGGGAGCTTGCCAGCAGGGCAGGAGAGCTCCTCTTTCCTGCTGGAGGTCGGCATTCTGGCATTAGGCACTGACTGTCTGCAGGCTGCTTTATGACTGCGCTAAAACTATTTATCTACTCCCTGTAATTCAGGAAGTAGTAAAGAGCCCCAGAGCTCTTGGCCGCCCTTCAGATTGTGAGGGGGGGATGCGTGGGCAGCTCCTATTCCATTAGGATGGCCCCATGAATACCACATCGCAGGACATCCCTCCATCCACATCACACCCTTTTCTTCTGGAGTGAGCAACTTTACTCAGCGTGGAAAAGTAAGTCAAGGAAGTCGACAAGGACTGAGATAAGGGGAAGAAAAGGAGACGGTAAAACCATTTAGATTATGCCTCAGCTCCATGCAAGGGCATCTGTCTGAGTCTCCCCCTTCCTCTTGACCCATTCACTCTTCCCCCATTCATTTGGTTGGCAACTCAGCCCTTGTTCAGTTTCTGGGTGGCCAAACACCTCAGTGTGTTTCCTCTGGGCTGGCTGCTCTCTTTGGGGTCAAGCCACGTTTCTTCAGCAGCCCTAGGCCACCCAGGCAGAAAACTCATATTTGCTAGAAAGGGTCCCCAGCACGTGTCTTCTGGCATGGGCGCTCATAACTCTGCATTGTGAGGCTGCAGGCCAACAGGTGGGGTAGAGGAACTGGCTTGGCTACCTGAACTGTTTGTACTCCACCTTCCTATTTTGAAACACTCGAGGAGGTTCCCAGTTGCATCTTGTACATGGAAGCCTGTGGGCTATGGCATGGGAGCAGGGCGGGAGGCAACGGAACTGAATTCTCCCCCCCTACGAAGCCATCACGGCCTTGGCAGAGCATATGGTGCAGACAGCCCCTGTGGATTGCAAGTGGTCGTAGCACATTGTGTGATCTCAGCCCCTTCAGCTTTATTCCATAAAGCCCCCTTAAACAAGCCATGGCTTGCCAAAGGAGTGTTGAAACTCAGCCTGAGCATTAGCCAAACCCTTACACGGCCACCCTGCCATGCCCGCTTCCCATTCTTGGTGTTTAACTGCATGGAACCTTCCCAAATCCTGGCCGCCCAGATGAGGGACACCAGAAAGCCTCCCTCCCCAGGGAACTGGTTTTCATTTGCACAGCCCCAGCAGGACTTTGTTCCTAGTCTCAGGCCTAGCCGGTCCCACAGTCATGGAATTGGCAGTCAGGCTGCAGTGGCCTTCTTGAAAGAAAAGCTTTCCGCTTCAGCTTGCAGGGAGCAGGCATAGGCCTCCACTGTCTCCAGGAGAAGACATCAGGGAGCCCTTGTGATGCAAGACATTTGAAGCCAAGCAGAACATTTCCCCAGCATCCATTTAGAGCAGTGTTTCTCAACCTTGGTCACTTTAAGATGGGTGAACTTCAATTCTTAAAGTGACCAAGGTTGAGAAACACTGATTTCAAGGAGGCACCTTCCTTACCCTTCCTGGCTTTTAAAGGTTTCCAACGTACTCCCTGGAATTAGAAGAGGGGGCAATGAGACACACGCTCATGTGTGAATGGTCACCTCTTCCTTGAAAGTGGGGTTTCTTCCTTTAAGAACAGCCCAGGGTGCTAGCAGTGAGAATCAGTCAAAGCGGCCAGTTGCATTTATGAAACACCTACCCTCCGTGGGATGAAAACACAACTCAAGGATAGAAGGTCAGTAGCCATTGCTCTATCCCACCTTGCGGAACATCAGACATTTCCCTTCCAGCCTGAAAAAATGAAAGCACCAGATTACTACAGTGAAGTTACAATGCACAACAGCTCGAGATACCTCAGTGACAAGAGCGTGTACATGTGTGCATTCCTGAAAAGGAGGTCTCCAGGTGGAACATGGGCTGAGCTCACGTGCTTCAACTGTGAACCCTCTGCCAGAAACTCAGGCAACTAAAGGCATATTCTGCAAGACAGACCCAACCCAGTCAATCAAATTTTGTCCTAGAGTTTGGTGTGAACCCAGGCTGCGTGAATAATGGATGTTCACTATGTTGTGCAAATGCAAAAAATTATGCTGCTTGAATCAACTATGGTACATTAGGGGAATTCTGGGAGTTGAAGTCCACACGTCTTCAAGCTGCCAAGGCTGAGAAACACTGGTATACAAGCACAGCCATCGGTCTCACACAGCATCGATCGATTATCCAAGCCTTCTCTGATGTCGGAGTCTTGAGGAAAGTTAGAGGCAATATCTGTGTATAAGCTATACAGAACGAATCACAGCCTGCAGCTCCCTCCAGAATTAACTGGGCCACGAAATGTGGATTCCCGTAGCTTTCTGGGGAGCCGCAAAGCAAGGAAAACCCACCCCAGCCTTGCGCTCCTGGGCTGAGAAAAGCTGCTCCTTGCTGAGTCTTGGGCGGTAAACAAGGGAACCATCTTCAGCTAAGAAAAAAATGTGGGTTGTTGCCCAAGGAGGACTCCGCCTAGGAAGCGGCTGAGGGTGGGTGCTTGGTCTGAAAAGAGAAACGGAGGGGGAGTCCTGCAAAGAAGGCTGTTGAGTGGATTGGGCTTGGTTCCAGGCCTCGTGTGCTCTGAACGAGGTTGTGCCCAGCTTGGAGGGCGTTGGCTCGGCCCCTCTCCGGCAGTGGGGAATTCCAGAGCGGCTGTCCGGCAGCTGGCGGAGCACTTCCTTTCTCTCCATAATGGGGTCATGGGCTCCCAAACTGCTGGGTGGATTTTGCTCCTGATCATCATCTAGCATTGGCCAGGACAGTAGCATCCTAGGTCAGTCGCACAACAAGCTTGGTATGTGGGGTCTTCAACAGACCCAGTTAGGGTTTCCTTTGCAGTCGCTGCACCATCAACTAACCACGCTAGTGGGCTTCGTGTGCCACACGTACATAGAAATAAAGTGCCTTGTTTAGCCTGCTAAACCGTCCCTCCCTGATACCCAGCCAGGTCCCTCTCCTTTGATGTGTGCTGCCCACCCAAGGGGTTGCCCAGGCCTGCTGTCCCTCACCAGCCTCTGCCCAGATTTCCGGAGCTGAATTTGCCCACACACCAGGCTAGAACCCTCGCTGGCAAGCACAGCTCGGCCCTGGTTTTTTAGGGCTGTCCTGGGTGGGCTCAGCATTTTGTGGTCCTGTTTTCTCTGCTGCTTGTGATGCAATGTTTTGTAGGGCTGAGTGTTCAACCACATGATGGGAGCTGGAAGGCTGTTTTTTATGCACCTCGTCATTTCTGTCGGAGCTGAAGGCAACCCAGGCGTCTGCTACCAACCAAGATGATCCCCACTGTCCCCTCCTCTAGGGACACCTGTCAACCACAGGCATGTGAGGTAGGTTGGGAGGAGGCAGGGACTGGTTTATCAGGCTAAACAAGGCACTTTATTTCTGGTTGAGTGGCACATAAAGCCTGCTAGCAGGTTAGTCGATGATGCAGCAACTGCACGGGGCTCTTAATTGGGCCTGTTGAAGACCCCATGCACTCAGCTTGTTGTGTTCCTGACAATATCAGATGAAGCCATCTGTGCAATGGCATCATGATGCACGTGACACCTCTTGCCCCCCTCCAGGGGTATCCATATTATGTGAACTCAGAATGTTTGGTTGGCTCACGATTCACTATATTGTGGAAACCCAGAAAAGGGGTTAAATGAAGCCAAGTGTGTTGCATGAACCCAATCAATACATCTGTGAGTCTTCTGCTCAGTTGTGCAACAGCAGGAGATCTGCAACTTACCACCAAGTCCTGGTCATGAAGCCTGGCAGCAGCTAATTTATTTTGGATCAGTGAAGACCTTCTCAGCCACACATAAGGAAAAATTGCTCAAACAAATGTCAGATCATGAATGTGGGGCAAACCATGGCACCCTTACTTAGGTGTGGGTCTCCAGCTGTTTTGAATCATGGCGCCTTGCCACAGACAAATGCTGGTCATTTTTTTCAGGTGCTGGGCATTCCTCAAAAATGCAGTTAAAAGGATATCGATCCCCTTCATGTTCAGTTAATGAACCTGCATATGCTGATTCCCCACCCCCAGTTTTCTTCCTGCTGCATTTTTTGGGGTATTTTTTCCATCTCTGCAGCTTTTCCTTGAGTTTTGAGGAGACGTGAAGTGTGAGGTGGAAAGCGTTTTAGTCTTTATTCCATGAGATTTTTAAATGTTCTCTTGGGCTCAGGGTATATTTAATAGGTTCACCTTTTCTAGTTTTTTTGTGAATAAGGGATGACAGCTTTGCTACCATGCTTTATAGCAAACTCCAGTAGATGGCACTGAAGAATATGTAATCTCTACAAACTAGCATGACTACAAACTAGGAAGCTTCTCCTAGAATCCCAATTATCCTCTTAGTGAAGCTACATTGACAGAAAGCTTTGCCTGCTTGAAGGTCCTACAAATTCTGACTGTATCTCTCCAATCAAGTGGATGGGGCCTCCTGCAGTCTTAGCTCCGCCACATCTCCATTGGATCCCTGCCTCTCATGATTGGGTAAGCCAATCATATCAGCAGTAATCAACTGAGTGAGAGGTTGCCTCCATCAACTCTGGAGGAGGCCCTGGTGGCTCCCAGCTCAAGAAGACTTTGCTCGATTAGATTGTCTAAGACAATTACAGACTGGTCTCCCCCCTTGCTTTGCTTGGAAAGATTGTAGAGAAAGTGGGGGCCCTAGAGGAACTGGATTATTTGGACCCCTGGCAGTCAGGGTTCAGCAGGGATACAGCATGGAAACTGTACTGGTCACCCTTGTGGAGGGCCATTGGAGAGACTGGGATCAGGGAGTGCAACCTTCCTGGTCCTCCTTGAGGGAGGGTCTGGATGGGGAGAACGGACTCCAACTGAATCCCTCCGAGACAGGGACTTTGGGTTGGTGAGCCTAGCATTTCCAGAGAAATCCCTTCTTTGATTCTGAATGGGGTTGTACTCCACTGTTCAGAGGTGGTCTGCAGGCTGGGAGTTCTCCTAGGCTCACCGCTCTTGCTGGAAGAACAGGTGGCACCTTCCAGGAGAGCTGCTGGCACGTTGCCTTCCACGCTGGACTTGAGCCCAGGCAGAGGGCTGCTCTGTGATGTGACTCATAACTGCAAGTGTTGGCAGTTTGGGTCTTGGGATCGCATTAGGTCCAAGGGACCAGTCTGTCTTCTGCTTGTCCACTTTGCAAGGTCCTCTCCCTCCCTGCACAGCAGGAGACCTGCTCCTGAACCTTTGTCCAGGGCAATATCTCAAGGTAACTCATCTTTCTTTTCTATGAAATTCACCTGCAGTTTCACCCGTGATAGCAGGGCTATCCACAGGGAGGGGGATGCCGGTCAAAAAGGGTGGGCTTCAATCGCATGGTTGTGGCCACTGTCTTGCTTTTTCTGACCACCCTGCAGACACCCCTGAGAGCCATGGAGCTGCTTTCCTGCCCCAAGATTTTTTTAAAAAGAAAGCCCCCAGGTGCCATCTCCATACAGAGCTGGGAACAGACCTGCCTGAAAACCTGGATGGGGGTGGCCAGCCTGCGTAAGTAGAGGGGAGGTTTCTGCTGAAAACCTCACTCGTCTGAGGCCAAGCTGTGGGGTGATATGGGTGTAAGAACCAAGCTCTAATTAATGCAATAGGTGCCGATCTGCCTATTAGCACCGGCTTCCCTGCCCAGAAACAAAAGCAGCCTCGTGAAGCTGGGCTCTCCGGTGGCTGGGAACGTCTTCCATGCCAAGAGACGCGGAGGAGCGGCCTGCCGGAGGGAGCCCCCGCCGGGAGTAGCGTCTTGTGGCCTGGGGCTTGGCAAGTCAGGCAGGGCCGTGCCACGTAACTTCTTTCCCTTACCTGGCACCCTCCAGGTGTGTTGGGAATTCCCAGCCTGTAAATTAAGATTTACTGGGTTCCTTTGGTGATTGGCTAGTAGCTGCTGTGCCTGATGCGGAGTGGGGCTTGCTAACAGCCCTGGCAGGTCTGCGGTTGCTTCATCTGGCCGAGGTTGCATGGCTCTTTTTTTTTTAAATGCTATTTGTCTTTATTTGCATAATTGGTAAGGCAATTCAACTGTTCTTTGCACAGAATTCAAATTACCTCAATGCAGAGTTTTAGTTCTATATTTTTCTTTTGGTATAAATTTCATTAAAAGTTTTTAAAAAATATAAAAACTAACAAAAACTAATACAACATATAGAAAAAGAAGAAGGGGGAAAAAAAAGAAAGGAAAAGACAAAAGTGCAAAAAAGCAAAGATAAGAAGAAATAGAAGGAAGAAGCTTCCAATTTTCTTTGCAGCAAATACAGGTATGACCACAGAGTTCTCTCTTACTCTACGGTTACACAATGAAAAGCTCTCTTTTTTTCTATTATCTAATGATTTCTAGTCATCGAAACCACAAATCATGAATTCATTTTTTTCAGTTTCAAGCAAAGAGTCTATAAGAGTCTGCAGGGCTCTTGAATTCAGACAGACTTAATGAGCTAACTTCCAGCATAAGTCCTAAGGGCAGCCTGCCGCTGGGAGAGCCAAATGACAGAATGCAAAATGCTTCAGTGAAACACTCAACGCCAAGGGACCTTTGCAGGGGAAGAGACCTTGCAGGATCCTCCTCAGTCAAGACCCTGATTGGAAGCCATGCTGGAATGGGAAAGGCGGTGCCCGGCCTGCAGCCAGCCGAGAAGACCCTTTCCCACCTTGAGCCTCGACCTGCCAGGCCAGTTCATGTAAGCAGGAAGCCACGTGGCCAGCCGGCTCTCTCCAGCGGGGCGGCTCAGCTTAAAAACGAACCCAGCCGAGGGACTCGGCTCTTTCCCTGCATTTCTTCCAACCTGCAAAATCAAGCAACGGGGCTTGCCCCACATCAGCTTGGTTGCGAACTAGCACCATGCTTGCATTCAGCCCTTGCAGCCTATAAACCACAGCTTAGCATTTTATATGAATCTGGCCAATTCAATGAGCCATGATGAAACAAACCATGGGTTCTTGTGGGGCTTGCAGGGCTTCTCTTCGAAGCAGTCTTCCCAGCCTGGTGTCGTCCTGATGGGTGGGATCTGAGGTGCTGGTCTGGGTGATGGGAAGGGGAGTCAGTGTGTGTGGAGGGGTCACAAGGCTGGGGATGGGCTCTTGCAATGTCAGGCAGCTGCAGCGCCTTGTGTGCAATCTACAGCTGCACCAGCCGGTGGGGCCAAGCGCTTCAGGGGGCAGTGAGACTGCTTTGAACCCTGAGCAGGGCTTCGGTTAGTAGCTTTGATTCTGCCTGGCTTCAGCACGGCTCAGCATTACCTGTGACGCCGGATTCATCTGGAGTTCAGGATGGCTCTAACAGTCTCCGGGGACTCTGCAGTGCAGGCTCCAGGTTTTTCTCTACGGCTCATGAAGTGGAAACACGCCTGCCAGATTGCAAAGTCTCCAGGTCGTAATATGCTTTACTGTCAATTATGGCAGCCATGGCGTTGCTCCCATGTACTTTGGTCCATGGCTGTAATCAGCTTTTTATCCATTTATCGGTGCAGGACCTGGAGTGCAATATTGACTCTCCAGGTGCTGTCCGTGGTATCATAAAACCGTGAGCCTGGTGGGGATGTTTCTGGAGCAGCTGGAGAGACGTGGATGCTGTCAAGGCAAGGAAAACCAGACACCGCAGCAGTCGTGCCCCGCGTGGCTTTCGAGGCTTGGGGAAGAGTTTGCTTCCCCGGAGGCCTTGCTAGGCAAGCCTCAAAGCAGGAAAGAACCCTGTGACCCACCCAGCCAGCGCTGACGAAAAGGAAGAATATTCATTCTGCAGTAACAAGACTTTGGGGCACTTCTAAATCCCAGATTAATCTATCACTTGTCGGGAGAGAGGCGAATGACCTCTCAGCTGGAGGGAGGCCCCTTGTGTGAGCTGCTCAGTTCACCATTTAACAGCCCTCCTCACGAAGGGTCTTCAGATCAGAATCCTCTGAGCCAGCGGAGTGGAAAGGACGGGGAATGGCCGGGTGCTGGGAGGCTTCTCCCAGGGCCGTGAATCAAAGGGCTGATTGCAGCGATTCTGGATCCGAGGAGATAAACGGTGAAGTGATTTTGCGCGCAAGGATGTGAGTAACCCTCGTTTCCCATTCTTTCCCGGAGATGCGCTTCGTGATGTGGTTTCCAAGGCTCCTGCCACAGGTGGGAGGCTTACAGCTGAGATGGGCAGAGGTGTCTTGGTGATCTCTTAGCCTGGCCGTAATGCTGAAACCGGAAGGCTTGCTTTGGTTTTATAAGCAAGATGTTCTGAGGCCCGAGAGCCAAAGAAACTCTTCTAAGCAGAATAAAATATTGGTGCTGTCAAAAATGGGAGCAGGTCCAAGCGCCAGAGCCAGTGAATAACTACCTGAGCCTCTCATTCTTCTCTGGGCTTTGCTGAGTCTCTTTCTACTTCCTACCTTCCCGAAGTGAGCCATGAAGACCACTTAAATGAATCAGTGTGGTGCCCTTTGAAGGAAATACGGCGCATCCTGGAGCATCCTTAACCCACTGTAGATATCCACGTGACAAAGCTGTCTGGGTGTCTCTGTTTCATTTAGATGAGTGGGCATGATTCGGTCCAGTTGTTGTGACCCTCTGGGCAGCTCCCCTCAATTCCTAGACCTCCACTGTCTTGGGGCCACCTCCACCTTCGGGCTCGGCTGAAGCTTGTTTCTGCCACAGCATATTTGCCCCCCATCTGCCCCAGGGCTCAGGAAGGAATTGATGCTGAGGTCTCCTTCGTCCAGGGGGAGGAGATAAAGTGGCCCCAAGACCGCTCAGCTGCATCTCACGTCTAAACGCAGCAGCAAAAGGAGACTTGATGAGGACAGCCGGTCTTATAGCAAAGTGTTATTCCCCTTCCAAGGTTGCTGGGTATCTCTGTATTTTAAAAGGGATATGTTAAATCAATGGCCTGCTGTGTGCTGGACACCTTCCGGCTCTCTTGTAAATGTATCAGATAATTAGAATTTACTTTGAGGTTAGCCTGCACTGTTTGAAAAACGTCAAGGTTCCCTGAAAATATTTTTCATACTAAGTGATGTTTATGAATTCTCTCCACAGCACCGAATAAGACGTTTTCTGGAACCGGTCAACCTTCTTAATCTTCTTTCTTCTAAAAGTCAATGTGTGTTTCCTCTCGATTGCCCATTCATCTCTTATCAGGGCCTGCCAGACCTGAACAAGTGCAGAAACTGAACCTGTTCATAGTGTGACTAGACAGGCTCTTCTGTGAAGGTTATCTAATCAGTGCCTGGCCCTCTTGGGAAGAAAGGAGGCCTGTGGGGTTCAAGGTGGGGCATGTGGAATCTCTATGTGCAGAAGGCGTGAATACCACTGTTAGCAGGAGAAATCAGTTGCCCCCCTTTCCCCCTGTGGGCTCCTGGAAACATCTGACAGCCCCTGGAGGAAGCAGGACTGGTGGGTTTGCCTCATTTTCTCCCAGCAAGGCTCTCCTTTTTTCCCAAGTAGGCAGGGATAGAGCTTCCCAGTTTGCATTTCTGTATGGAAAAGACTCCTACCTGGACACTGTTATGGTAAACCAAAGGCAGGCAATCTGATGTCCTCTAGATTTTTCTGACTTCAGCTCCCATCAACTCCAGCCAACATAATCAAAAATAAGCAATTGCAGCAGTTTAAAATATTGTGAGGACGTGTCAGCCCTACAAGGTAGACCAGATCAAGAAACAGGCACTGTGTAGGCCTAAAACTACTTTTGTTGTTAGAATGGCAATAGTAACAGAATCTTGCGAGTCTGAATGTGCTTCCCCTCCTCCCTCTTTTATCCTTGTGTGAATTAAGGGGGTGCCTGCCTTAGGCGCATTCGGAAATCTCTGCCTTCCTGTGGGCTTAAGCCACGTTTATCTCTTTGTTGCCTTGGTAATGGATCTTCCCTCTCCCTAATCTCTACAGGATGCATGCCGGGTTGGTCAGCCTGGTGTAATCCACAAGGTGGTTGAAAGGTAATGGCTGTTTAAGGGAGATTCTTCTGCTCCTGGTGACCCATTTGCTCAGCCTGCAACTTGCTCCCCATTGCCTGCAGGCCAAAAAGTTTTCTCAGCCAGGAGGAAAGAAGTGAAAAGAAGTGTAAAATAACTTTCTGAAAAGAATCGGGGGTATTGGTGTCTCCAAAAATCCTACCAGAAAGCCTTCAGGCGTCTTGTAAAGGGCCCAAAGATACTGTTAATGTTTGTATTAGGAAATGTGTGGTCTCTGTTACCGTGATGCCATCAAACTCATCTGAAATGTGCACACAGGCAATCTGTGAAATGTGCGCAGATCATTTCCATTCCTGGCAGCCTTCTGCTTCTCACTGAAACAAAAAGGAAATAATTAGTAATCAGGGGTAGGAGTTTAATCCTTTAATCTTCCAGCTGTTGTGTTCCTGTGCCCCCAGCTTGGCTTGGAGAGGCAGATTCATCAAAGGGAAGGAAATGAGAACCGTGCAAACCTGGCTTGCCACACAAGGCAGACATTTTCTTGCGCCGTTCAGCCTTCCCGTTTAGTTAACGGTGCAGGCCCTACCACAGTGCCAGACTGGCACTACCTACTGCTGGCACAGTGACCTCGAAGGAGAAGGAGCCTGTGCTTAGCAGACCTTCCGCCACACGGGGCTTTCCTGCTTCCCGTGTCAGATCCTTTCCCAGAGCATGCAGAGCACCCTGGCCAGCCTTAGGCCGTGCGGGTGAAGCCAAGCTCTGGTGCCCGATTGCCTTGCTGCAGTATTAAAACCATCACTGGCTCTTTTGCTCTCATAAATCCTCGCTGCCACCGTGGGCTGTCCCTGTGAGGTGGAATGAGAAGATTTTATTTATTTATGAATGTGCTTTGTATTCAGATACACTGTCAAAAGACTTGGACAGGGTAACCGCAATGGAGAAACCCCTCAGTGCGTATCATAAAAGCCGATTCCACAGAGTTGCCCGTCTGTCGGATACCATCAATAAATGTCTTTATCTTTCCCTGGAAAGCTCCAGGGGCGACAGCCCCCCCCCCCCACGTGGCCCTTCTTTTCCGTCTCCCCCAGGCCTCCCCGTAGGAGATGACGGCGGTCTGAAATCGTGAATAATTTGATGCTTGGCTAATCAGAAGCCGCTCGGATTAAAAGATTTCCACTTGCTGAAACGTTGCCTCGGTCCCTATAAGCGACGGAGCGTATTTCCCAGACCTCTGCAGTCAAACGGAGCGATGAAGACTCAGCACCCGCTCAGCCAACCGTCCGCCAGCGCCAGCACCAGCTCCAGCACCCACGGCGCAGACCCTGCCGCTCCGGGCAGTCGCGCTGCCTCGGACCTGCCGCTAGAGGGCCACCAGCGAGCTCGGGACCCTGCCAGGAGGCGAGACTTCGCTTCGCTTGTTCCCGGGGCGCGGGCGGAGGTCGAAGGCCGCCCGGGGGCTGCGAGCGCTCGGGACGCGGGCCGGGGCGCTCTGGGTCTTGCAGCGTTTCCTGCAAATGCCTGTAGCAGCTAGTTTCGTGCCATCTGCCTAACTGAGACCCGGTCGGCTACTCTGAGTTGCAGCTGGGTGTTCACGTTCACCACGGGCTTGGACGTTGTGCAAACTCCACCTCCAGCAACCCTGAGGTCTCTTGTCTTGGACGATCTGACTGGCTTGGACTCAGCTCTGCAGCATGCCCCTGGCTTCTCCGTCGAGCCTCACAGCTGAAAAGAGCCTACCGGCCGAATGTCTGCTTCCAGATCCCATCCTCCAGTGTTGCTTGTTCACAGGCGAGATGCTGATCTCATTCTGCACCACCCCAACCCTGACCCTCTTTTAGTCTTTGGCGGAAAGTCTGCCCCAGGTCAGCCCAACGGCAGAGACCAGGGGGCACCTGTGGGGCAGGTCGAGTTCCAGGGCACCTCCCGCGTCGCGGAGAGCCAGACCCTCCCTTCCCTTTCTGAGGTGTGAGCAGAAACAGCTTAAGTGGGTCATCGCTGTGGCCTGCCGGGACGTCAAAGCACCTCACGACCAGTTGTGAAGAAATGGCAACGGTGAAAAGCAGAAACGGAGAACATACCAGTAATTTCCAGCCAGACCTGGACAGCTGCACGGGCAAGCGCCACAGCCCTCAGCCTTTGGGAGGGCAGCGAGGGGGCTGGGCAGAACTCAAAGTCACTGTCCAGCTCACCAAACTCTCGGCTTCCCCCGGCTGTGGGGCCCTGGAGAGAAGCAGACCAACCTTCTCACGGGAAAGGCCGAGGGAGAACGTGAGGGGAGCCCAATTCTTTTTCTTTCCAGGCGTGAGCGGCTGCGTGCTCACTGGGGGGGGGGGGCGCATTGTTAGAGGTTGCAGTGACGGAACATGCGCGCCCTTTTAGATGAAAGGAGGTGGGTTTTTTGTGGCGGAGAGCTTGTGCTGCCTAATTATGTTCCATCAGAACCTATGCTGTGTCCATACATCTCTTTCTTATCCCAAACAGAAGCCACTGCCAAGACAAGTTAAAGCCTTCCAGCTGAACTAAACACACATGCAGCGTAGTCCATATGCTACAGAATTAAGCGTTGCTTTATATGTGACAATGAACAGCATTTTGGCATTTAGGAGGGAAAATTCAAAGCAGCCCATTTGCCTTGGGGAGTCGGGGGGGGGGGGGACGTGTGTCTTTGTGACAGGCAGCTTGGAATACTTGACACCTCTTGGGAACGGTCTTTTCGGTCCTGTTCTTTGAAATTCAAGGAGCAGAGAAGTTATGTCATCGCTTCCAAACACAAACCTGAAAAAAAGATTGCAGCGAATGGGAACTGCTTGCCAAATCTGTGTGCTCCGCCCTGATTTACGGGTGCCTGTCGTTGTGTGAATGCCTGCGGTTTCAGAGCCAGGACTAGGAGCCTTACAATGTGCACGGTGGCTTTGCCTTCGGAGTCCCCCTCTTCCAAAACCAGTTCACTCCCTGCTAACTGAGCCTTCCAACCTCCTCCTGGTTAGGCTGAGCACTGAGCGAAAAGAGAAGGGGTCCTCGAGTCTGGGGGAGAGGATGAGTGTCTGCAAGCAAGACCGTCTCCATCCACCTCCGATGGCTCAGCAGGACACGCAGGCCAAGATGAGGCTGCTTGAGGGTCTTGAGGCTGCCTTGAGGCTGCCTCAAGGCCCTTCAGCTCTGTTGCTCCATGTGGGGCAATGTCTGTCACCCACCCTTTATCTAGGCAGCTTTAATTTGGACCTTGGCTTAAATGGCTCCCTAGGAATGTACGCAGAAATTAAAGGAAAAAAAGCAAGCTATGTTTTAGCGGTGTATACAATATGCCTATTTTACAGTTGTTCCTGCTGCAGTTTGATCCCCCCCCCTTTAAAATACCCTTTAAAGTCTGTTTGCACTCCCCTTGAAAAAGTGCATCCGTTTCCCTGGTGATGCAACCCCCCCCAGCCTGCATAAGTATTCCATGTCCCCCCCTTAAGATGCAGCAGAACCCCAGCTGTAGACTTGGCCAACGTGTCTTGGAGACAGGCAGGCTGTCTGAGAGAGTTATGGATCATCATTTAATATATGTCACCACGAGAAGCATGAAGCATAAATGAAAAAGGCCTGTTGGAAAGTTATAGGGAATTAATGCTGTGAAAGCCATGCTGGGGAATTTTAAAGAATGCTCAAACCTTTCTGCAGAACAACACAGATCTAAATCAGGGAGTGGCTACTTTAAAGAATGACTCACCTTTGTCTATTGAGGCAAGTGGAGTTTTAAAAACTTCTGGCTGAAAATAAAACAAAGGGAACCTGTTTCAGTATTATTTAACATCCCCCCCCATCTGTTGCTTTTTGCCAGAATCTTTGGGGAGCCCCCACTCCGGTCACCCAATCTGGGAAGCTGGCTATGACTCTTCAAGGGATTTCGACGGGTTAGGGTTAGGGTTAGGGTTGCAGCCACCAGGGAAGAAACTAGCTGGGAAATTTGTCTGCAAAGTTTATTATGCCGAATAGTTATGTCATCGGAATGAAATGTGAGGCTGGAATGGGTATGTTTTCCCCATTTTTCCGATGCCGGGCTGGTTGAGAATAAGTCACAGTAAATGTATTGGTAGCGTTTCATGATCCAACCCAGAGGAGGCCGGTTACTTTTGTAGAGTCTGGGTCAGCCTTTCAAGGTAGGTCAGAAACAGGCTCTACAAGAAATAGTAGAACTTTACAATAACAGAATCTTGGAGGCCTGGCAGCATTTCTCCTTCCCTCCCGCTTACGCCAAAGAGAGTTGAGGTGAGGCAGCCTTGAGTTTCTTTCCCATGCCTCCCTCTTTGCGGGGGCTAAGTTCATGTTCTCCTAACAGCTGCTGCCTCTTTTCCTCAAGGCCATCTCCTTACTCCTCTACTGTTTGGTTCTCGGTGGTGATGCGAAAAGCCTTGGAGGTAGAGAGTCAAGGCAGTTGGCCGAGATGCAGCCTGAGGGAGGCCGGCTCCTGGGGAGCAGGGATTCAGGTGGGTGGATTCACCAGGCAGGCATGCCAAAATGCAGCCCTCGTGAAACCTCCTCTGGCTGGAGACCATAACAGTTGTAGGCCCATGTTCCCGATTCAGCGTTTATGCACCTGGGATGTCCTGAAGCCTTGCAAAAAGTTGCAGGCCTCAGGAGGCTGAGCGTGACCCCGAAGGCTCTCAGTTCTAGTTGCTGCAGGCTAGGCTAGGAAGCAACAAGGCCTGAGCTGCTCAGGGCTATAAGGCAGGGGATAAACAGCAGCTGCCTCCATTGAAAGAAGCCTTGGCTAACGGTAGAATGTTTTCTTCTTCGGCGTTCGGTTTAATAAGGCTGCCTTTTTATAAATATGCAAAAGACCCTCGTTTGAAAGGGGGGAAATAAGCATGTCTTGCATGATAACAGCAGCGGGTTCACTTACTTAGCAAGCACTTCTTGTTCTTGCTCACCGATGCCTCCCTTCTAAGAAATAAATCCCAGGAAAGTTTACCCGCAGGGAGAATGCAGTGGGGGCCTCCTCCATAATGTTCACGCCCTGCAGAAGAGGGCTCGGCTGGACGCTCACCCCAGGGAGTGCAGAGGCTTTGACCGTGGGCCTGTTTGGCAGTTAGTCCCAACATAAAGGCGAGCGCGTGGAAGAGGTGTTCGAAGCACTGGGCGGTGTGGAAGGGAGACTTCAGGGAGAATGCTGGCTTAATTCTCACACGGTGAGCAATAAATGAGTAATGAGACTCAGACAAGCTCATTACAGGTACAAGGGAGAGTGGAGTGTTTAATTAACAGCTAATTGGGTAGCAGTTATAGGCGAGGAGAGGCCCAATCTTACTGATGGACGTCACTCTGCAGAGGGCGTAGAGTTTGTGCTGAGTTGCTGTTCAGGCTTTTCTGTAGGTCAGAAGGGGGGGGGGGTCCAATTTGCAGGTTGACCTGGGGGCTAAGAGGACCCTTACAGGAGTATCAGCTTGGAATGTGTGACTTCTGCAGGCTCCTCTCTCTGTCCAGCAGGAAGAGCTTCACTCCGGATTCAGACAGGCCACTGCCCAATGCCAGGGGACGCGTGACTGCAAAGTAACAGCCCCTGGCATCAGTGCAGTCAAGGCTTTCAACTGCCAGCTCATTAAGCAGCTGCACATCTGCCCAGGCTGTGGGTTGAGGTGGGAGGGTGCGGAAGGGGTAGGCTGCCTGCTTCAGACCACTGGTGGCAGAATGCCAATTCCGAACGCTCTTCATGTAAAACAGCCCCCAAGCAAGCCTGTCTCTGCAAGCAGAAATCTTGCCTCCCAGGGAGAAACTGTAATCCCTTCCCCCACCTGTTGGACTGGTTCATTAGAGCTAGCTAATTTCTCCCTGACCCCTTAAACTGGAGATGTCAGAAACTTCAGCCCGCATCTTGGCATGCAAGCCAGACCATTCAAAGCTGCAGGCCCTGCCAGGAGGCTGGTCTGGCATGGCACATCCTGCAAGAGGGCATTTTGTTGGGTGTGCAGAAGCTAAGCCACTGTTACAAGCACACAGCCGTATCACAAACATCCATGCGCATACTTACTGTTGGCGCGGGGGGCTGTGGGGAAGGCCAGAGAGAGAGAGAGAGAGAGAGAGAGAGAGAGAGCTGTCTACTGCCTGGCCTGGAGTCAGAAATCTGGGTTGGGGGCTGGTAAGATGTTCCCTTCAAGGCCTGGATGGGTGCTTTTTGCTGGCCAGAGCCCTGTTGAGTGGGAAGGGGCACGTCTGATCCTGACCTCCTCCAGAGCACTTGGGTCAATCAGTTCCACAGGATTGTGCAATGTCAAGGCAGGGGGTGCCCTTCAAAATCAATTCTCAAACGTGCCAGGGGCATCTGTTGCGTGTGGCCCCCCCATTCTTGTTTGGCTCCCTGTTAAAAGATGGCGTGGGCACTTTTAGGCCTCTGCAGAACCTTGACAGTGTCAGGCAAAAGTGGGACCGAGGTCAGGGTGGGAGGTGTGAACCGAGGATCCTGCACTGGCTGGGTGGATCCACTCCCTTCTGCCTGGTCTTTGGGGGGGGGCTCCTTCATTGCATGCTCCCCCCGGGTGCTGGTGGGGTATGGGGAGGAAAGCAGGGTGTCTCCGCAGGCAAGAGTTACGAGGCTTCAGGCATGCCCGACGGGGCCCTGACCGCAGGAGCCTGGCGCAGCTGCAGAACGAAGGAAGGGAAGAGGCTGTGGAGAGGGCTGCCAGGCTGGGTAGGATGTGCCGAAGCACGAAGCCCTAGAGATCACAAAAATGGGGTGGAAAATAAAATGGACAACATCTGAACCCCCTTATGCAAATCAATGCAGCAGTCTTTTTTTTTTTAAAACAATAAAAAAAACTTTGCTATGTTGGTCCTTGCGTCTCAGAAGAGGATGCTCTGACACACACCCAAAAGGATCAGGGGAACAGATCCAGCCTCCTTGCAAGGGAAGATCACACTGTTGGGGTTTTAGTTGAAATAAAGTAAGTGAGACCGAGGGGGGAGCAAATGCAGTTGCCAGCTGCGGACTCCGTGGTTCCTCCCAGCGGCAATCCCCAGGGTGCAAGGAAAGGGAGAGGCGTGCAGTGAAGGGGAGGAGCACGAGGGCATGTGATGGGTGTGGGGGGGACTCTCAAGACTTGAGCCACGGCCACCAGCACCTGCTGCTCTTCAGGGCAAGTCGGCGAGAGAGATGAATAAAATGATACTTGGAAATGTGCTCAAAGAGAAGCTGGCGTAGAGGTGATTGGAAGAGCAAAGGGCCCCTTTTCTTTGTTATGACGGGTTTCCCCAAGAAACTGGCCCTGCAATTCAAGACAGTAGCCAAGAGCCAGCTGCCTCCCATGGCCACAATCACTTCGAGGGCTTCGCTGCCGCAAGGGCGGCCCTGCCTGTGTCTGACAGAGCTTTAGAAGGCGGCTCCCCGTGCCGAAGGGGGAGAGAAAGGAAGGAAGCAATGAGTGACCATGGATGGCCGTGAGGAGCACGTAGAACTGCTGAGTTTAGAGGCCTGTCTGGCTCTGAGGGCCAAATCCTGGGAAGCAGCGGCAGCAGGCCGGGATAGTGGCTGTGAGGGTGAAACAGGGTGAGGGGCCAGGGGCCCCTGGCATGGCCCAGCTGGACCTTGTATTCCTTGTACTCCCCCACTTCCAAGCCCAGGAAAGGCGTCCGCGGGATCACAGGGTTGCTTACCAGCACACGCTTTTCATTCTTCCAGGCACTGCACCTGCCCCACACCTGACGTCCTCCAAACACACCGTGAATAAGTAGGAATGGCTGCGGTGGCTGGAATTGCAGGAGGACAATCTGGCTGGAGGAGGCCGTGATTTGGATTCTGAGTTGAAATTCATATTCTGGGGTGGTAGAAGTTTGTGGGGAACATTGGTTTCTCTCTTCCTTACTGACTTTACAAAAAAGTTCCTCGTGCGAAGCATCTTCCTCCGTTGGTGGACTAAGCGTTCAAGTTGCCAGAGTGGGTGGGGGCAGGAACATTTGCTCCTGCAAAGAATCCTCCAGTTTCTGCAAGAAACACGCTGCCCCCTCCCTGCTTTTAGTTCTACTGAGGGATTTTGTGGTTCCATGTTGTGAAGAAAATTGATGTACCAAGCTACAGGACTGACTCATCTGTGGCTCTTTGACGCTGTTAGTTGTCACTTAGTTGGACTAAGCATTTTTAAGGAAGGGATGTGGCCTTGAAAGGGAAATGGATGCTGTGATGGGCTCTTGGGTCTCCATGGGGTCCGTTGGCCATGCTACATTCTGGACTTGAGCGAAGCGATTTTTTGATGCACCATTCATCGCTTTAAGCTGCTTTGTGTTCCATTTCGAAAAACATTTTCCTGAGTCCGATTAACACATCCTCGTGCTTAATTTCGCCCTACATTCTTTTTATAATAATTACATTACCACCTTCTGGTTCTCAGTGCTGGGATTCATACACAATATTGTTTGCTTAATTACGGTTTGTTGACTAAGCCACAAGCTGCAATAGCTAGGTTCACGCAACAAGCGAAGCAAAAGCCGAATGAAGTGTGACGTGTCAGCTCAGGTATTGTCTGATCCGCTCAGACAAAGTGAGTGGCGTAGGAATAATGTCAAATAAAATGAAGGCGTAAAAGAGTTGAAAGTTTTCCTCTACAGAGTAATGGCTGTGAATGGAAAAGGAAGCTGTCCATGGTCCTGATAACCAATCTCTTCCTATCACTAAAAACTCAACCAGTTAGATCAGTGTTTCCCAACCTTGGCAGCTTGAAGATGCGTGGACCAACTCCCAGAATTCCCCAGCCAGCAAGGCTGGCTGGGGAATTCTGGGAGTTGAAGTCCACGCATCTTCAAGCTGCCAAGGTTGGGAAACACTGAGTTAGATTACATTACATAATAATTATGTATGTACATTACATAATAATTCTAAGGCAGAACCCCATAAACAATCCCATTCAGACCTTATTTGCTGCCGGTTTGATTCCATGTTAGGATGGTTGGATTGGGCTTGATCCAATCTTTAGGGATGAAACGAACAGTTGCTCCCCCAGTTCTGAAAAAACAAAGCAAGACAATTATTTCCCAGTCTTATCTCCAGCCGTGGGAGATGCTGACAGCCTCCTTGACCTGGCCAAGAGCAGAAACACAGAGATGTCACACTCTTTAGATCAGTGCCTGAGGTATAAAGTCAATAAAGCTCTTCTACTCTCCAAGTTGCTAATTTTGCTCCTTCTCTCTCTTTAACGGTTTTCATTTTGCAATTTTCAAATTGTTTTTAACAGATGCTTCTATTAATTCTGATAAACTAAATTTTCCTTGCCGCTGAGAATCTATCTAAAATTAAAATTAAATTATCCCCTTATTTAACCATTCATTTGTGCAAAGTTGAAAGATGGAATCATATTTTTAGCAGGAGTGAATAATTTCTTGTTTCTCACGCACCAGTTTCTTTTACTGATGCAAACATAAATGTGAATCATCTGGAGCTGCACGTGTGTGTATGTGCGTGGAGTGGGGGGTGAGATTTCTAATACTTGGTTTAGAGTACTCCTTCTCCTTTCATGATACTGTATTGGTACAACCGGGGCGTGTTTTTGTGGAATCTCAGACTTTGCGCTGAGGTGAAAGTGAGATCCCTTCTCAGTCGATTAAGACTGAACGCCCAGAAATGGCCAAGTGGGCTCATGCAATAGCTGACATATAGCAGCGAGAGACCCCAACTGTGACAAATACATTCTTTGCTTGGAAGAAACTGAATTGGTCCTGGTTACCAATCGCATTTGGCCTCTTCTTGAAAAAGCAGGAGCTGAAAGCTATCGAATGCTTGCCCGGCATCCTCTCTGAATTCTCCATGGGAAGTTTTATTGATGGACAAAAATCTTACCAGAACTAAACAGCAAGTTTGGCTGGGAGATGCACTGGCTATGCCAGTCATCCGGTCCTGAA
This sequence comes from Python bivittatus, assembly GCF_059951505.1. NCBI lineage: Eukaryota > Metazoa > Chordata > Lepidosauria > Squamata > Pythonidae > Python > Python bivittatus. Next base: position 12,329,561 of record NW_028277094.1, on the reverse strand, counting down.
ATAATTTGCAGAGTACTTGTGTGTGCATCTGGTTGCTAGGAATTTAGCCTCTGGACTACTCGCAGGGTTGGTTTATTTTGCAGCGTGTAAGGAGGCAGGTGAATTCAGGGTGAAATAGTTTCCACCCAGAAATGTGTTAGCGCTGCTGCCGGTGGCCTCTCTGAATCCTGGAAGAAGTAGACATTGTTTGCCGAGATGAAACATATGTTTTCTTATTTAATATAATAGCTCGGAGATAAGAAATAGTACAAGATAAAGTGGGAAAGAGCCTGGCGAGATCAGTCTCCCAAGTATGTTGGGCATTGGGCACCAAGGCCAGCTGCAGCAATAACAGATAAAAGGCTATTTTCCCCATTCTGAGAACTTATCAATGTCTGCATTTGTTAGGCCCACTTTAAAGAAATGGCCTTTTGCTCCCTTGTACCTTCTCTCTTCCTGCCATACGGATGGTGCTTTGGACAGGTCTTGAATCTTTGGTCAGTTTGCAATGAGGTCCCTCTGCCTTGACTTAGCTGCCAGCCCTGAGTCTTTCGTGGATATATTTTTGCTAACCGAAGGGAGAAATATATATATATATATATATATATATATATATATATATATATATATATATTACCTGTGTACTCTCACTTGCACTCTCTGCTTTATTTAAATCTGTAGTGGATCCATTGGAGCAAAAGAACGTGGGTATTTCTGTGGAGGACAGTTCCTTCCTATTCTTGGCAGCCTAAGTCAAGGCAATGGAGGAGATCCACTTGTCCGCAGAAGCTCTACTCTGTAGGACTCTGCACCCTTTGGAAATGGTTCAGGAGCATCACTGTGGACCTCTCACCACCACAGCCTCTCTCTGGTATTTATGAAAGCAGTCCAGCAGCACCGGCTGCGGAAAGGCTGCCACTGTTTTAACGATCTTGGCTGTTTTTTCCAGGCTCACACAGGACCCTGAAGAAGAGAGGGTCCCCCTTGCAGAACAGCAGGGAGCACATCTTCTGAATCGGGTTCACAGCCCTACTATTTTGCCCTGAAGAGAATCTGCCGTGTAAAGCACTGAGCCAAGCGCTGGTTGGGCCTCAGCTGCTGGGAAATTCAAGGGCATTTCCCGGACTTTGGTCTGCAAAATGCCACCTTGATTGGATGAGTTTAGCTTGACCGTCTCGCTGGCTGAAGTTCATCTGATTGGATTCTTGAAAGACTCTGCAGGAGATTGGCGGTTCCTCTGAAAGGAAAGAGCAAGAGAGAGGAGTCCGAGGGGGAAGTGATCTAAGGAAGTCATGGGGGCTGGGTGTGTGTGCAAGAAGTGGCGTAATGATAGACGCTTGCCAAAACCTGCCAGCGAAGTTGCTGTTTTGCTGGGCTTGGATATAGATGGCTTAGACGTCAAGTTAACAGCCTGGTTCTCCACCTCTCACAGGACATCCTTGGATCCCTGGACAGGTTGGAGCTTGGGGTTATAGCAGGGCAGGGCAGCTGTTCCACATAGGCAGGGAGGCAAGGAGGCTCAGCTCAGGGGTGTGTCACATTCTCTGCATTGAAATATTATGGGGCAGAGCCCACCTTTCCTGTCAGAAGGAGGGAGCTTCGGGTGAAAAGTCTCCATGTGGAGCAGAGTTCCCTGGGTGGCATTTAGTGTCCCAAGAGAGGTGACGCAATAGGCAAATGTTCCCTCGTTGACAGTCCCACAGCTGGGGGAAAACCATAGCTAGAGGCAAAGCCCACTGGGGGTGTGCAAAGGGTTGTGTCCTGGGCCTTTGCAGGTTGGAAGGGGTCTTCTGGAGATGCCAGACCCTGGATTGCTCCTGGCAGCCAAAGAGCAGCTGGATCTAAGCAGCCTTAGCATGCATTTTCTTCTCCCTGAGGGGAAGAGGGCCCAGGATGTTTACCCGTGTCTACACGAACATTTGGTAGACTTGCCAGAGGGCAGAGAGAAGGTTCTCTGTGCCGTCTCTGATTCATCTCCCTCCTCGGAGGGTTTAATTGTTCTTTTTAATTGGCCTATCATGACATGAGGAATCCTGGTGACACGTACCGGTGAGTTGACAGCCTCTAGTAATACACACCTCGTGCTCCATGTTTGGGCTTCCGAGTCCAACGCGGGCCCTGGTGCCCTCCCCCAGCACATTTGGTTCTGGCATCCCATCTGCAAGGACACACTGCTGCCGCCATGGCCTTCCAACAGGCTTCCTTTATGTTCCTTTGATGTGCCTGTGAATTATGATTCAGTGTGGCTTGTTCCTTTCAGGGAGAAAACAAGTTTGGCAGAAACTCCATCGAACTGGAAATTAAATTAGAAGTTGCAGAAAGCAAAACCCCAAAGCCGAAACCTGTTGTTCAGCTGATGAAGGCAAGATTGGCTTCATGTCTCTCCTCGTGATTTTTAAAGAAACTGCAACGGGATTTATGGTCAATGTGGTTGGGCCATTGATCTGCATAAAAGGCCTTGTTTGACTGGCAATCCCGAACCAACTTTTTCCTATGGCAATTTTCTCTAGGAAGAGAAGCAAAGGATGACGGTAAGCAGAGGCTGCTGGGGCAACAGACGTGCCTCGGTCGGACAATCAGCTCAAAGGCCTCTTTCTTTGGCTTCTCCACGTCTAAGAGCCCAGCATGCCATCACTCTGCTTCGCCAGTTGGGGGCTTGGTGGGGTTCTCAGGGAACAGAAAGTTTGCTTATTGGACTTGGCTGTCGTGAGAGAACACGGCATTGTTGGGAAGTCAAGGAAATTTAGAAGCTCATAATGATTGAAGCCTGAGCATCTTAAACATACTGGTGGGAGTCCGTGTATTTTTGACCTGGCTTCAGATATGGTTTTCAGGGTATGCAAGAATGCTGTGCACCTCATGGAGTGTGTAGACGTGTCCAGCTGTGAGAAAAAGATTTCGAAAAGTCGCTACCTAAACTGTGTGAATCACCACATCATCTTTTCCTCTCAGCTGGCAATTTTGGCAGGAGCATCTCAACACTTCTGGAAGCCACGGGATCTGAAAAAGATGGTCTATCAGTTCCCTTCTCACACACATCATTGTGGCGGAGGGGGGATAATTGCTTTGAAATATTTTATACCATAAAAGCCTAATCAAATCAACGGCTAGCCTTAATTCGGTTGAACTGAGAAGCATCATTTCCACACTGCCGTCACAGCTTATTGTCAAGAGAGGCTGCAACCCTTTAAATGGATTTGACTTTTATGGAGAAAACATAGCAATGATTGGTTAATGTAAATCAATGCCTAACTGCAAATGTTCACAGCCAGGGCTGGTTGTCAATGAATTAGGGAGCATGGATGCCATAAAATCCTAGTGCTCTGTTCGCTGCTTCTCATCTCTGCTGAAATCTGCCTTTCCTCCTCCATTTTTAAAAAAAACAAACAAAAATAATTGACTTTCCTGCTGAATTTAAAACCTTTTGCACTGAGACCCAGAAGTACTGATTTGGGAAATCCTTCTGATTAACAAGCAGGGTGTAGAAAGTTACAGCATTCTCTGAACAGAGCTAATCTGGAACTGGTTTTTAGTATTTTGCAGACAGGATATCTGCTTCCATATCATTGGCTTTTATTAATTTTGAGAGCTACTTTATTCTCTTTTATCTGGCTGTCTTGGGGATTGAGGTTGTTCCTTGATAGTAATCATATCTGAGAAGGTTTCTGCAGAAGTTTCCTTCGCAATGTTATAGCTTCTCCTGAGCGACCACACTGTGCCCTGCCTGTGGACAGCCGACCTAAGGAATGCTGTGGGTGTGGCGTATCTGGACTTCAGTGGGGCATTTGAGAAAATTGACTGTAGCCTCCGTCTTGATAGAATGGAACAGCTTGGGATGGATGGACCCACAGATAGGAATCTGCTGTTGACTGAACCACTGTACCCAACACACGGTCCTTAATGAAGCTACAGCCACACGGAGAGGGGTGTGCAGTGCGTATCTCTCTCCTGCGCCCAGCGCTCTTCAGCGTTTTTATAAATGACTTAGACGAGGAGATCAAAGAGATGCTTATCAAATGTGCAGACAACATGAAGCTGAGGAGGGGGCATTGCCAATGCCCCAAAAGACAAGCTTGAGGTTCAAAAAGATCTCAATAGACACGAACATTGCCCTTTTGCAACAAAACGCTGTTTCGTGGTGGGAAATGTAAGGTTCTGCACTGAAGTAGGAAAAACTAGACCTGCAGGCACAAGTGAGGTAGGTATTATCTGGCCTGGCAGGAGCACTTGGGAGGAAGATCTGGGTGTCCTGGTCGACCACGGTTTGAGTTTGAGCCCACGCTGCAGCTGGCCAAAGAGCCCACGCTTTGCTGGGCTGCACCAGCAGACGTGGAGCTCAGAGGAAGTGAGAGTTGCACTCTGTGCTGCCCCGGTCAGACACCCTTGGAGTCCTATGTCTGGTTTCCATCGCCATGCTACAAGGAGGATGCTGGGAAACAGGAAAGAGTAGGGAGAAGAGCAGCACAGATGGTGGGGTGTGGGGCTCCGTCACTGGAGGTTTCCAAGCAAGGGTTGGATGGCCATTGAAGCTCTGCCTGCTTTGGGGGCATCACATGGGCGGAGCTTCGACGGCACTGTCGTGGCTGCCATCTTGACTTTTTTGACCGTGCCCTATGGCTCCCCCTTGTTTCCCTTGCTGCCAGGCTGGGGAAGGCTTCTAATTCTGATCTGGGCTTTGGGGCAAAATGCCAACCGCTGATTCTAATGGAGAGGCCCCCAGTGCAAATCTCTCTCTCAGAGGAGAGCTTTTTCTAAGGCTGTAGCAGGAGCTGAAATGGCTCACCCCTCCCTTTATTTCAATCCCATTAGCTATTTATTTATAATGTATAAAACACACTTAAAACAATGCATAAAGAGCTATGGCGGTGAGCCAAGGCAGAAATAAATACGTCTACATTACCCTAATATTTTAACCGATCTCCACATCGGGCCCCGACGGTTCTGCCAGTCATGCCTCCCCTCCAGCTAAAGTGGGTGGAACGCATGCTGTGCAAGGACTTGGGGCCCCAAGGCCAAGCTCTCGGAAGGGGCCCCCCTTGGCAAGAGAGTTCAGGTGCGGCCATTGTGGGTGGGGGGGAGAAAAGGTCAGCTCAAGAGAGGGAATTCCTCCATCACTGTCGGTTTCCTTCTCAAGGACGGGAGGCTGTGGGTAGCAGCCCTGCTTCTGATTCAGGCAATGGCTACCTTGGGACTGGTGATGGAGGAGGAGTGGGGGGGAGAAGGAGGTGTAGCAGTAGCCCCCCCCTCCTCCTGCACGGTTTCTCCACTTTGGCCTCACATGACCAGGTGTGGTTGAAGGTGTGGGGCAACAGGCCCCCTTGCCTCCAGTCCCCGGATGGCTGCTCCTTGGCTTCATGGCTGCGTGCCTTGAGACTCCTTTCTCTTTGAACGCCCTTCGATCCGCTGCCAGCCAAGGTTGAGGAGTTCTCCCTGTGGGTTTGATCCTCCCGTGGTCCTCAGCAGCCCCCCTGCGCCCTTGAGGCGGCTAAGGAGTCTTTGCCCATGTGGCCCAAAGATACCCTGAGCTCCCATGCTGAATCCTGCCTCTTCAAGACTTTGGGACTGTGAGATGGAAGCTGCCCCAAACTGTCAACTGTGGTGGAAGATGAGGCTGGCCATTCGCTGAGCTTCTGCCTGGTGGAAATTATTGTTTTCAACATGCCGCTGTCTTGTTCTGAAACAGCTTTGCCCTCCAATTAAAATAATTGTTTATGAAAACTGCAGCACGCAGAGTTCAGAGAGGGAGTCCACTCTGGCTGAAGGCTATTTGATGCTGTAATCCTTATTTATAATTAGTGTGGAAGACGAGTTTGGTCTCAGGAGGAACATGTGTGTGTGTCTGGGCATATGTGTCCAGCCTGACAATGGAGAGGAAGATAGCATTAGATGTCCCTGAGCCAGACAATGTTCTCGTGAGAATCTGGCCTTCACATATCTTCTGGGCTTCTGCTCAAGAAGGTTGGAATCAGCTCATGAAGCCATTCTGACCTGTTACAAGGCAGGGTAATGGTCAGCCACGGCATAATTAGATCCAGGGAGAGCATCTGCAGCGGTAGAGTTGATACCTTGTCTTCTCAAGTTTAAATGTGGGATGAACGCCCTTCAAGTGCCCTCTGGATGAAAAATGCAGGAGGTGCAAGACAGTCCAAATCCAGGAATGGAGAGGGAAGAACGAACTCCGTTGCATCCTTTTTGCTGGCTTACTCATAGCTCCTGGGCACAAGGCAGAATTGCCCAAGATTGCAAGTCAAGATTGACTTGATGTGCAAGATCAAGGCCCACAGCAACTGAGGCAACCCTGGGTGGCTTGCAGTGCAACACTGACATTGATTTATCACGCTGCCTTTTGGATTTTAGAAGTCTTCCACAACTTCTCAACATTTAATGGGGAAAACGCTTGCGTAGAATTGTGCTTCTGTCCAGCTAGTGGGTTTTTTAAACTGAAGATATACGGGGGAGCACAGCCCCAGGAGTATTTAGCATGTGAGTGTTTGTATCCAATAGAATACACTATTTGTCTGCAGCAACACCACAGTATGTGTTTACCAGTGCAAATAGTTTAATTTTGAATTAAAATTGGCTTGTGACCTGTTTTTCCTGCAGATACAGGTAGTACCCAGGTTAAGAATGCCCGGTTTACAGATGACCCACAGTTAAGAACGGAGCCTCTTGTAGCAAAATTTGAGTTAAATCCACAAGGGTTCGAGTTCATTACACAATACTACTTATACTGTATTATACAATAATACTATTCTGGCTTACATACAAATTCGATTTAAGGACAGACCTTGGGAGTGGAACTTGTTCTTAAACTGGGGACCACCTGTATTTACTCTTGGTTTTGCTTCTTGGACTTCTGGATCCAAGTCTTCTCAATAACTCCTAAAGATCCTTGAGCTTCAGCTGCATTTAACAGCTAAAATACTACATGTGTTGATGCTGTTTTTAAGAAACCTATATTCTCTAAAACATGGAGCAATGAATGCAACATTTTTAAGAATACTGCAGACATATTATGTTGTGGGAAAAATGCCCACTTAAGTAAGGAACCGAAGCCTTTGGAGACAGATGCAACGAAGCATCTTTTCTTGGCCTGCACAACCACAGTGATCACTGGGCTCTTTGCCAAGGGAACGCAGAAGACTCCCGAAGCTCGCAAGGTTACAGGCTGTACACCCTCTGAGGTGATACACAGGACATACAAAAGTGGTATACATTATAACACAACGTTTACTGCAGGAACCTGGATCTGATAACAACAATTTGGGGTGACCCCACTGTGGGCTGACCCGGCGCCTCTACGTTCTGCTCTTCTAAGGAGGCTCCAAGCCTGCCCTTTCTACTGATACTAGCACCTTCGAACATAAACAATGTCCTTTATTGTGCCCATATATTGACTCTCTGCACAACCTGGTTTTTCTTATCTGCCTCCTTCCCCTCCAGGGTCATCCGGCAGTTTCAGTTTGCCCGCTCTGCCTAACATGCACTTGAGAATCATACATGCAAAGACACAAGATTATCCCCCCGACCCCCCAAATTAGGTAAAACTCTCTCCCTGTAGGATTGGAGGAAAGACAGTGGGAGAGAAAATTGTCCAGAAGCAGAAAATGCAACGAGGATGCAAGGCCAACAGTATGTTGTGAACTGGTATAAGGATGAATCTGCTTGGAGCAATGAGGAGCTTCATCCAGACCAAAAGAAACCCTTAATTAAATTTCAGAATTAATTACTTTCCATGGGGAATGAGTTCATGTACAGATTGCAGTTGGCAGAACTAAAACCAGCTTTCCCTATCATGACTCACCACTGACCAAAGAGTTTCTCTTGGTTTCTATGCTGTTTCTCGTCCTGTTTGCCCCTCGGTCCGTATTTGCCTTGAGACGCTGTAACCGGACTGATGACCATGGCTTCAGGGTGGCGTTGATGAAAGCTGCAGCTGTGCATTCAGTTTGCTCCAAGTGGCAGCAACTGCCGAGCAGCTGAAAATCCCACTGCATTAGGCCCCATCCTTGAGTTAGAAACGTCTCAGCTTTTAATTGGATGGGTTTTGCACTGTGATATCAGGGACCTGTTTACTTCAAGCTCATCTGTGTTTATTTCATCACGGAAAGCTTTCTTACGAAGCGTCTCCAGCCAAGTAGCCCTCAAAACAGGCAGCTTGCAAGCTTCGGAGTTTCCTCCAGGATCTGGGGATTCATTCCACATTTTACCAACTTAAGCTTTTTGCCCTGGTGCCTCGCTTCACCCTGAGAAAGAAGCTCCTCAGGACCATAAATGACCCAGACATTGTAATGACCTGGCTGTCGGGGTGCGGCCTCATTGTGTGGCTACAGACCTTCCCCTGCGCAGCTGCGGTCTGCTCCATGCTGCAGCACGTGAAGGCTTAATCACTGGTGTACATCAGAGTTAGTGCAACGAGCAGGGAACTGCTTGCTACAGATTGATTAAATATAATTGGCACCGCTTCAAAGAACAGAGGAACTGACTCAACCGAGTAGGAAGAAAGTCTGGGTGAGTCTCTGCAGTGGCCCGGTCTACGTTAAGCACGCTGCTCCGTCAGAGCCAACCCGGGGAGGCCTCCTAATTCAGCATCACGTGTGCCGAAGCAGAGGTCAGATAATTCGAGGGCATCCACTAAAAGGGGCAGGAGAAAATGGCAACTGCTGTAGTTTGCCAAATACTCTACAACTGAGTGGTGTGTTGCTTGGAACAAGGAGCGTAAGGTAGCCATCACGTGGCAGGAAGAGGCTTGGGAGCCCGCCTGGATGAAAACTGATTCCGTCTCAGCTCGGTGGAGCGTGGTTCCTTGCCTTACAAAAACAGTGGCTAGACTTCTCTTGTTGAAAACCAGCAGCATTGGTCTGTGACTTGGGTGCAGGTAGATGTAACTTCCAGTTCCGACAACTCAAAAATACAGAACCAGCAACAAGTAGTTGCCCCAGATGTGAATACTCTTTCCTCCTCCTCCTCCTCCTCCTCCTCCTCCTCCTGTAAAGGCAACCTTGTGAGTTAGAATTTGGTTTAAGCAATCGGTAGCTGAGATTCCTGCAGGGGAAGAGAGAAGACACAGAACACGATGACCACAGACTCTCCAAAAAGGCCACAAAATTGTAGTTTTTAATGTGATTAAAATTTGAAATACCGGATATATAATTCTAACCAACCGTATTTAATTCAATTAACTCAATTCTAATTAAATATAAACTAAATTATATGGAAATTAGTTTTTCTCCTGGCTTTATCTGCTGCTTGACTGTGTCTCCCCCCACCCCCCACTGTTCCAAGGCTGAGCGTGGCCCTTGGCTCCAAAGCAGATGTGCAGCCTGCCATCGACAGGCTGCGGTTCTTTCGTTGTTGTGGCTGGTTCACCTGGAGCTCTTCCCACGCTGGCCGTGACCCTGGGGAGCTGGCCTGAGGGTGGGCGCAGCATTAGACTCCTCAGCGGCCATCCTCAAGCACAGGCTTCTCTCCTGGAGTCTCCTGGCCCCGGCCTGGCCACTGGAGTGGTAAAGATATTTCCTCCCCATCTGCTTCTTCAAGTGCATTGAAAATGGAGCTGCGCTTATTCTGATTTAACCCTTTTCCTTCTGGAATTGGGTGCCAATTGCAATGGCATGCTCACACACCAATTAGCTCATTAACTAGGCAAATAGGAGTGTGTATACACAGATAACACCAACACAATCCCCATCTTGCAAGCCAGCGGGGCTAGTCTGGCCACCCAGTTTTGCCGATCCTTCCAACGATGCAGAATCAGACTGGGGATTGGTCTGCGGAATCCAAGATGCATCGGAGAAGCTTCCCCAACTGGACGCTCTCTGTGCATGTTGCACTACAGGTACCATAAATTGCGGTTGGTGTATTCAAATGCTGCCTCAACAAGGTTACAAGAGGGCAGAGGTACTCAGCCTTTAGGGTACTGTGACCCCCTAAAGCAATAACTCAATTTGTGTGACCCCCCAAATAAAATAACGATTTCCTTGTGATTAGAGTTGGGCAAGAAATACAACACTTTTAGTCGCTAAAATTTAATTGATATATTATAGAAGTTCTCAAGCTTTGTGATGCTACAACCACCCCCTGGGTCTTGCACAGGTGAAGTGTGGAGAGGAATCCAGAGAATTTCCACTTTGGCTGTTCAAGCCAGATAAGTCTGCTTAAAAAATGGGGTCCCTCTTCAGAGTTGCGTGCGCTCACTCGGGGGCTTGGCACACCGCTGAAGAAGCCCGGAGACTGGGCATTTTAAAATGGCTTCTGTCAGAGGACGATGCCGCGGCCTCGGCTGCGGCATTTGTAGATCCACGCCGAACCTGCTTGCAACTTTTGTGGCTTATGCTTGTTCAGCCACTGCAGATTTGGTGCGCGCGTGTGTGGAAGTGACCATCCATCAGGCAGCCTGTGAACAGCCAAGACTGCCATTCGTAAGTGCCAGAACGGAGGAATAAATACATGCGTCAACGCCACCGCAGATAACGCCTTCAATAAGGTGGCTGAGAACTTTGTTTAGAAGAAATAGCTCACCAACTGAACTACACGAATCCAGCCGTTCAGTTCTCGAGGTTCAATGAGGACTCCCAGACTCTTCTCCTTCCGTATCTTCTTGCTCTCCTTCCCCTCTTCTAAAAAGTAAGGCAGCGTCGTATTTCCAACCTTTCCTGCGTCAAAGAGGCCTAAAATGCCAGGAAAGGTCCTCAGAGCAGGACAAAATGGGCCAGTCGAGGCAGCATTTTGATCTCGGTCGGGGGCTCCTGTATTGAAGGGCGCCCCTGTTGTGGTTCCCTGTTCTTGTTAAGGTGCCTTTAGTCCAGGCTGTCTGTCTCGTTTTATGGTTGTGACTGTTTTTATGGTTTTATTTTATTTATTGTTCTTGGATTCTATAAGTTGCCTGGAGTCTACTGGAGTGGGTGGCTATAACAAATTTAAATAAATCAATTGTTAAGGATGATAACGATGATGATCATGATCATCATAATACATTTAAAATGCATGTTAGCACTCTTAGCCCACTGAAGGGCGAGCGAAGGGTGCTTCGTTGGTTCTTTAACGTTAAAGCTCACACTTTTTCTCTCTGTGATTCTTATTTGTCCCTACGACTGGGCCAATAAACTGTGAAGAACTGTCACTTAATTGCACTCACAAACAACAACTGGTATGCGTGTAATGCACAGTCTGGCTATCCTGCCCCAAGCCCCAGTGCTTGCCTTCATCTTGCAATTTTTCATTAGCTTTAAAAACCCTGATGTCGCTCAAGTTTACTTAATGTTGAAATTTGACCAAGTCTTGATGCTGGCCCAGGACTGGTGCCATATTCAGTGGCCACCTGGACCTCTGGCTGGCTGTGGGCTGGCAGCGACATGCTGAGATGCTCCATCCCACATTAATGGAGGATGTCAGATCCTTGGTTTGCGTTCTGCATTCAGCTTACGGCCTGTCTGTCTGTCTGTCTCTCATGTCAGACCTCGGCTTGTATACAGATTGGAAATCTTAATTCAGAGCACAGAGCGTTGCACGTCTTAGCTATGTTTAGCTTCTGCTTCTGTGCAGTGAGAGGGGAGGGTGTGAGGAAGTAAGACGGCGATGAGCCCCTCTGCTCCAGGAGGCAGTCAACATTGCCCATGGAGACTATTTTTAAGATTTGTGTGGGCAATCGGAGAGGCTGCAAAGCGCAGATCGCCGGCGGAAGAGGATTCAATTTCCTTGGGCAAAATCCAGACGGTGAGAGCAGATGCAAGGAGACCAAATGAATTCTGTCAACATCTCATTTTCGAGGGATCACCTTGCAGAAGGTTCCTTTTGTTTATGCTGCAACTCTAAATATTGGCTGAGGGCCCTCGATTTTGGCTGTTTCTGTTTTGGGAATTCACAGGAGCAGAACCCGTCTGCGCACCACCCCTTGGAAGCAGCTTCCCGAAGGGAAAGGAGCCACTTCTGCATCTGTGGGCAATTTAGGGAGCGCTTTTCATGAACAAAAATGAAAATGACCCCGCAAGGAGGAGTAACAGCTTTGGACAAGGTTCAAATCCTGCTTAGGTAAAAAGTTCCCTGGGTGATTTTGGAACAGTTCATGTTCTCTTTTTCTTTCTGCCGAGCCATTCGTTGAGGACAAAATGAGACAACGCTTTTCAGCGAGGCAGTAAAAGTGTCCTGGGCTTTACAGTCTTTAAGTTATACGATGTATCCCACCACAGATGCAGGACGAAAAGAATGACACACTTTAATACGGCACTTTCACGTGGCAAGTTAGCAAAAGAGGAACACTTGGGATCCTGCTCGGGTTCAATTTCTTGAGCTGCTCAACTTAGTTCTTTGTATGCTTACTCAGAAGTAAAACTGAGGAGAGCCAATCTCAGTATTTACAGCTTGTGTCTGAAGGTGCGGCTATAAGTAACCCTCAGTTGATCTGCAATCTTCTGGGTGACAAAACTTGGCTAAATAACACCCTGCAGGGGATTCAAGAATCTGGGTTTTTCTCTGCCAGGTCCAAGGGGAAATGCCTGGCACAGGGAAGGGGGCATAAACCCTGCCTTCTGCATCTGCAGCTAGAGTGGGCTGGCAGGACCTGTCAACCAGAGACCACATTGCCACATTGCACAGGATCTGTCTGTTGGGAAAAAGCTGTCCCGCCTTGCCTTTGCCACAATGACTGGATCGTCAAAGTGCTTTTAAATGATATGAAAATGCCAACAGCTGAAGGCAGCCCGTGTATTGTGCTTAAAAAATGGGGAACCAGGATCACAAAACCAATATATGCTGAAGAGAAATAGTCCTGCCTGCTGAGGAAGGGGAGATTAACTTCCTGATTTCAGCCTTTCTGGGGCTACGGTGCCTCTCATTCGCAGCCAGCCTGGCCCTTGGGCACACTGACTAGAAATGAAAAACGTCTGTGCTCCAGTGCATTTGCAGAGCACCAGGTTGGAGAAGCCTACCCTCAGCTTGGCACCTGGTAGTTTCTTCCAGGACGCGAAGAGAGTTTTCCTGTCCTTCATTCCTTTCCCCCTTGCAGCATTTACATCTCCTCCTCCTTTGAGGCATCTGCCTCAAGTCCCTTTCCCATGAAATCTTTGCTTTCCCACTTCAATCTTTGTTCACAACTCAAAACACGTCCCAGGACCTTTGCTTCGAAAGGGGCTTGTTTTGTTTTGGAGGGCTCCTGAATCTCTGCCAGTTAATTCAGTTTCTGCAGGGGGTCACCGAACTGGATGCCCCACCCTAAACAAACCCATTCCGGGCTGAGATATTGAGATAATGATCAGGGTTCTACCGCTACTAACTTAGTTCTTAGGCACAGTTGGCAAAGTCTTCCTTTTCCTTTGATCCTGTTTCGGATTCTGCCTGGTCTCCTCTTCAGGTTGTTGGCTTAGCGGCCCGTGTCCTCTAATGCTTTTCAACGAGCTCGTCGTTACAAAGATCCCTGCTTCCTCTGCAGCAGGGTTGAAGGTGAGAAATCATGGTCTGGTGGTGAGGAAGTTTAGCAAAGGAGGCTACAGCCCCATCGTGGCTTGGGTCCAAGTTAATAAAGTGTGTGCGGGGACTTCCAAGGTAATCCTCGTTAATGAACATTTTTACTTTACACTGATGCATTTCTGTTATTGTATCTCCAAATGTCACTCCAGCTGAAATAAATGCAGCTTAAACTCTGGAGTGCTTTATATGAGTTTCCATAAATAGAAGGCCCCAGACAGCAGGGCTTGTGGTGGATTGAATCCTTCCCAAGAAGATTGCATTAAATGTCTATATTCTTTAAATCTCGGTTTTCTATCCCCCAAACTACAGTTCAGGGAGCTGCACTCCTCCAGCAGCACCTTAAAGGCAATGATACAGTTTGCAGGTGGCCCCATCTTCACCGAGAGGAGGATCTTTTCAGGAAGACCATCTTTGGAAGAGTGAGGATCAACTGGAGGCAACTTTTTAAAAATCTGCCACGGTGTCAATTATTTGTCTTCTCCTTCGGCATCGGAAGTCAGTCTGTGGTGGCGGCAGCCCCCGGGACCAGGTTTCGGCACTTATGGACATCAGGGCTCTCACGTAGCGGAGAGAAGAGCTTCAGCCTGACGGGGCCTTTCCTCGCTGCGTGGCCTCTGCTCCCAGTCCACCCAGGAGAGACAAAACCGCATTTCCCGCCCTGAGCGCGGAGGCTGAAGGGGCTCTCGTGGCCTCCCTTTGAACGCAAGCTGTTTCCCCCCCGTCTGCAATCATTTTTGCAGCACTGCCTTCTTCCCCACTAAAATCCCAGGTCTAATTTTGCAGAGAATTGGAGGAGGTCTGGCTGGCAGCTCTTAGACCCTTTATAACTCCGTGGACATTGTGGGGGCTCAGAGGACGTTAGGCAAGACTGGTCGGCTTGATGTATTTCTAAAAACGAGCCCCTCTGTAGAGAAGCGTCTGGTTTGCCCCCCTCTTCCCCTCCCCAGTTCTAATAAGACCCCTCTGCTTATTAACGCAAAACAACAGTGCAACTCCTCAGCCCACAGCGTCTCTTTGGTGATTCGCATCTAATGGAGCCGCTTCCCTGCAACAAAGGAGACGGATTGCTTGAGAGCCGGTTTCCAGGTTGAAGACGCCAACAAGCGAGGGGAGATCTGGAGCCCCCTCCCTCAGGCCCCCATCGCCATCTTTTCCCTTTCTGCCAGCCAGGCAATGAAGGTTTCTGATCGATCCACTTTACACAATGGAGAGGAAATGTTTTAGCAGGCAGGCTGTTTTCAGACATAAACAAAGCCATCTGTTCTATTGGGAAGTCTGGCAAAATGCTTGCTTTCTCCTTGTGAGGAAGGGAGAGCTTCAGCGGCTGCCGGGGGGGGGGTCTTTCCTTCGCTTTCCCAGCAATGGAAGGGCCGGGTCAGAAGCCAGCGCTGGGGGCCCAGGGAAATTGGCCAAGACGCCGCCCCATTAGGAGCCCAGTCTTGATGGCTAGTGAGACATTTCCATAATTCTGCTCTGCTTCCAAATGGACTGTAGTGCAGAATCCATCGTGGGTGTGTGTGTAAGGAGACTTTTGGAGGCACCCCCAGGAAAGCACCCTGCCTGTTCCACAGCCGCTGCAGGGTATGAACTTCCTCCTAGCCAGGAAGGCGATCTTCTCCTGGGGCTGCCAAAACGAAGAGGCTCGGGGGGATCGGAAACCAGGCCGAGCCGGGAGACCCCACGCAGCTTGAGCAGCGGCAGTAGCAGCAGCAGCAGCAGCAGCAAGGCCTTACGCTGTGGAGGGGGAACGGACAGGGCAAGAACGTTTATTTCCCCAAGAAACTGAAGGTCTGCTTGCCCCGATGGCCTCCTTTCCTATGACTCGTTTGGCTGAGTGGAAAATGGAGGCTTCTGCTCAGTCGGCGGGAAAGAAAAGCAGTGCCAGCGTGGTGGGGCGTTTGGCGCTCCCAGTTGTGCCCTGTGGCGATTTGTTATCTGTCCCTTGTTGGGACTTTTCCTTCAGCGCACTCCGAGATTGCCTTTGCACCAGGACTCACAACCGGACCGGGTCATCCTACTTCGTGAAAAGGACTCATTTTGTCCCCACCGGACTGGATCGGATGCAGCCCCCGCCTTCCTGGCCAGCCGGGGCCCAACCGCCGCAAGCAATGACCGGGGACAGCATCCAGTTTGGCGGAGGTAATTTTTGCAGGGCTGGCTTATCTCCCGGAAGAGAAACACTGTCCCTTCCGCAAGGAAAAAGAGCGTTTCTGAAAGCAGTGGCAAGGTTCGGAAGATCCAAGACAGGTTCAGGCCCATGAGACGCTTTGGCCCGGGTAGCAGAACTGACGGCCCAGTTACATTTTATGGCTGCTTATTTTGCGTGGTGCTTTCATGGGGTGTCAGCCGCCCAGAGCCACTCTGGCGAGAGGGGCAGCCACCTAAACCGAGGGAGGGAGGGGGGGAGGGAGGGAGGGAGTTGCATCCCGAGGGCGCCACCTTGGGCAGGAGCGCCTGTTGCAGGAGGCAGCTGTGAATGGATCTGGAAACAGCACGGTTGCCACCACAATTCGACTTTAATGCCTAGCCGGCCCCGAGATTCAACGCGAAATGCAAAGAATGTACACAGACTAAGACTTTCTTGGAATGAAAGAGGCAGTGTTTTGCAGAATAGATTAGCCTGGTATCTTAGAAATATGTCAGGCCCTACTGATTGGCTCAAGGTTTCAAAAATAGGCAGGCAAAGTGCCTATATTTATCCCTTCTAGCTTTCCGTCCAATGACTTACTGCGTCTCTTTGTCTGCCTCCTGCTACGGCACGACAGAAACTGCTTCAACAATCTGGGGTCACGGTGTCCTTTGGAGAGGAGGGTACTCCTGAGTCTGTGAGCATCGCTGTGCAGTCCCCTTGGTATGTTCACTACCAAGAAGTGAACAGAAGACGGCGCAGGGCATTTTCCTCTGACACATTCGGTGCCTTGTGGGTTGAATTCCAGCACCAGACATCCAGAGGGGACCAACCGCTGCCTCTCTTTTCTGGCAAGTACCCGCAGCTTGTGCAAAGGCTCCCAGATCACAATAACAGTTTGTCATGAATTGGCCTTCAGACTACCATATTTAATGCTAATTACATGGCAGACTTCCCACTGGTGGAAACTCTCTGGAAGGGCGTTCTTTGCTCATCTGCTGTTTGCCTCCAGCAGGAGATGTAAAGATTCAGCAGCTATCAGGAGCCGATGCACGCTGAGAGGGATCGCTGGTCCATCTTCCCCGGCAGCAGCCTTGGGGAGGGATGGGTTTGGGGAGGACTTGCTCACTGGGACCAGAAGCCAAGGCTTCTTCGCTCTTCTCCTGCTTCAGGTCGCTATGTATAACAAGGGCATGGTCTTCCAGATTTCCCTCCCTCCTCTATTTCCCCACATAACAACAACCCTCTGAAGTAGGTTGGGTTGAAAGAGAGTGACTGGACAAAGATAGATAGATAGATAGATAGATAGATAGATAGATAGATAGATAGATAGATAGATAGATAGATAGATAGATATATTTTGCTGCGAGGGCAGAAAAGCTGCTGCTTGTATCTTGGAAGGAAAGACTAACTCGAAGTGGTGGCCCATCAGTGCAGCTGGATGGGAAATAGGTGCTAAAGAGGCTGAGCAATTTACTGCAGGAGTTCTGGAGTCCAACCTGCGAAGCATTTGGCTCCCTGGAAGTCTCGGGCCAAAAGGCACTCCCTGCAATGGGGGCACCGCTAGAGGTGAGTTCCTCCTTAGGACAGGGGCAAAGTAGACCGAAAATCCCGCCTCTTCTTTCTTCCCTACAACAGGGACACAATCTCCTCTGTTCTTCTACAAGACCTCTGAGGACCCTTTCAACCCTATCATTCTATGGTCCCATCAAGGTTTCCCCCCCAGAGGAAAGAGTTGAGAAAGGTCCCCTGTGTCTGCTTAGATCATGAAACGAATGCTGGCAATCTCCTAGCCCAGGGTGTCCATATTTTTGGTCTGTGCCCCACACATCTTATTAAGTCATGAGCTGCTTATCCTTGGTTTCTGGAGCAAGCCTCCATTAACTGGATTCATACAACACATAGGACCACAGTGCTGCTCCAAGCTCCCCTTTTACAAGTCTGTCTGAATCCCACTGTTGAGAATAGGCAGGATGGATTCCCAATATTTTTGGGTGGAAAACTTACAAACCTTGAGTAGAGAGAGTAGAATAGAAGAAGAGTTCAGGGCAGTCCTCAGAGACCAAAAATTCCCCATCTTCCACTATGCCATCAACCCTGACTTATCGACTACAGTGAATGGATTCACACAACACACAAAGACAAAAAGGAAGGAACAAGCTATGTGACAACTCAGTGCTGTAAAACTAGGGCTTTGTGTCTGCTCTGAATGGTGCACCTGCAGGAATCAAAAATGCTCTGGAAAGAGGCCCCTTTTGGTGTGCGAAAGGGGCCAGTTCAGCCCTACACGCACCGATGCGGCACTTTTGTGGCCCAAGATAATTCCTGCCAGCGTGCAACGTCCTCAGGGTAACCCCCTGCTAGCCACTGTTTAGATGTGCCAGCGCTATTCCTTCAGTCAAGCTTTGGGGTGTATCGATTATCTTTCCTTGTCGTGGGCTCAGCTGTAATCGCGGAAAGAGAATTGGAGGATAAAGCAGAGGAGCTTTTCTTATTCCCATTGTAGCAGGTAAGGATTTACTTGGCTCTGAATATATTTAAAGATCAGAAGAAAGCCTTTGGCATTTGTCAGTCAAATGTACTCTGGAAATTGCTGCTGCTTTACAACTCTCACTTTCTTGGAAGGGACCAGAAAGAAAAGCTTTGGCGTCCTGAAAGTACAGCATTTTCCACAGAAGGTAGAGAATGTGG
Organism: Python bivittatus; assembly: GCF_059951505.1. Lineage (NCBI taxonomy): Eukaryota > Metazoa > Chordata > Lepidosauria > Squamata > Pythonidae > Python > Python bivittatus. The sequence continues at coordinate 12,311,299 of NW_028277094.1, read as the reverse complement.
GAATGAGTTCCTTGGTTCATGGAAGGGATCATCAGAACAAAAGAGTGATGGGTTTTAAAATGGATTTATTCCTTTTTCTTCCTTCCAAGGGCTCAGATGGCTACCCCTGGCTCCCTCGCCCAGTTTAGCATCGTAATAACTCCACAATGTAGGTTCAGCTGAAAGATATTGACCTGGTTCTCCCATCATACAAAGCTGTGGTTTGTTGGCCAAACTATAATTGGTTTACACAGCATGCTAAGCAGTTGTGGAGAGGGGTGCACAATGTGTTAAATCAAAAACAACAAACCACATTATGGTATAATCTGCTTGGGTTCATGCATTATGCCAAGCCATGGGTTGGGTAGCAGGGTTAATCGGTGGCTTGCTATGGTGCGCAAACCCGACTACTGCAACTACGTAATAGTCTGGTGTATTAAATGAACTCAGGAAATTGATTTAATTGTCAAATAATGGGTTAGCTGTGTGAACTATCCATCACATGATATTGTCATGAAGGTTGCTTGGGGTTTGCATGCAGTGTGAACTCAGCTATTGTGCATTTTTAACCATTGTTACCGGACTAGTATATAGTGATGCACGAATGCAGCCTCTCTGTGGTTTTTCTGGGTAACACGGCAGCTATTTTTCTGGGAAAGAATCACCAGCTTTCCCACCTTGGTGTGGGGGCCTCGGGACCGAGGTCCCTGAAGGAAAATTCCCGGCCAGAAGGGGCCCCTGCCTCTTCCCTCTTGACCTTCCATGCCTGCCAGCCGGTCAGAAGTAGAGTCTTAAGGTTCCTACATGCACCAGCAGGAGGAGAGGCATCTCTGGGGCCAACCGACCACTGCAGATGGCCTGATTTCTCATGGCGGTGGCTCTGCCCCGTGTCCCTCCGTGGCACTATGGACTGTGGTGCCCCCAGAACAGGTGGGCAGGTCTCCACTGCATTAGGCAAAACTCTTCAGCTGTATGAAGAATATAAACTGGATCCTATTCCTGAAGGCCAGTGAAATCATACAGTCCTGCAATCCAGGCTAAATTAGCTTTGGACAGCTGTTTTGTTTTCAAGCTAAACTCGGTAGCTGGCTTTTTCTCTGAGCTCCACGCATGGACATTAAGCAGTGATTAGATTTAACATCAGCAGTGGTAATTTGCTTTTTCCACAGAGGGCTTGAAGCTGTGATACTGACACCCCCTCTCCTTTAAGAGGGAATTAAAAACTTATTTACCCATGACTTTTAATGTTTGGTTGTAGTTCTTTATATTTTTACTTTCTATATTTTTAAATAATTGGTTTTAATGGCTGTTTAAGCATATCGTTTGTTGTAAGCCACCCAGAGTCATCAAGGGAACGGGGAGCATATACTGCTCTTACATACAGGGAGTCCTTGTTTAGTGACCGTGATTGGGACTGGCAACGTAGTCATTAAGCGAAGCGGTTGCTAACTGAAACCGCGATTGTGCTTATGACCTGACTTCAGTTTTTCTTTGCTTTACAGACCTGTGAAGGTCGTCAATGTGAGGATTGGTCACAAGGTTACTTTTTTATCACTGACGTAACTGTGAACAATTGCTAAACAAGGCAGCCACTAAACGTGGACTACCATGATCTTGATTTCCTGGAATAAATTCTGGAATTGATTGCTACCCAGCAGGACCCTGCTGAAGGCATTGGAACAAGAGAGGATGGATTTGGATTTATTTGGGTGAATGAGCAAATCTAAACTACTTGGACCAGATTCATATGCTGTGCTTGCTTGCTCTTGGTTTAGCATTGCATGGTAAACCTGGTTTATGGTTTAATATTTTGTGCAAAGATAGCCTCTGGACTGGGATGTTCATGAGTTTAGCTATTTCTCCCTGGGCAAAAGATGCTTCTTCTGTATCTCCATCCTAGACCCAAGGCTGCTTTCAAATGTATTAAACGTAATTAAATATATATACAGTTCAACAAAGTATTTAATTAATGAAAAGTAGTTCCAAGTGTTTAATTAGGACTAAAATTAATACTAAAATAAAAAAAGAGAAAGAAAGCTCAGGTCAAACTGAAGAGGAATCGACAAATTAGGAATATTAGCAAAACGTGACAGAGTTTTATCAAATGCAGCTCTTCTAGATTCATTACCCAGGCTCACACAACCAGAGCACAATTACAAGGATGTGTAATCTACCTTAATCATAGTCAATAACTTGATTTACTTTGCTTTTTATTTCACTGACTATCAGTCCTTGAGCTGCTTTTTCGGTGTCTCTGATCTGTTTCAAAATACTGGTCAGTGCCTGGTACCTCAAAGGAGCTAAAAGCATTACTTGACCTCTAGTGTGGCGACCTGGTCACCTTCCCTCTCTCTGCAGCGCCTTTTGCAAACGATGAGCAAAAAGTTCATGTCTGTACTGAATGTTTAGGACAGAGAGAAACCCTACACATTTTCCTCTCCTTCCTTCCAAAATGTGCACATACACGATGAAATAGCCTTGATAGGAAAGTTGGAACCGTACTTCTGCATTGGCTTTGAAGAGTCCAGACCCAGGAGAAAAAGGCCTCAACTATAACACGGACGATGCTAAAGTTATAGTTAGAATTCTGTGCAGCCTTAGGAGTGGGATTTAAAACCACGGGACGTAACGCAGAGACCCCAGAAATCATAAGGCAGACAATCATACCACAGATGAGAAGAACACAGACTCAGCACCAACTCAAAGCAGAGGACAGAGCAGCCCTCAATAGCCTAAGGAAGGGCCAAGCCATCATCCTCCTCCCAGCCCACAAAGACCGAATCACGGTTATCATGGAGAGATCACAATACCTACAAAAAGCCAAAGAATTGCTGGAGGACAAAGAAACCCACATCCCAGTTAACACCAATACAGAAACTAGACAACCTGATCAAGAGAACCCTCAACGACCTAACCAAGAAAGGCCAAATCACAAAAGAAGAACAGTGGCGGATGAAAAGCAGTGGACCCATCCTCCCACGCTTCTATGGACTCCCAAAAATACACAAGCCTGACATACTCTCTGACCAATTGTATTGTTAGCAGGAACCCCAACATACAACACAGTGAAAGAACTACAAAAAAGCTTGGACGTCTCACAGAGGGGAGCCAATATTCTATCAACTCCCCACTACAGTCCCTCCAGAAAGATGTACACATAGATGAAGATGAAATTATGCTCTCATTTGATGTCACAGCTCTCTTTACCTCCATAAACCTAGAACTAGCAAAAGAATCCATGTCAACACACCTGACCTAACCAAATACACTAAGATCGAAATACCCAGAATCATGGACCTCGTCAACCTCTGCCTAGTTCCAGTTTGATGGACAAATATACCAACAAATCAGAGGAACCCCCATGGGATCACCACTCTCAGGACTCACAGCAGAGATTGTAATGCAACGTCTAGAAACTAGAGCACTTCCACGCATACAACCAAACGTATGGATCCAGTATGGAGATGACACCTTTGTTGTAATAAAAAAAGGAACAACTAGAGAAGACACATGAAAGAATCAACATCCTCAAAGGAATAACGTTCACAAGGGAAAAAGAAAACAACAACGCACTACCCTTCCTGCACATCCACATCAGGAGAGAAAATGACGGCAAATTAGAAGCACGAGTCTATTGAAAAACAACCCACACTAATCAAGTGCTCCATTGCCAAAGTAACAACCCCACCTCCCACAAGAGGAGCTGCGTAACATTATTCGGACGAGCACAAACACACTGCAGCAACCCAGAACAGCAGAAAAAGGAAACAGACCGCCCATACAACATCTTCCATCAAAAGGGATACTCACACGATTTTATCAAAAGGTGCCTGACCGCCCAACCCACTGCAGCACAACCAACACAAGCTATGAAAAGGGTAGCACTGCCAGACATCAGAAACATCTCAGAAACCACCAACAGACCACTACAACCACACAGCATCACCGTAGCACACAAACCAACTAAAGCCTTCCAAAACATCTTAAGTAAACCAAAAGACCCCATAGCCCAAGAAGAAAAAACAGGAGTCATCTACAACATACAGTGTAAGGACTGCGACAACCATTTTGTAGGACAGACAGGCAGAAGGCTGGCAGAGTGCATCCATGAACACCAACTAGCAGTCAGAAGACACGATGAAAACGCCTTAATCTCACAGCACATGCACAGACTCAGCCATGGTTTCAACTGGGAAACTGTCAGCATCTTTGATCAGGCTAAGTCCAAAAAGCTGAGGGAATTCCTGGAAGTCTGGTATTCAGAGAAGTCAGCCATCAACAGGCACATAGAGATAAACAACATTTACACACCATTCAAAGAGACAACAAAAAGGAAACAAAAGACCAGAACAGCTCCTCGCCAGCAAGCAGGGATTAACACCAGGATTAGCACCAGACAAACAATCAGCGGCAAACAATACCCTAATTAAGGAACTACTAACTCAGACAATCAAGCAAGAGCTTGAGGAAACCAGACCCCCACCAGCACTGGCCGGGCAAGCTACTGTAAATAAACAGGGAGCAAACCCCCTCCCTTCCAGCACTGACGATATTACCTACTCGGGCAAGGAAACTTCTGCAAGAAAACAACCAAGCTCGGGGAACCCCAAGGAACCTACAGAAAAAGCCTGGGACGAGGGCAGCCTCTCCTTCTGTAGTCAGGCAGCGGGCAGTTCTCTCCCCCCGATATATGGGGAAAGACTGATCATAATTTAGGAAGGTTCATTCTTCGGTTAATCTAGCGACATCTTTAATGCCCACTTTTGTCAAGAGAGAAGGGAAATAGCCCCAAGGTGCAGCTGGAGCATCCAGGTGAGATAGAAGGCCTGTTGTAGAGGTTGGGAGGACTGCCTAGGAAGCAGGACCTCCCCTCCACTGGTGAGAAGACCATCACCCTAGTTGCTAGGCAGTCCCCAGGATCAAGCATCTACTCCCCCAGAGCCAGCCAGCAGCTGGAGGATCAGGCAGGGCCCCCTTCAGAAGCACGGGAGCCCCTTCCTCAAAGCGAACGAGGTGGGCAGAGGTCCAGGCCAACTCATCTGACTAAATCTTCCAAAGGCATCTCCATGCTCCGGAAGCAATGCCCGCTTGGGTGCTCTGCTCCGAGGAAAATCCTCCCCCAGTACCCCGAAAGTTGTTTTCATAGGAGCCTTGAGCTGAGCTCTGGCAGCACTCAGAGCGATTAAAAACAGTTCTTGACTCAGGCAGACAATGTGGATAAATGTTCCTGTCTGTTCTCTCTATCATTCTTGTAAATGAGTGGATTCATTCAACAGAAATCTCTTTCAGTCCAGCAATCAGGCAATAGCCAGACAAAGCCTTCTTTGTGACTTCCATTAAATGGAAACAGAATTCTGTACTGCAGAAGAGAACAGCACAAAGCCACCGAGAGGGTGTTCCATCGGCCCCTGTGTACAAACAGGTGTCCTCTTCCGGCCCGGAATGAACTGGCCGGATTCCCTGGACCCTTCTCTGGGCTAGGGGGAGCTCGTGGGATGTGGCTTAAAATGGCAAGAAAGCCTATGGGCTCGATATGGATTTGCTGTGGCCAAGGACTGCACTTGCCCCTGGCCATTGGGGCTGCCTGCAGGATGATACCCATAAACGATTGCAGGTAGGTAGCTCTTAAGGGCTTCTTTTGGCGGGGGGGTACTTCCAGTCAGTGTTGCCTCCTGGTGACCGCCTGGACTGTTCCCTGCAGTTTTCTCGGCAAGGTTTTTCAGAAGTGGTTTGTCGTTGCCTGCTTCCTAGGGCTGAGAGAGAGGGACTGGCTCAGGGTCTCCCAGCTGGCTTCGTGCCTAAGGCGGGACTAGAACTCAGGGTCTCCTGGTTTCTGGCTGGTGCCTTCACCATTGCACCAAACTGGCTCCCTTAAGGGCTTGGAAGTGAAAAACAAATATCTTATTCTGGATGTAAATCCGCTTTGTCATCCCTGGGTGCCCCTCCTCTTTCTGCACCACTGGGGCCTGCAAGAGGGCGAAATGTACGGCCCATGCGCCTGGGTGAGGGCCAAGGCTGTGGCTGCCTTTGGACCAGCAGACCCCTGGTTCATGCAATGCACTCAGCTACTGATTGTTTAACCCAGTGTTTCTCAACCTTGTCAACTTTCAGATGGGTGGACTTCAACTCCCAGAATTCCCTAGGCTGGCTGGGGAATTCTGGGAGTTGAAGTCCACCCATCTGAAAGTTGACAAGGTTGAGAAACACTGGTTTTAACCTTAGTTTCTTACATGCAGCTCAACTGGTTGGGTTTGCACAGCTCTCTAAGGTGGGGTACACAATGACTCCCAGCTTGAGGACCCCTCCCCCCCAGGGATTGCACGGCAAGTCAAGAGCCACAGCCAAACATCGCTGGAAATGGCCCTTTGTGGGAGGGGCACAGCAGTTGTCAGGAGTGAAATGGAGGCTCCATTTGCAAAGTCAGAAACACCCAATTTTTCCCTAAACCACCTACTTCTTCAAATGGGGGGGGGGTGAGCTCTGGGACCCCCTAAGAGTTGCTGATGGTCTGGATTGCATTTTTGCCATCAACCATCAACTACAAACTCCCATGGCTGGGTTCATACAAGATGCTAAGCCCAAAGAAAGGACCCCGTGATGGCCTGGGGCATCGCAAGAGGTCATTCAGCCGTCCCCAGCCAGCCACGTGGTCAGAATGGAACAGGGGGCCCGAGAGTCCATCTCCAGGAAGGAAGAAGAAGGATTTGCTAGACTAGACCCCAACTGCAATACTCAAGCTCTTCTGCACTGTAAATTGCTTGCCAATAGACATCTTTTACACATTAAGTTATTACAAATCCTTTGTAAGCGATTAAACCTAACTCCAGCAGATAATAAATAAGTCAGAGGCAGAAACGGTTAGTGATACTTCGGAGCTCTTGACCTTCTTGTACACGGAGAGCTGAGTGCGAGACGCTTCGGGGTCAGCTGGAGAGGCGCCTTTGGAGCCCTCACCAGCGGGTGCGGGGCAGGCTCTGCTGTGCGCTGCTCTCAAAAGCTCGCTAGTGCGGGGGGTCTGTGCGCATCTGACTCTGCTCCTGGTCTTTCGCAGCAGCCTGTCCCCGCATCCCGCCCCAGGCCAGCGGAACCGGAGTTGGGGAACTCACACATCCTGGGTTTGCACGGAGCACCCAGACGGCCTGGGTTCGCACATCGGGCCGGGATGAAGGTAGTCAGCCACCAGACCGCGCTTCTTCGGTGGCCTGTCGGCTCGGGGAGCCCAGCCTCGGGGTCGCGCGGCGTGACGGCCGACTTCCGCCCCGCGAGCTGCTCTTAAAGGCATCGGAGCAGATCCGGGCGCTGGGATTTCGAGTCAGTTGGCAACCGCCGCGCCTGCGGGGCGCTCGCAGCTCAAGCCGGGGGCGGCGGTTCCACCTGTTGCGCCACCCGGCAGGTCGGCTTCAAGCGGCGACCCTGCCGGGCTGGGGGCTGGCTGGAGCCGGCGACGCGGCCCCGCGCTCGCCTTCCCGGGGCAGCAGCCGCGGGCGAGGCGCCTTTAAGACGAGCGGAGCCGCGGCGGCAACTCAGCGTCGGGCGTCCCCCCACCCCGGCTGAGCAGCCCCGGCGGGTCACCCAGCCCGGCGGGATGGCTAGCCGGAGGCGCCTGGGAACGCCGCCGCCGCCGCTGCCGCCGCCCCTCGGGAGAAGCCGCGCTGCCGGGGCGCAGCAGCCTTGACCCGCCGCCGCCGCCGCCACCGCCGCGCTGCCTTCGCCCTGCGGAGCTCGGGAGCCGAGGGGCTGCGCAGCGAGATTGGCGGCTCCGGAGCTGGCAGCGCGGAGGAGCCATGGCCCGGAGCCCCGCCGGAGCCCCAGCAGCCCCGGGCGCCGCGTCCGCTCGCCTGCCACCCGTCCTGCCAGGTAGGCTGTGGGGAGACCGTTCGCTCGCTCGCGCGGGTCCTCGGAGGGAAGGTCAGACGCTGCGCCGGAGACGGTCGGGGGGGGGGGTCCTGGAGGGAAGGGCTCTGCAGCCTCGGCGGGGCCGGGGGCAGCCGGCGGGCCGGCAGCGGGCGCGCAAGTTGCGGGCAAGGCGGCGGGGCCGGGCTCCGAGGCGCCTGCCTGCCCGCCAGGGACCGGAGAGGAGCCGCCGCAGGAGCCTCCGCTTCGACCGTTGCCCTCCTCCCGGGTAGCCGCGGCCGCTCCTGCCGTCCCGGGATGTCCGCCTTTGAGGGCCGCCGCCGCCGTCCCACCCGGTGGCCGGGCAGCGGGAGCCCTCTGCGGCGGTCGGGCTGGCGCTGGCGGAGCGATCGTGCGCCTCGGGCGGGACGCGCCGCTGCAGACCTGTGGCTCCTGGAAGCCTCGCGCCGGCTGGATGGCCGCCCCGGCAGCTCCCTAGTCCCGGCCGCCCCTTTCCCACCTCCGAATCCGAGTCGATCCCTCGCCCGGGATCCGCGCTCGCTCTGGCTCTGACCCCGCGTCGCGATCCAGCCGGGCCGAGCTCCCAAGACACCTCTGCCTGCGAAGCTTCCTGCGGGCGTTTCCCGCGGGGTCTCTCCGGGCAAGGGGCCGGAGGCCGGGTCTCGCGGGGGCCGGGGGGTCTTAAGTGGCAGCCCCGGCTTGCTCCTTGGGGTCTCAAGCATTGGCTGCCGGCCTTCTCCAGCAAATGGCTGGGGTTTGCCCGACCCCCGCCGCCCCCCAGGCTTGAGAGCAACCTCTTTGGAAAGGGCTCAGATTTCAGCCGGTGGACTAGATCCCTTCCTTTAAAATATTTGTCACTGGGTTTTCTCCTGCTTCTTGACCCACGAAACGGTGTGCGAACAAGTCTGGGTTGCTGATTAAGGGGCAGTTAAACTGGTGGGGGGGAGAGATCCTACAGCACCTGGGAAAAAGCTCCTGGATAGCCCCCCCCCCCCCTGCCCCGGCTGGAGGGCCTTTTGAGAGTGATGTGGCTTGTGACCTGTTTGAAAGCTTTGCAGGGCAGGGGCCTTGCTGCGGCTCCCAGGGAGGGGCCATTGAATAAAGGTGCCTCTCCAGCAAGGCGGGCTTTTCTGCCCTTTGCAGCTGGCCGGTCAAGTGGGACCTGCTTGGCTTGGAGGGTGCAGGGCCGACCCTCCACCCTCAACCCCAGCCTTGCCCAAACAACAGCCTCTGCAGGGAATCTGGGGCTCTTGTGGAGAAACTGTGTAGCTTACAGGAGCAAGTGGGGTCTGGTGGAGATCAAAGTGCGGCGCTGGGTGGGCCTGACGGCCTCTGCTTGTCGACCTGCATGTTGGGGGGCTGCTGTGGCCAGCCTGCCACAGAACGCCCGTCCTTCTTTCCTTTGGACGTTGCCTCCCTGCATCGCGGTTTCCGAATGATTCAGATCGGCGAGTTTTCCTCATTGGGCAAAGCCAGCAGTGGTTGATGGGGGCTGTGCAAGCTGGTGATGCTGGCAGTTCTTCGCTGGGGCTGGCCTTGGTCATCCTTCGGCCTGCCTGCCTGTCTCTCTGGGGCTGGTCCAGCTGTCCCAGCCTTGTGGTCAGTTTAGCTGCTGGATGATTGAGCAGAAGTTGAACTTACCTGTGTGTCGAAGGACAATTTCCACACAACGGTTCCTCTCACCCAGCACCGACCAGAAAACTTCAAATCCTCTGCAAGGGAAGTGCCTTGGGGTGGGGGATTTCAGAGAAGGGAATGTTGGATTGAAGGTGCAGGAAGGCAGGATCTTCTGGCTGAGTGACAGGGAAGAAAGGGTGGGCTCCCCTTTGCTGGAGGGGTTCAAACCCAGATATCAGGGAGGCTCCTGCCCTGAGCAGGGGAGGGGGGGTTGGATTAGGAAGTCCCAATGCCCTCTTCCACCTTTGGGGTTCTAGAATTCATTACTATCCCTAACAAATGGGGGGGGGGAGGAGAGGAAATAAACTTCAGGCCAGAAGGGATGTGGGGGGGGGGTGCTCACCTCAGCTGTCCTGTTCTCTGCTTGTTCCTCCACACACCAAGACTCTTCCTGCATCTGCACTTGATGAGGTGATCCCAAGGTGGCTTCGAGCCCTTTTATTCTATGATTCTCGGGCCCTCCTGCCTTGCTGGTTTATTGTGTATCACTAGAAGGAAGCCAAGATGTTGGTGTAATAAGTGCAGAGCGTGCCAGGTTTTGAGACATGGTAAATTGAGTGGAGACAAGCTGGAAAAATGCATCACGTCTGTAGTAGGAAGCACGGAGGTTCTCGACACCACACTAAGCCGTTATATGGCTTGTTGAGTTTTCACAGGGTTGGGGGAGTCCAGTCAGTTATAGTCCGCAAGGCACAATAGGACAAAGCCAGACCCTCAACAGCGTGGTGCAGGGACTGGGTGGAGGGGTGGGGTCCTCCAGACCCCGGCTTTCCAAAAAAAGATGCCTCAGAACCAGTGCTGGTAGCCCCATAGGAACTCCTCTCGTCACCCCCCCATGTTTATGTTTCAGCAGTGTGTGTGTGTGTGTGTGTGTGTGTCCCCATGGGTGCATAGGCACATTCCAGGAGGAAGGAAGAGATGCTTAAAAAACAACGGTCAATTTCGTGCGTGAGGCATGGGAAATTATCATGACCAATGTCTCCTGCAGCTGATCAATGATACGCCCCCCCCCCTTCTCTATATTTAGGAAGAGGCCACATTTATGAGAAATCAAGGCTGGTTCCCATGGGGCACCCGGAGGCATGTGTGGGCATGCTCTGCTTCAGGGAAATTTTGCCCACGGGGCATGCATGAGCCTCGGAGGGCAGCTGAAAACTTCCCTGCCCCGGTTGCCGCCGCCCCAACTCCTTGCCCGGGGGCTCCCCAGCAGAGAGCCACTCTGCTTGTTCTCATCTGGGTGGCTGGCCAAATGTGCAACGGCCGCCGCCGCCGCCGTCGCCGCAGACAAAGGGCAGGCTCTGTGCAAGGACCAGCCAACCACCCGCTACCTTGGCACATGCCGCAGGTGACAACAGCAGCCTGCCTTTCAGAGCGCGCCTGTTTTCCACGAGAGCAGAGGCTCCTCTGCGCGGAAGGCGGTTCTGGGGGCTCGCAGAGCCAGACTGCAGCAGGGGACGGGAAGACCGGCGTTCCGTAGGGGTCTCTCAGCATCTGGCGGCTTTCCAGCGGGAGGGTAACCTGACCCCAGTTCGCCCTTAAAGCTACCCGAGATGGAAGGCAGCGGGAAGGGTGATCCGATGGGGAGATGTGAAAGCAGCCGGTCTGGGGCAGAGGAAGACCTCTGGGAAATGGGGTCAGGGCATGAAGAGGATCCCCACCGCATCTGATCCCCTGAGGGGATGATACCTCCAGCCCCTTTTCTGTGAGGGCAAGTGGGCTCGCTGGTGCTGATGAGGATCGAGGACTCTCCCAGCTGGACTTGGCTGCTGTGTGGGGCCTGTGGGTTTACTAGCAGCTGGAAGGAGAGGCTGCAGCTTCTACCCGCAGAGGCCCAGGTGCCCCATTCGCGGGGCTGCTTCAGAGGTAAGTCTGGCAGGGCCAGCCAGCAGAAGGGCCAAAGGCTGCGTTGGCGCTGTCCCAAGAAACTTTTGACAACGTTTCTCACCAGAAGAACTCTTGAGCAACCTTGGCAGTGAGGAGAGGGTTTGCTGCAGGTCAGGAACTGAACAGAGAGAAAGCAGAGAATTGGAAAAGATGGTTCCTTCTCTCAGTGGGGGAGCTTTCCTGAGGATCTGTGCTGGGGCGCGAACTGTTTTATGCAGGAAATGTCATGCAGGTTTTGGAGCTCAGGGTGAACAGTGAAGGGGCCGTGTGCTGATGGTACCCAAGCATTCTGTCTGAATGGCCAAGAGCTGCAGAGTGGTCTTGCCAAATGAGGCAACCCCAAATGATGGGCAGTGAGGGGCTGTGTGAGAATTCCTAGCTTCACATGTGGGTGATGAGCTTGGAGGGACTGGCTGGATCAGGGGTGGGTTCCAAACTGGGGGAAAGGGATGGGAAATAAAACCACTACCTTGGAAGCCCTCACTCAGACCTTGGAGGTAACTCCAACTTGGAAAACTGGCTGAGTTCATACACGGTATGTCTATTTTTACTGTGATTTGGTGAGCAAGCCAGATAGTTTGGTTCATATGCATAAGACCATGGTTTGCAAACCATGCTGGGGCAGAGCCAAACCAAACCAAACCACACCACATTTTGACCTGATGCAATGCATGAACCCAGTTGGACTGTTGGTTCATCTAGTTTAATGTTATTTCCAAAAGAGTTAATTCCTGAACCTTTTGTTGGATTCTTGTCCACCTTGAGCATGAAGTCCTTGACAGATTGCCACTAGGAGATGCACGCCACAACAGAAAAAAAAGGGGGTTATCACCTGAATGTTCAGAGGATTCTCTCTGTCTGGGAGCTCAGAGGAACTGCCCACCTCCCACTTCCAAACACTCCAGGCAGTCATTATGACTCTTTCGATACTGTCTTTAGAATTGTCTACTGGATGGAGACATTCCCCTCCTGGAGGCATAACAGTTGCTGGACTCTGAGGAAAATGGAAATGGGCAACCAATAGTTAGACTGGGCTGACAAGAGAGGGCTGATCCATTATAGGAAGAATGTGATGGTGCCAGGTGGAGGTGGACATGGGCTTCGGCTTCATAAAATTATCAATGTTCAATGACATTGATATGGTTTAGGAAAGAGAAAGCAGTTCTGCACTGAGTGAAGATACAATCGATGGGGACTGTTGTAGAAGATGTGGCAGCTGTGGGCTTAATAATAGCCTTCCAAGTGCCCCAATACTCCAGTTGCTTTATTAAACTATAATCTTGAGGCAAACCCTGTAGAGGAAAGTCACCTCCTTGCACACAGGGAGGCAGTTAGGGATCTGCAGGTGGCAGCTTTCTCAGTGAAGTTCCTCCTAGTCCGCTTGTAGCAGACTTACCCAAGCTTTGGAGCGCCATCTCATAGCCCTGGGGCTCCATCTGTGTCATATGCGGGCAGAGCAACGCACAGGCCCACGGAGCTCCTGTTGGAGATAGGACTCGGGGGGCTGCATCCTTCAGAGCACGTCTGCAGTGAAGGCAGAGGGGGCTTCAGGAGGACAACAAGCAACCTGCCAGATTTGCTGCCTCCCTGGAGGAGGCTTGAGGCTTGGGAGGACCATCTGGGAGGGCTTCCACTTCTCCTGCCCGAGGGGCTGCTTCCCTTGGTTAGCCGCTGGGCTGGATGCATGCTCCCCTCCATGTGAAGAGTGACTTGGAGTAATCCTGAAACCAGCGGGAGGGCCCTTCCCGCTCCACCCCCCTGCTTCTCCACCACTGGTGGCTTCGTGCCCTTGGAATCCAAGGGGCGCTGAGCGAGGAATCTCTGATCATGGTGGCAGGCAAGTTTTTTCTTTTCCTTTCAAATGCATTTGTTGCATAAGGGCTGCTGGATTGTTTTTAAATAGCTTCAGGATATTAGCATCCTAAGCATCTATGAAGAAGATGGCGATGACTCACGTTGCCATAAATTCTACCAAGGTTTTCAGCAAGTATCCTGGGGAAATTATACAAAACTACAGATTTATTTTCAGGACTCTATTATTTTCAAGGCCAGCTGATGTATTTTGAATGGCTGGGTAGCTTCTTATCGACTAGCTGGACAGTTTCAAATGAGGTCCCTGAAATCTAATTATAGACTTTACACGGCTGAATGGCCGAGCCAGATACATGCTGTCCATTCCCTTCTGTGTTCTTAAGAGTGTCCCAAAATAATTTGAGTTGATGTTTGGACTCTTAAATGTTCCCATCCCTGTCATGACACTATTTCACAGCTGAATATTACAAAACAGGTAACGTCTCTGTGTTCTCCTAAGTGTTTCCCCAACTCTTAAGCCTCCGGTTTAACAAATGCCACGCTCGCACAGGATGTTAATACAGATTGCTTGTTTTTGCTTAGTATCTAGTACAAACCAACCATTGTGATTTATAAATCATGGTTTATGGCTTAGTGTCATTCAAACTCGGTCAGAAGCAAGATGTGGGGACCAGGCTGAATTCACATACTGCATTAACCATGGTTTGTTTAATAAAGCACAAGGGCTGACTGGGCCCGAGACGCTAAGCCGAGGGGGCTTAGGGCAGTGTGGACCAGGCTCTCGGGTGTGAGCGGAGTGATCTTCAAGGGAGCTCATCCAGATTGGGTGTTCTTTGGAAAGGGGACTCTGGATCTCCGCGCTCGAAAGATTTCATGCGAGGGACGAGAGACAGAAATGTTTCAGCTGCAAGGCGGCCATGGCCCTCCATCACACCCCTGGAGGGGTGTTTTCTTAGCTCAGATTTGGCTGAGCATCGCTTAGCCAGATCATGGCTGTTTCCTGCTCCAACGCAGGCGGTCGCCTGGCCTCCTTCCTCCGTCGCTTGAGACGGGCAGGGAAGAGGCCTCCGTCCTGCCCCGTCCAGCGAGTTAAGGGCCCCAGGCGGAACGGGGTGGCGTCTCTGCCCGCAGGGATGTTCACGGAGGTCGGTCCTCAGGGGCTGCGTGGCTGGGGCTCTGCTGGCCCTTTGCTGCTTCCTCGGCCAGCAGAGATGAAGCTCTTCTTGACTTTGTAAATAACAGTCATGTTCATTCATTCCCCTGCCTCCTTTCTTTATATCCTCCAGTGAACTTTTCATAAAGCATTGTATTTTTTTTTTAAATGACAATAATGGATCTGATTTCCCTCCCTACCCCTCCCTATTTAATGAAGCATTTGGACTGAAATCCAAATGTGCATTTGCTGTTCTGTTCTTACTCAGATAACAAAGAAAAATGCTTTTTTTTTTTTTACCAGATCCCCCACAGAAAGTACCAGTGCTGTAGGATTTATTACCCAATTCCCTAGCAGTTGGGGATCATTAGCTTTTATTTATTTTTTCTTCCCAGTGTTTTCCTGCAGGTGCAGGACTGCTTTTCTGGATCAACCAAATGTTGACCCGAGGCTGATGTCGTGGGCTGAGCGAGGGGGACTGGCCCATCATGGTCACCCATGCCTCAGGCGGGACTAGAACTCACCGCCTCCTGCTTTTTAGCCTGACGCCTTCACCGCTAGACCCAACTGCTTTTACCCCCTCACATAAATGGGGATTGACATTGCCACTGTATCTTCTTCTTGCCCATAGACATCTGGCTTTGCCCCGGCTTTGGGTCTCAAAGCATATTGCGTACAGTAGTAGGTTTCAGCGTGAGTGTTCTCGCATCCCGTGAAAAGACCAAGCCAGTCTTGTCTGAAGAAAGCCAGACCTGTGGAACATCCTTCCCCCTTCCAGCAGAAGCCAGGCCTGGATCTCCCCCGCCTCCCTTTCCAACCTTAGAAGGTTCCACTGCTCACCTCTGCCGGTGGGAATCTTTGCTAGATTCCCATGGGCTAGATTCCAGATCTGTGGGTGTTTGTTCGCTGCAGGGTTTACGGGAATAAGAGCACGCTGCTGCTCCCCTGCTCGTCAGCTGTTTGCACAAATCTGGCTGTGTGCAAATTCCTCTTGGACTTGGTGTTTAGGGCCAGCGAGCGCAATGCTCGCCTTGGCCACCCCGTATAGCGAGGCAGGAGGAAGGGGCGTGCGGATGAGGACTGGGGGTATCTCTGGTGCAATCATGGGGTTGCTCTGCCATGATTCTACCACAAGGGGAAGCCCACCGAGCGAGGCTTCCGGAAGCCTTCCAACCCCGTGGCAGGCGCCTGCGTTTTTTGTGGATCAGCTGTTGCCTCTGTCCATGTGTTTGATTTCCCCTTGTGCTGCATCTGCATCTGTGTGGGTGCTGGAGTATGTGTGTGTGGGGGGGGAAGCACAGGGTGGGCTGTACATGGCCTGCTCTGGGTCACATGACCAGGAAGTTGGCGGGAGGGGGGCTTAAAGTGGAGCAGTCGGCAACCTTCCAGGTTGCTCCCATTGGGGGATATTTTGGCAACCTTTTTCATTGCAGCTCCGGCTGGATCCAGCCCATTTTTGAGCTCACTTTTTCTTTTGCTGGCTTCTCTCCAGCACCAAATTTGGTCCAGTTCTGTTCTGTTTTTGGAGAGTTCTTTTGCTAAGGGGCAGGCAGATGCATAGGCAAGACTCCTGACACCCTTTACTTTATATCACTGCGATATTATGTGCAGCTGGAAAAACAAAAATGAGAGGAGGAGGAGGAAGAAAAATGCTTTCCTAGCTAGGGCTAGAGCCTGGAGTTGCCCAGAGTCCATGCTGGGGGGCACAGGGAGGGGGTTATAAATCTAAATAAATAACATTTTAGAACACGGGTGGGGAAGTTGCCATTTTCAGGCTCGCTGAACTACAGTTCCCAGCATCTCCCCATTGGTCATTCTGGGACGGTGCTTCTCAACCTTGGCCACTTTAGGATGTGAGGTCTTCAACTCCCAGGATTCCTGGCCAGCACGTGGGTTGCTGTGGGTTAGGCTGTAGGACCTGGTCTCTAAACATACCATTACACCTGGTTTACCAAGCATAATGGGCAGGTTGACCAGGCCCTCCTGGCTAGATCCGAAGACGTCACTTTGTGGCTTATCGGGATGGGATACGCCAGTCCATTGTAGGCCAAAGACCCAAATTCATCTGCCTTCTGAACAGACTGGCTGCAAAGGAAGGGGAACGCATACCTTCCAGGGCAGAATTCTAGAGGGGCGCCAGGGAGCAAGACCACCTGTGCTGGAGAGGCCTGGAAAGATGCTTGCCTAAGGTTTAGCCAGCAGGTTTCTGTAAATGTAGCAAATGATGCAGGGGGAAAAAAACACTTTCCCCAGGTTACTGTTTAAATTGAGGCAACCATCAGATGTTGTCTCACAGAGAAGAAGTGACTTGATGGAAGCTTGGGGACATCAGATACCCCAAAGCAGCTGCTCAAGCGGGATGAGCGGTGCCTGAAGCTGGGGAAGCTGCTGTGTGCCAGCTGACCCTCGACTCTCTTTCTGGTTTGATTGTACAGGGGAAACGATGTGCAGCCATGGGGGTGCTTAGGCCATAGAAGGAACCCTGGGCTGCACAGATAACTGAGATTTTAAGGGGGAAATGAAGGGGATCTCAGAAGGGTTGTATCAGCAAGATCTTCTGTCCCCAGTTAAGGCAGCGGGGTTTGCCTTGCGCAACTGCAGTTAAGTGGCCTGTGAGTTCCAACCGATACAGAGACCCAGATTGCTGATATAACAGTGGTTGCCCTTAAAGAAAGCGAGAATCCAAAGTTGGACTGAAAGAGAGCAGGACGTTTTACCTAAAGTTGCACGAAACTATCTAGCTCTCCCCATGTCACGTTTGGAGATCAGGTGTGTCCTTTTGAGGTGTGCAAGAACATACCTGATCCAGGGAAGGGCACAGCATTCCTGATGGATGGGGAGTGGACCTGCTGCTCCTCCCGCCCCCCGCAGCAGTCAGTGGGGTGCCGGGAATAGACTGTTGGCTTGGGGAGTTTGTACTCAACTCCCCTTGAGTCAGCAGCTCCAACATTTGGCTTTAGGCACGACTAGCCTGCTTTGCAGAGCTGGTGTGGAATTAACATAGGCTAGTCCCCACGTATGCTGCTCTCTCCATCCCTGGAAACAGGCGCAGAAGCCTTGGCTTGATGGACACTCTTGTATATTAGGGGTTTGACTGAACACGTCAACCAGGGCGTGTGTTTCTGCTTGGGAAGGTGACGCCTGTTGGCTTTCTTCAACCTCTCTTTGGTTTGCTGGCACTGATTCTCTCCAGAGCAACCACACCAGCAACTGTTTGTCACATTCAGTATCTCCTGGCCCCCAGTTGTCCACTGATGGGAACTGATGGATCAGGTGTGCTCCTGCCTGTTGCTGCTTCTCTTGGGTCACCAAAGAAATAAGACATGCTGGCAACTGTCTTGGTTTTGGCTTCCACTTGTTCTTGCAGGAGGTCCTGGGAAAAAGTGATTTCCCTCATCTCTCTTTTTGGTGACCTGGGGGAAAATGATGTTGGGAGACAAGGGGATGAAATAGTTTAGTTCATTCTGAAGTTCTGTGTGGGTAATCTGGTGGGAACTGGTCATTGGCTTGAGCACCGACAGGGCTGGTTAGTGTGCTGCTCATGGCAAGAGAAAGGGGTGCCAGTACATCTCCCAAAGTTACTGAAGGCCAGCAGGGGATCATGGAACAAGTGGTACAAGGGAGCCATTCCCCTTCAAAAGCTCATTGCACCGGCCAAAATTGTAGGAGGCAAGAGGTACAGAAGGCATGCGACCTCTCTGATGAATTCATTTGGCTTTTCTACCAATTAATGGAACTCCTCTTCACATAAATTGTTAAAACCTCCAGTTCATAATGATTAAGCAGAGCCTAAAAGCCTAGTAGCTTGGGGACAAGCAAGCTGATGTAACTGTGTGAACATTATAAATATTCAACATTTCACAGAGCAAATCCCCCATTTAAATAGATTTAAACGGAATTATGACTTGTCTGAAAATTATTAGATCAGTTCCTATCAAAGTAGTCTTTTGAAATCTAACGTTTTTCTCCAGGACTTGATTACCTGGCAATGAACATGCAGATGTAGCACAAGCCTTGCGATTAAGTGTGTGTGGTGTGTGTGGGGGGGATCCAACCTTCAGTTTTATTTATTTTTGCACAAGGAGGTTCATAAAGCCAGAGCCTGTGCTTGGGGATACAGAATGCTTGCAAAGCCACGAAGGCTGCTCTTTAGGGGCTGTTCTCAGATTTGGGGGTGGGAGTCACTCCTGGTGGTGGGCACCTGAAACATGGGGGCTTCGTTGCGATACGTAGCTGCAAGGAGCTCTCGCTTGTTTGCATTCACATGATAGAAAGGGATCTGCAGAGCACTGGATCCTGCCCATGGAGATTTCCAGAGTCTTTCCTGGCAAAAACAATTCTTCCCCTGCCTCTCCCTTCTCTCTATGGGGCCTTGCCACCATCTTCCCCAGTGCTCCAAGGGACAGTCTTGCCACTCCTCCAACACAATGGCCAGTTGGGGTGACCGCGAGCCTTCAAAAAGCAAAGGCGCTGAAGGAAGAATGAGGGCAGAAGTAGGGCACGAGGTGGCTGCTGTTAATCTGCACACATCCACACCCGTTGGCCAACTGGAGACAGCACCAGCTTCTCCGTCAGAGGGCTCAAGGGGACACTTGTGTGACCACACAAAACTGCTGCGGAGTTAAGAGAGCAAGCGAGACAAGACCAGCCTCTGCGCAAGGTGGCTTCATAGTACACATTTTGGATTTTCTCCCTGGTGCTCCAGGACATCTTGCAGGACAGTCCATCCGTTTCAGCAACGGGCCAGTACAGGCCACGTGGGGGTTCAAAGCGCAATTCAGCAGAGGAAGCTTGTTCAGAGGAGATGAAATGACACCTAGATTGAGCTGTTCGCTTTCGTTATTGGGTGGAGACAATTTACATTTGAGACTGGCAGTGAGGAACTGGCAGGCAGCTTCCACATGAATTGTGGCTGATGAAATGCAATTTCATTTTAAATTAGGATGATCAGCTAAAAAGATCTCCTTAAATCAACGGTTCAACCAATTTATTATTTTTATAATACCGGCAGTTGCCAAAGCATCCCGCTGAGCTCAGCTCTTCTGTCCCTAGTGCAGAACATGACTGCTCTGCCTTATCTTTCAGCAAGGGACCGCTCATATTCTTGAGCGAATGTGTAAGTCGCCCCCAAGCTTTTGAGTTCTCCTGAGTGGGTTTGCCTGCGCCCCCCACCCCCCGGATGGAGTCTTGGTCCTTTATTCCTCAGGCAAAGTCCACTTTTGTGGGAGTTTGTGACTAACTTGTTGCCGGGGAGGGTGAGGTAACTTCAGTTATGGCACAGGAGCAAGTGTGGGGTGAAGTGGGCCCACTTAACAGTTAAAAGGAACAGCCGGTGTGACCGTCCTGGTGCCAGGCTGGAGCTCTTGGCAAAGGCTGGGGTTTTGCTGTGGAAGCAAGTAGCAGTGAGCGGAAGTTTGCCTACCGAGAATGTCATACATTGCCCCATCCATTATGCGCTCTCATGGACTCTGGCTTAATGACCCACCGTAGCTATTGCACTTTGTAAAATACGGCGTATTGATTAGCATGTTGCGTGAACCCAGAGAGTTATGATTCACCCTCTGAAACATGGGTAAGCGAGCTGTTTATGATATATAAATCAGGACATGTTGATTTATACACTGAGCTTAACAATGCTTTGCTTGACACAATTAGCTGGGTTCACACAACGCTCAGAGACAAAGCCACAGGCGTGATCTCACGCCTAGCGAGCATACCGAATACATCTGCAGGATGCGCTTGGGAAGCACCCTGCCCTCGGCCTGGGTGCGGCCATGATGGAATTTACTGGCTGTCCCCATTGCTCCGTCTGTGCGACCGTCTCGATGGCAACAAAGGTTAATAAATAGCTCCTCTTATGAAAAGGAGAATTAATAACATTACCAAAGCAATTGAATCAGATCTGGAGGAGGAGGAGGAGGAGGAGGAGGAGGAGGAGGAGGAGGAGTAAATTAAATGCTTTGCTGCTAATGGGTGCCAGATGTCCCTGGGAACAGTCAATTCCGATAATGCTCTGGAATCTGCTAATTCCAAATTAGTGATGTGGCCGAGTAATCCTGAGGAAGCGAAATCCTGTGGCTGCAAGCAATGTATTGGATCAGTCTGGGAATATGAGCGAGTCCGGCCTCTAGCGGGGGGTGAGTGGGGCAGGCAGGAGGACAGAAAGATGAGGGCAGGAGAGAACGGTTCCTGGGAGTTGGAGCAAATGTTGGGGGGGGGATGCAACAAGATACAGCGATTTTTCTCTTCTGTGTAATTTGTTTGAACTTGGAGAAGGTATTTTGTCGTTGGCTGATCTTCCTGACTCCTGTCTTATCTTGTTTATTCAGCAAATTCTCTAAAGCCAGGGTGCATTTAGTGATTTCCTCTCACTAGATTTGTGTGATGTCAAGGTTATAAAAATCAGAGTGATGAAGATATGAGGGGTTATCAGGAGAAGAATTGGGTGAGGTTTCCTAAGGGGAGCCGTTAACAGAGAGCCAAGACAGAGAGGATGCTCGGGGAGAGACGGGGAAGCCTCTGAACTGCTTACTGTCCTTGCCCATTGACGCTTGAAGGGTGAACAAGGCACCCTTGCTGGCTGGGGAATTCTGGGAGTTGAAGTCCACTCATCTTAAAGTGGTCAAGTTTGGACAACGCTGCCCTAGAGTATTCAGATCTTTTGGCAGTAAATGCTACTAGTACGACTATTCCTACTAATCTCCAGCAGTGGCTAGGTCAGGGAGATTAAACTTTTCCTAGACCTTAGGGCAAGCTGGCTTCATTCAGTGGTCCTAAAGACAAGGCGATCCAATGGCATCTGGAGCTCCTCAGCTCTGCATTCTGGGTGGCAACCAGATTAGGCTTAATTATTATTATTTGGCTTCGCTCAGAGCAGGACCCAATCTCTCTTCGGCCGCCTGGCCAGTGGCCATGGGCTCAATAAACTGTTAGGAGCCCCCTTGAGGGTTGCTATGCCAGTGAAAAGCAGGCAGATTTCGTAGTATAAAAGGACTTGGGGCATCTTTTGAGAGCCGGCGGCCTTCCTGGCTGGGGCTGCACTCTGAAAAAGTCCTCCGAGGAGCAACACCATGGACAGCTCTTTGTTGCAGGGCATTGCACGAGACTTCCCACTAGAGTGGGGAGACTCACACATCATCTTTCCCCAGGGAAAATACAGGCTGTACCGAAAAACAAAAGCATGAATGGGCTTGTGCATAATGTTAAGCTATACAGTGGTGTGGTTTGTTTGATTTGGGCTTGAATGTTGTATGAAGCCAGATGTAGTGGCTTATAAATCATAGTTCATGTTCTGTTATCATCAAAAATCAACGGTTCAGAAAACCTCCACGGTTCAGCACACGTGCAAAGCCAGTCAATATGCTCTGAATTAGAACCTCCCTTCTTAGGGAGCCAGTGTGGGATGAATGTGGAGAAGGGAGAGGTGCCCCATTTTTTCCTCAGCTTCTCAGAGATGCTGCCCTTGATTAAGAAGTCAAAGAATGAACAGTCTTCCTTTCCAGGATCAGATGAAGCTTAGAAGTAAATATTTTACAGGAAACGGATTTTCCCTTTTTTTTTTCTCAGCTGGTGTGAGAAGATACGGCTCCTGACCAGAAGATCCAAGTGTGTAAGTGGCTTTGATTGCAGCTGCTGATTTGTTACTTCTGCAGATTAAAAGGGATCTTCTCAATGGATTGCTTTCAACAGCTTCCCTGATACGATGTCTTCCAGATGCGTTGGATTTTAACTCCCATAATCCCCACCAAAGGCCATTCTGGTTGGAAATTATGGGAGTTAGAATCTGAAGGTGCTGGAAGGGCGTCTGGTTAGGGAAGAATGATTCATGAAAGTGGAATAAGCCCCTTTTTAGGGAGACCCCCTCGCGCCCTAATTTTTACTGTAAAAGGCGGATTTTCAGCACCATCTCTGAGCCACATATTCTGAAGCAATTCTTACACCTACACAAGCCAGAGAATGTCATTTGCAAGTTGTGGGTGTAAAACATCTGGATTTTAAGTGTTGCCACCAGAGGCCAAGGATTTGGGGAGAGCAACAACGGATGGCCTTGATTTCTTCTCTCTCTGCCTCTCGTCTGCAGGAGCCCCACCATTTCTCTGGCTGAAACCAGGGACCTCTCTTGACTTTGCTGGAGATTGATCCATGGCACCTCACAAGTTGTGTGTTGTTTTTTGGGTCACTATGACTGAGCAAATGAATTATTCCCTGTCTCTCATGATGACATGGGTGCTGTCCTATAGGACGACTAAACTTCATGCTGTTCAATATTCTAATTACACTTGCAAATATGGTGACCTTATTAGATTTTGGACGGGTGGGAAGGGACCAGTGTCTCCCCAGGGGCAATAAATTATAGCTTCAACAGTTTGGGAAATGCTATGCTAATCCCAGTAGAAATCTCTTCTTGTATAGACTCATGAACAACAAATGCACAGTTGAGAGCTATAGGCACAAAACCTCCTGACATTTATGGGAATGTTTCTTTCAAGACCGTTTGTAAGAAATAACATTTCGGAATACTGCATTAACCTGCACAACCCTAGCACAGCCTCAAAATGCACAAAACCAGAAAGGCCAACAAGAACAGACGCTCTTCCAGCATAGCTACTGGGAAAAACAGAACTCGGCAAGACTTCTAGGGCTGAACTTCTGTTAGGAAGGACCTTCTCTCTGGTACCGCCATATCTATTGCAAGCGAGGAACCGGGCAGCAGGTTTTCCTGGGGGTAATTTCAAGGCTTGGAGAAGGCCTCTGTGTGGCAGGCAGCCTTCAGAGGATGTGGTGCTTCTAGGTCATGTAGAGGGATTTTATGCTTATTGTCTGGACAAGGTGCACAACGTGGTTGGTTGTGGAAATAAAACTGAAACATGCAAACCGCCTGTCGACTGGCTGTCCTTAGAGGGCCATGTAATTTTCTTTGAATGCTGTGCCTCCTCTGTAGTTGTTTTTGATCGTTAATCAGGTTTCTTTCTCTTGTAATCAAAATATTGTCATTCTAGCATTTATTTAACCCAAAGCACTATGCCCTGTAATTTAGTATACCTCCTCTTCCCTCCCTCCCTCCCTCCCTCCCTCCCTCCCTCCCTCCTTCCTTCCTTCCTTCCTTCCTTCCTTCCTCCACTACACAATGGTCTCTTTACTAGCACTTCACTGGTAGACATACTTGGTAAGTAACCATTTAGCTGTTTTTTCAAGGATGTTTTCTTGCTGATACAGAGAGAGAAAAAAGCAGTAAAATTGTGTGGCACTCAGGCAAGAATATTATGCTCTGTAACAACCTGGCAAATTGGCTTCTTCATGGGAAACTTGTACTGATTGCTTTGCATGTCTTGATGAAGAATTGTAGAGAATACGATTTCATACCTATAGGCCATCTGTTGTGAGCTGGATCGATAAAAATGGTTACAGCTTCCCTTGAATTCTTTTCTAGACTTTTAAGAAGTATTTTAGGATTTTCTAGCAAAGGAACGTCAAGGTTAAATCTGACTGGGATTAGATTTGGGGAGATCTTTGGTCCTTCAGTCAAAATTTCATTTGTTTGGAATAAATTCTTCATTTCCCTCACATACTTTTGTCTGAGGAGAAACCTCCCCAGGTGTCGTTCATTTTGATTTTAGAGGAAACCCGGGCCTCCGAGCCTGCACGCAACCCTTCGTGGAAAACGCAGCACGAGTTCTTGTTCCTTCAAAGAAGTTTTGCCTCGGCAGGTTGACTTGGGCTTTGAGTGGAATTCGGGGAGAGTCTCTTCCTCGGCTTTCAAGGTTGGAATTACTGTGGCATTTGCAGCGTGCTTAAAAGAGTCCTTCAGAGAAGCTCTTTATCCAGTTAAACCAAGGAAAGGCCAGGTCTAAAAGGGCATCTCGTCACTTGATCTGATTTGGTCTTGAACGCTCATAAGGGAATCCTCATAAGGACACTTGGCACTGATGCCACCGCAGCAGGCCAGGCTGGGAACTGGCGTTCAGTGCAATCTCTACCTTCCTTCAGCAAACAAGATCAGGTAATGCCGATCACAGTACAGAGGAGGAAGGATCCACTGCTTGATCAGGGATTTCCAGGGAGCTGGGGGACCGCTCAGTGTGATTTTTGAAAGGTTGAAGTGATTGCTAAAGAGTGAAAGCTGGCCAGGGATTTGAGGGCCCCAAACTTGTTAGCACTTTTTATTTGCTCGAGAACAAATGAACAATCTCAAGAATTACTTTCTGCAGGAAGGGAAGGCCCAAGAGGCAAAGGAGCATTGGGCAAGAAAGCAAAGGTTAAACTTTCTTTGCGGGGTGTGGTCTAAAAGGTCAAGACGAGAGCCACAGTGGTGTGATTGAAGCTCCACCTGTGGGTTCTGCGGGTTGCATGTGCAGTGCTCATAAAAATAGGTGAGCTTTGATCGCGCTGTTGTGGCCGCTCTCCTGACTTTTTTGACCAAACCCCTGCTTCTTCTGGTGCCCTCCAGGTTGCTGATTGCATTTTGGCTGGCCTTGGTCAAGCTGACTGGAAAAGGGGAAGCCTTCTGCAGAACACCAGGTTGGGGAGTGTCTGAGCAAGATCATTAAATCTGCAGAAAGCAAAGTGCCCACATAACCTTGCAGATTTATAAAGATACATATCCCCACCCACCCATCCTCAAGAGCGCACCCTCAAAGCTTTGCATTGGGAAAAGCAGCGCATGCTCCATGGTTCAGATACATCTCGCTGGGGTGAGGGTTGCTTTCAACAGCCTTCTCCTCTTCCTTCTAGCAAAGGCTGTTGAGGGCACCGATGCAGAAAGGTGCTGAGTCCTGACGGCTTGAATGTGGGTTAGGAACCCATCTGGGTTTAGCTCAGGTTTATACTGGAAAATGTGGATCGCTTTGGATGGTGCTTGGGTACTAAACGCCCTGGAAAATGACAAGGCTGACTGACTCTGCTTTTGCTTTCGCAATTTGGGGTCGGATGTCAAGAAAAAATGAGTATTGAGAAGTTCTCTCTGGCCCTGCTGCGGCCATGACTTAGGTTGGTTGGCTGGTTCACATCAGGCTCTGTTACCGTTCATGCCAGAAATATCTTTTCTTAATGTCAAAGTATGGCAAAAATAATAGATTTTTTGTTAATTCTCTCAGTGTGAGGAGCAAGATGGGTGTTTCAGTATGAATGCTGTATTTGAGTTAATTAATCTTGGTATGTTTTAAGTTCATTTAAAGTTTTGATAACCTGTGAATAAATTGTGCACTGTTAGCATTATATTGTGGTGCTTTGGATCAACTGTGGCTTTTGGTGCTGTTCTTAAATGATTTATGTTCTGTAATTTGAGTGGAAAGTATTTATGGAAAATTCTGTAGAAGCTGCCTGTGCTTGTACTCTCAAATTCCCCTCTTCAGCTCATGATCAACATGAAATCCGGAAGAAAGATTCTTGGCCGGACCAAGACCTCTGAATCCGGGAGGGCCGGTGAATGTGTTTAACCCATTTTTAGTGGGAAGAGTGAAGCCTTCCTCCTTCGTGGGGGGAGGGAAACCTGGGGCCGTTTGGATCTGCAGCAGGGTCAGCCCTGGGCTGCCAAGGGTTGCCAAGCCCCAGCGGTAGCCCCCAGAGACCCTCCTGTGACGTTGCGGAGGGTTGTTAGTAAAAGACACGCAAGAGGGGCGTTAAGCCCAAGATTAACTGATCAAGTTGCACACCTTTAACCCTCCCCAAATGTTGGGGAAAAAATGAGCTGGACATTTCTGGCTACGCTCCCAGTGGGGTATTGCATCGGTGGACAAGCTGTTGCAGTTCTCCAGGGCCGGTTTTAAAAAGGGAAATGCAGCTGTTTCCATAAAAAATACTGCTACCTCTGATGTAAAGGGCCAGATTGGATGGGCACCCAGGCACTTGATTAACTTCTCTAAAGAATCCAGTGGAAGGCAGAGATCTACAATTGCTCTTGGGCAAAAGGTGTGTGGGTCTGTTTAGAAACAAGTCTCATGGACTTCCATAAGATCGAATTCCAGGGATAACTGCATTGATTTCAATCAGGCAGAGTCATGAGGAAGAGCTGGACTTGTTCACATTTAGTTGCCTAGTTAATCAGGCTGATTTTGGAAACATGGCGTTTACCAAAGGAAGACTTTGTTGTAATACAGGCTCTGCAGGTCGGTGTTTAAAGCTTTATTCCTCCAAGAACAGGAGTAGAAAACATTTGGGGTTTGTCTAAGGATCCGGTGGTGCAGCTTTCTTGTCACCCAGATAGTTTGGTTGCTCCATCTACTGTCTGATGAAAAGAGGTACAGGAGAAGTGTTGAACCTGCCCCGATTGGGGTGGGGGGGCAGAAGAGGGGCTGTTGCCAACTGCGCCCCCCGTCCTCCACTGCTGCTTACTGGTGGGTGCAGGATTGTGTCGTGAGCCTCCAAGAAGACAGTGAAATCTGCAGTGGGTTTTATTTTCCTACTTTAAAACAAGCTGCTGAAATTTGATCCATGTTCACAGGAAAATAACTGTCATTGCAATGCAGGTTATGGGACCTTGGCTTCAGATGCAGAAATGATTTAGATACCATGCAGACTACACTTAATGCTACAAAAAGGAAAAAAGGCTGAGAATGAACAGAGCCTTTGTGTAAAACAGGCCCCTAGGAAGTTTACTTTTTTTGAGGAGAGGAGGTACTCATGGCCTGGCACAAAGGGGCACCTGACAGGTTTTTAAAGCAACGTAATAGAACAAGGTCAGACTTTGTTTTAAAGCAAGGGAGGACTGAAACCTAGGTCTCTTTATAGGAAAATCTTGCTTTTCAATTTAGGTGGCACTGTGGGATTCTGTACAAATCACACCAGGTAGAAATTCTCAAGGGACCCCCAAGCAGTGCCACAAATTGCGGGTACAATTCCACTTCTTCCCTGTGCTGTGTCGGCCTGCGTGTGCATCTGCCCAGGCCCTGGTGGGCATTCTTCACTCACAGCTGCTGCAGACGCCACGGAGATGGCTCTGTGCAACCCGCGGCGGGGATCAGAAGCAGAACCAAGCAGGCAGATCTACCACGGTTACATCTTCTCACTGGGCCATCTGGTTCTCAAGCCGTCTGAGCAAAAAATGAGATTGCTTGGTCTCTGATTTACGCAGGATGTGTTGCTAATTCTAATTTATATGTCTCTGGGTTGAGGAACATTTCTCGATAGTGACCTCAGTTTAGAAAAACAATAGGATGTTGATCTGTTTATTGATTACTGGGGAGGCTTCAGGCTTGCTTTGCAGGCACAAGTGCCACAGCTACCGGATCTCGAGTGTTGCACCCTTTTTTTTCCACGGGTTGGTGAGCTCTTATTCGGGGATGAAGGGGGCTGCCCTTCACCTGGAACCTGAGTGGTTTGCAATTGTCATAGGTCCCAGCTGCAGAATGCGCAGTGCTTCAGCCCCAGTGGTCGGGCAGGGGCGGGCAGGAGCAGCCATGCTTGCAAATGCCTCTGCTGGAAGCCTGGCTGCCGGTCCTGGATGTCAAGCCCAGAGGATCAGGAGGCAACGAGGCTCGCTCTGGCCAGGCCCTCTCGCAGGCATTGCGCGGCTCACAGCGTGCGAAGGCATCTTCTCCGTCTGGCTGCACCAGACGGCGCTGGCCGAGAGCGAGCTGCTGTAACCGCCCCTCCATTTGTGTCTGAGAAGGGGGAGGCATCTGGCTTTAACTCTCTGAGGCTCTGGGGTTGGGCTAAAGTTTTCGGCGGGCAACCCCCAGGACGGTCCTGCCGCTTGGTTGGCCCACCGCCCTGGTGTCTGGCTCCCTATGTGTGGGCAGCCTTGGCCGAGGCCGAGCCCGGCCTCTCGCTCTCTTCAGCGCTTGGAGAACTTGATCCTGATGCTGCCTCTGCAGAAAAGGGTTCTTTGCCGAATTTCTAGGCAACGCCTCACCATCACTGGCCTTGCTGTGGCATCCACCACGATGCCCGGGCTCTAAGTGAAAATGGCATGGGCGGTGCTGACCCGCTACCCAACGAGGTGGGATTCACATCTGCCTCAAAGCAGGGAGAAAAAGGGTTGCAGCAGAGAGAGCGCCAGGCGAGAGGTGGGGCTGAAGCATTGGGCCGGGAAGTCCGGCCTGCCTCCTAGGGGGCTTCTGGGGATCATGCTGGGAAACCGCCTTGAGGTCCCAGGGAAAAAGTGAGGACGCGTACATTCAGCCAAGGGCCTCCCGCACCGGAGTGCCCTTCCTTTGCCCATCACGCCCATGGCCAAGGAAGGCAGCTAATGCCCAGCGTGCTGGGAAGGGGAAAAAGGAAGGAGGGAGACCGAGAGCAGCCACCCCTGGATTTTGGCTGTCTTCCCCGTGTTCCTTTCTTCTCTCATTTACTGAGCAGTCCAGGACAGGAGCGCGCTTGCTCCCTCTTGCATCCAAAGCGCTGGAGCAGGCGGCCCATCGGCCCAGCGGGCGCAACTGTTTCAGGCAGTGCCGGCATGTCGGCGTCGCTCATGCGGCACGCAGCACCTGTTCCTCGCGGCTCCCCTTTGTGCTCGTCTTCCGACTGCCGTGATCTTCCTCAGGCGCATGAAAACCAGGTGGAGCCTTCACTGCACTGTCACTGCCGCCATCTTGATTTTTTCACCTGCTGGGCGATCCCGATCGTCCGCGGCTCCCCCCTTCTCTTCGCCCCCGGCAGGCGAGGAGGGGATCTGCGGGCAGACAATCAGCGGCAGCTTCTTTCCCCGAGGCTTTTTGTTATTTCTCACTGTGCCTTATGCCTTGGGTGGCCGGGCAATTGTTTTTAAATCTGCATCACTTCTATTCAGCACGCATGCAGTTGTGAGACTTAAAATACGCACAGTTGAACCTGCTGGAATGGCAGAAAAACTTTCCACAACTGTAGTGCGTGTATCGATGTGTTTATGCTATAAGCGCAAGCGGTAAACAAATTCAGCCCTTCCCTCTCTCTTTCCTCTACAGCTGCATTACTGTGCTCCGGACTGACGCGCAAACGTGGTGGATATTGTGGTGCAGTCATTAATAAAGCCTGCTGAGCAATAGGTCCAGTAGGAGAGGGGAAAACTCTGCCCTGGGGGTTCAGAAGCAAAGGCAAGAAGTTGTAATTTCAGTTCCACGCTCTGCAGGTTGCAGGTGCAGAGAAAGACTGCCTTGTTGTGGTTCTAATGTCAAACTCCTGTCTGTTGCGGATGTTGGCTGGTGTCGGGCGGAAGCCGGCAAGGTGGAAACCGGTGATTCTCAGGCCGGGCAGAACTGTTATGTAGGCTAAGCAGGTGTCCCCACCAGGAAAAGAAATGGTGGAAAAGGACTAGAATGTAAAGTTTGGAGCAAATGTTTAAAGAGAGTTTGGATTCTATCTTCTGCAGTAACCAGATATTCTGCATCTTCATGACTTCTTTCTGGTTTGCGGTCAAGCAACTGACCTGGCTGCGCTGCGTTGAAGAAGCTCCTGCCGTGGGCCTATTCCTGAATAGCCGAGGGCTCCAGCGGGGTATGGAGCGTTGGGATTTATGGCCCTGCCTGGTGTGAAAACTGACAGTTGGGGAAGCTGAGGGTCACTGCCCATTGTAGGAGGGCACCAAGAGAGAGTGGGCTGGTTTGGATGTTCAGCTTTTTCATGCATATGCTGAATTTCTATTTTTAACCTACTCTGAGCTTTAAGGTTCATAGCTGTGTACTTCATTGCAGATGATTATCTCTTCGTTAGGCAGGGACTGTTGGCTGCTGAGGATCTGGTCTGTAGATGGGAGACAATGCCAGCACTCAGAGCATGGCTTGGAGTGGAGGAGCAGGGTCGTAGCAGTGCATGCCTGCACAGAAAAGGGGAGAAGTCACCAGCCCCCGAGTGGTGCACAGACTTCACAAAACGTAATAGCAGATAAAACTTCTAGCTCTTGTTTTTAAAACAATTGTTGAAGACAGAGCACAATCAGAGCCCTAACTCAAATGTCTCATGTGAGCTCCAGCCAGATAGAATCCAGTTTCGGCCATCTAGTTTTCCAAGACTGTGTTGTTCACAATTCTCTGGCTTCACACAACATACTAAACCATAATTCATGGCTTACTAACCACAGTGGCTGGGTTTGGACAACCCATTTAGCCAAAATCGAGCGAATCAAATTAGCACAATGTGTAAGTCCTTTCTGTTAGAATTAGACACTTGGAAAGGAAGTTACAGAACACTTCACTGTTAGGTTCAGATGTGGAATATTTATTCCCAAGGACTATTGATTTTGCTGGAATTAATGTTCAAGGAAAAAAAGGGGGGGGGAGAGAAGACGAGGAGGACCAGCAGCAAGGTGGATTGACTCAGTTGTAGCAGCAAAGGGTGCACCAATGGAAGACGTGAAGACCAGACTGAGGATAGAATATCCTGGAGAGGGTCTATCTACGTGGTTGCTAAGAGTCGATGCTGACTTGGTGGCACATAATCAAATCAATTTTGAAGGAAATGCGCTTAGACTGCAGCTATCGATAGATAGATAGATAGATAGATAGATAGATAGATAGATAGATAGATAGATAGATAGATAGATAGATATCTCCATTCAATCGTGTCTGATTCTCGGAGACTGCCTGGACTGTCCCCGCAGTTTTCCTGGCAAGGGTTTTCAGAAGTGGGTTGCCATGGCCTCCTTCCTAGGGCTGAGAGAGAGGGCCTGGCCCAGGGCCTCCCAGCTGGCTTGGTGCCTGGGCAGGACTAGAACTCACCATCTCCCGGTTTCCAGGCTGATGCCTTTAACCACGGCACCAGACTGGCTCTCGTGTAATTATATAAACAATATATAATTATTGTTACAATCCGAACGCCCCGGCAGCCTTTCCTTCTAATATCCCCACGGGCCCAGCAGTGGGGCAACATGCCTCTGAAGTTGGAGGGGAAGAGGCAGGGCTTGTCTTCCTTCGCCGGAGGGAGTGGAACAGTTTAGATCCCGGCCCCTTCACACTTGTGAGTACAAGCTGCTAATGTTCCGTGTTTGCTTGTTTTTAGAAATTTGGTTTTCTCCTCATGTAAGGTTAGCAGAGAAGAGACGAGAATTGAATTAGCACTCTAGTCGGTATTATTAGTGTGTGTGCGTGTGTGTATTTTCCCTGAGAGGGAACCAGGTATGAAAAGTGTGATTTCCTCCTGCCGTTCTTGTTTCCACCTCTGAGGTGTGAATTAAACTGAGATAGCAAGACACTGGAAAAGGCCTCCCTTGCAGGATGGGCCTCCCAGCTCCTGTCATTCTGAGTCGTTGAGCTTTTCTGCTTGCCCATTTTCACATATTTTGTATAAGGTCTTATTCTGGCGTGTTCCCTTGGGGAAATTCTTTTCATCTCCAGATCAAATGAGCAATAAAGCATTATTGACATTATTCTTGATGCTCCTCCCCTCCTAACTAATGCTCCTCTTCTGCCTCCGCAAGCAGAAGGGGTGTGTGTGTGTGTGTGTGTGTGTGTGTGTGTAGATTCCATGTCCTTTTAGCTTCTGTAGGTCACTTTGTTGATCTGCTCATGGTTCTGACTGCCTGATTGGTATTTACAGGCAGGCAAAAGCAATACGGCACGTATGCATATTCATCGCAGATGAGTGACAAGCATCCCTTGTTTTCTCTCACCTTCTGGTTGCGCATTCTCAAAACCAGGAGCTTCTCTCATTTGCTTGAGCACGCTCTGGAGTTCATCAGCTGTTTCCTTAGTCCCCATTGTCGGGTGTCCCTCCTGGATGCTTGAATGCGTCTTCTTCCAATTGCTTTTCCGTGGTCTCCTCCTTCCTTGTGTGGACTGTGGAGGCAAAACCTAAATTTTGCAAAACCTTTGTCATTCATGAGACAGCAAGACTGAAATATCTGCATCATCCCCAAGCCCAGCAAGTACATTGACTAGCTTCACACATGTCCTGAGCCATGATGGAGTTTGATGGCTGTGGCTTAGCATCTTGCGTGAAGCCATTATGGCTTGGAAATCAGGTTTTATGGCTCAGTACAAGGTGTGAGCCATGATTAAGCAAAGCATGCTTTAGCGTGTATGAATTCTGCCATTGATAGAGTAACAATGGTCAGACAATCTCCAGATAACCCCCATAAACATCGCTTTTGCCATGACTTACATTTGAACTCTCTTGCCAACAAAGTCATTTCCCTATCCCCAGTGAAGCAATGGTGAGGGGGCTGGATTTAAACCTCTCTCCCCAATGTCCAGATGTTTTTCTGTTGGCACATCAGGATGGGTGTATGTTTGGAGGTGGAGATAGCTCTGGCTGGCCACTGGTGGTAGTCCTGGCCGCCTTGTTTGATTTCTCTTTCCCCTGAAGTTGTCCTTCATGAGCATGGCTCTACCCCCTGTATCCTGATGAATTTGTTAATCATGGTTGTCGGTTCTTCCCCATTACAGTTCCTTCCTAATTTATCTGAGACAAATTTCAAGCATCTGAGATGATTAATTGATGTGCTAAATTAAAAACACTGGCATGTTTTGAAAATGCTCAATTAAGTATTTAATCAGAAACCCAGGGTTGATATAGTCAAAGGTGTGCTATTTGAAATAATCTTAGCAGAAGAGAACTGAAAAAAAAAGAGATAATAATAACCCACCACTTCACCTGCATGGAACTGTTGCTTGGATCTAGCATTTAGTCTCACAACAGGTGGGAACTGGGGGCCTTTCAGCTCCATTTCATTTATTCTGAAATGAGTTCACTCACTGAACAAAAAACGGGCTTTGGTGTTCTTCGGCCTCCTTGAGGATGGAGCAATTCGTTAGCATTCCTGTTAGGGAAAGCTATATTTTGGTCGTCACTCATTCCAAAATGTCCCAGGGAAGGTGTCATTCTGGGAAAAAGAGGGGCACCCAGGGAGGAGGGAACCTCCATGTCCCTGTTTCCATCTTCGTTGCCAGAAGTTCTCCTGAATTTCACTTGGTGGTTTCCTCAGGTCCAAAAGCTCCACCCCAAACTTTCTGGCATCCAGAGTGGGAACCAGGAATATGGGGAAGAAAATGTTCTGGGGCCCAGCACTCCAGACAGAACAATTAACATGCATGTGTACACTAGGTAAGTGAGTCATGCTGTACACGGAGCCATAACAGACAGTTTGGGATACAACTACAGTAACTATTTTCAGTGCCTATCCCTAAGAAACAGGTATGCATAGCGAATAGAAATTCCAGTCTTCTAAACCGAGTATGTTGACAGAGTTTAGCACTTCCAGCTTTGAAACTTCTATTTCTTAGGATGTCATGCATTAAAAACATTCACAGGTATTTTGCAGAAATAGGTCCTGAGGAAAGCACTGGGAATTTGTTTGAAAATATTATTTAAACCACATTACATTTGTTTTCACACCCATGAGGGAGCCCAAACCAGCCTTGACTGATCTAGAAAGGTAAGCCAGTTTGGCTGTGATACTTGAATGGGGAAAGCGCTTAGATTCCCTAGAGCAATCTAGGGCTGTAGATCGAAAAAGCCCAAGGAGACAATGGTAAACCAAGGAAAATGCATGGATGTCTCCCTGTCGGTCATTGCTCAGGTGGAAGGTGATTTGTCATGACTTTTAAAAAGGGAAGTTAAAATAAAATATAAGGAAAATATTTTTGTTACTTATTTTATTAGCCAGGTTTATAATTCCTGCTAAACAAAAATGATCCATAAATCCAGTCATGGTGGTCTGTGAACCATGGTTTACGCCTTAGTTGGTTCAACAAATCAGGCATGGTTTAAACCAGTATTTTTCAAACTTGGCAACTTTAAGATATGTGGACTTCAATGCCCAGAATTCCCCAGCTG
Organism: Python bivittatus; assembly: GCF_059951505.1. Classification (NCBI taxonomy): domain Eukaryota; kingdom Metazoa; phylum Chordata; class Lepidosauria; order Squamata; family Pythonidae; genus Python; species Python bivittatus. The sequence continues at coordinate 12,277,257 of NW_028277094.1, read as the reverse complement.
GCCAACTTAAAGTTGCCAAGTTTGAAAAACACCATTTAAACAATGTTGAACCTAACCATTGTCCCTCTGCCCAATGAAATATTTTAGTCCAAGGACATTTGATTAGGTGGGGGAGAGCACAGAGAAGAAAACATTTGAGATACTTATCACATATTAATTTTAGATTTTTTTTTCCAGTTCACAACTTTTGGAAAATCCCAAGGGAGATGCAACTGTGAACTTGGGAAAGACAAGCCAGTGAGCACCCCAGAAAATTCTTCTAGGGAGAGGGATCTTCCTCTGGGTAGGCAAGATTTTCTGGGTGAGCTGAGAGGAATTTCGCCACCTCAAGTGCAATCTTGGTCCCTTCTCTTTGGAACGGGGAAAACGTATTTGTGGAGAAAGGGGAGGATTTCCACCCAACTGTGACCTTTCCAGATTAAGCAGTGGTGGAAAGAAAAACAGAAACACTTTCTGTTTTATACCAGGGATAGAAGGTCACGCTAAGCATCCCGACAGCCTGCCTACCAAAGAAGCAGATCAGCTTTGCTGATTGTGACTCTGAACAAGGAATGGCCTTATTAGAAGAGGAGAGCAGATTACATGCCCCGTGGGTCTCTGGTTCAGAGGGGAGATGTCCTTTGGGTTTCAAACTCTGTGGCTCATTAAAGTGTCTGGCAAGGAAATGTTGGGTCAAGTGGCTGTTCACGGTGATGATGCTCTCCAGCGGCCTCCCTAGCTGCAGCTGGCCCCGTGGGTCAGAGATGTGAGCGCCCTGCAAGCCTTTTTTCCCTTCCCTGCCTGTGGTGCTCATTCATTCACAACGGGGCTACCATCCGTATATCCTTGAAGTGGGAGGGGGAGTTGTCTTGTTAATTTGGTTTTTAACCTCCTTTCTCTCTACGCTCATCCTTTCTCATCATTCAACTTCTCCTGGCAGGTTGAACTGAACTCAGTTAGCAAACCCACACAAATCCAGGAACTTCTCCTGAGGATTTTTAATGATAGAAAAGCTAAGAAGCCATTGTGAAAGAATTCCAGCAACTGTTGTGTGTCCACCATGAGTGCCGTTTATAGTGGAATGGAGGTTGAATGTCTTGTGTCTTTTTCTCCCACCCGAGTCATGCCGTGTGCCTCCCTTCTCTTTGGGTCAGGAGTCCAGTTGTCATCCTGTTTAGGCATGAGGCGTGGTTCTAATGGATGTTTTCAAAGTTACAGCAGGGTCTAAGTACTGAGTAACCTACAATAGTTTTGGGCTGTAGCCAGATGCAGCTCATTGATAAACCACCCCATGCCAGTTTGGATGACCACGTTAAGCCAAGCTAAGCAAAGCCAGTGGGATCTAGCCTGCCCAATGACTTGTGCATGACTGGCTTAGGAGCTTTATAGTTCAGCACTCCGTTCTTTCTGGGCTTCCAGCTTCCAAACCTCTCCCGGTCTCGCACTTGGGGCCCAGCCGTGCCATAGCCTTGACCCGCTGAAGCAAGCGCAGCGTCAGCTCTCCTCTGCTAAAACACTGGCTCTGGGGTTCTGCTGCACATGGCTCAGATCTTGGCACCCCCTGGAAGAAGAAAGAGTCTTTTCTTCTAGACAAAGTGCTCAAGGAGGGAGGCAGAAAGATTGCTGCAGAAATTCATAACGTTTCTGGTGCGTTTTGGAAAAAAAGAAACCTCCGCTTATTTGTCAGAAGAAATATACTATTTCAAACAGCATCGATGAGTTGGGATTGTTCCACCTCGTAAGTCCCCCCCCCCCTTTTTTTTCCCAGCACATTCCAGGTTTGAAATTCTCAGCTCTGCTGGCAGCCTGTCTTAGACAAATTGTCTGGATAACTGGCTTACTGCATTCAGCCTCAAATGAATGGCTGACTTATGGCAAAGCTTTTTCCAAACCTCCATGGCATCTGTATCTTCCACTGAGTATGCTTCAGCAAACCGAGTGAGTTGCAGTGCCCGATTCCTCTTTTCAGAACGGAGAACATACAGCTGCTTTGCTGAACCATGGATCTGCACAAGATTGGGCTTGATTGCTGTGCCAGGTGCCCTCCTGAAAAAGAAAATGCTTCATAAAGGTTGGAAGTCCTCCGGAAGCTTAGGTGTGGGTTGGCTTTGCTTTTCTGCACACAGAACCACCAGTGTGGAGAGCATCTGCTCAGCGTATGATTAACAGCAGGACCGCATCCGAAGTGGCTAGGTCCTGTTTGTTCTGGTGAGCTCGATTTAGAAGGCAGTCTAAAGGTCCCAAGTAGAGCCATCTAGAAAATATCCTCTGCATTGCTTTCTGCCAGAGAAAAACCAGAGAACTTGGTTCTGACATCTTTCCAAGCAGGAGAGAATTTCTGTGAAACACTCCTGGGCAGATTAAGGTGGAAGGGGTGCGTGGACATGTCTGCCATACCTTGGACCACCCTCCCTCCGTGCTCCCCAGCTTCGCCGGCTTTCAAGGGGAGAGCTTGGGGGGGAGCACCTCCTTTATCAGACCAGAAGACTGGCCTGGGCTCGTAGATCAGCTTTGTCCAGAGCTCTGCCATCTGTAGTCCTGTAGATCACACTTCCCAGGCAGAACTGCTGTGCAACTTGGGGGTTCCCTTGGACTCACGGTTCTTGCTGGAAGAGCAGGTGGTAGCTGTGGCTAAGAGGGCTTTTGCACAAATCCATCATGGCCCCAAGTGCGCCCCTTTTTGGACCAGCAGAGCCTGTTCACAGTCACTCATGCCTTATTCACCTCTTGACTGGATTACTGTAATGCACTCTACGTGGGGCTGCTCTTGAAGACCACGCGGACACTACAGCTAGTCGAGAACTGGCTGCGTGAGCAGTTATGGGTGCAGCTCAGAGTGCCCGTGTAGCAACCAGTCTGGCTGTCACTTGTAAAGCCATATATGCTTGGAGTCGGGTTATTTAAGGGGGCACTTTTCTCCAATCATCTCTGCTCATCCTATAAGATCAGGACCCACTGAGTACACAGTGCCACCCTGTGGGATGCTGGAGCTCTGCCTTCTCTGTTGCCACCCCTGCCCATGGAGTGCCATCCCTTGGAGGCTGGTCTGTCCCTAACCACACCCTTTGGGAAAGCTCTAAAAACCCAGCTTTTCCAATGGCCAAAGGCCGGGTGATTTGTGATCCTGAGCAGCGGAGGATGCGTGATTGGTATTTATGTCCATTCTGCCCTCCCCCGACATGCTGGACTTGCCTATGTGGTTTTATATTGATTTGTTATGCTGGTTTTGTTCTCTGTGCCACCTAGAATCTTTGGATTCAGTGACCTGTAAACAAACAAATAAATCTCTTCAGGGTGAGAAAAAAGGGAAAGGCGCGTAACAGTAAACAGCAACTCTTACGTCAGTCCCCTCTTTGACATCTAGCATTAAACGAAGCTCAAAAATGTCAAGAGAAACTCCAAAGTTCTTAGGCCCAACACGGAGGCCTGTTTTGCAGGAAGAAAACTTTTGGGAAGCTTCAAAAGAGCTGCTGGCCCAGGAATCATGCCCAGGGCCCTGATCTGTGTAGGGCAGGAAAAAGAATTCAGCGGATCCTGCTGGCTTTTGACTTTTCCCTTCTGAATCTCTGCCTCCTGTCCTGCTCCTGATGCAGAGCAGCCCTCGCTGAAAATGTAGTGACCAGGGGAATGCAGGGAGTGGCAATGCCATGCTCCCAGAGGGCAGCAGGCTGGGGAAGGCTGAGAACATGGCTCCCACATCCTCCTCTGGCATCTACCTGCCAGATTCCCCTGGCCGTTTTGGGGGTGCACATCAGCTTCTGCATTCCCGGTACTCCCATTCATTGGATGCCTCACTTTTATAGGGGCCACATTGGATTGGCTTCTACAGCACCGGGCACCCCGCTGTGGGATGTATTCAGTTTGGCGCCAAGCCCACTCCGCTAAAAGGGACTAATGTCCTGGAATGGAGTGATCTCCACTTCCAGGGCTGCAATGCGAGTGATCAATCTCTGCCTGAGCTATTCCTCAGTAGCTTCCACCCTGCTCAGTATTCCAGCCATGTGCCGTGACATCAACAGTAAAATGAATCTTGGCGTGGCCCGCTGAATGCTGGGATATCCAGATCTTACAGATACAGATCTATTTTTTAAGGGGGACTCTGTATAATCAACCTGATCAATAGCTCTGTTCCACCCATCCATCCTTCTCCTTTCCACCCTAAATGTGAGGAAGCCTGCCCCAAGCCAAGGTCTATCCAGATGAGTTTATGGCTGGCAAAAGACACCTTGGAAAATCTGAATAAATCAGAAAAGGCCTCTTTGCTAAATGACCCCTCCCCAAACTCAAATTCTAGGACGTGGGCAAAATGTGTCTTTGATCCCACCTTCTTAACTTAAAAGGAAGCTGCCTTATACTAGCAGGTCACTACTGAGTCAAGATGTTGTGTTAACTGTTTGCTAGATGTCAGTCTGTAGTGTAAACCTAGCCATGGTAATTTGCAATCCAGGGATGGTAGCTTAGCATGATGGGTGAACCCAGCCAGTAGAAGATGACCCCTAAACCATCTGTCATTTGCATGCAAACTTTGCCCCTGAGTTATGGGCCTTCCTTTCTTGAACCTTGGACCTCATTGATTGGTAACTGGTTGAATGGACGATTTAAGACTAGAGGCACTTAAGCCCAAAGAGGGGATAGAGGTATAGAATGTGAGGACCTCTATTTTATCTTGTCCCTCTCTAGAACTCAGAGGAGCAACCTGTGTGAAGAACACCAGAAATACAGAGTGTCTGAATAGGAAGGGTGTGAATAGAAATGAATGCTTCTGTGTTCATTGAAGTCTCCCCCAAGCCTTCCAGGTGGGAGGGAGCCTAAACCTGGAAGATGGGTCGGTACAAACTACTTATGCACACCGCCAAGTCAGGGCGGTGGGAATGGGACCTCAACACAGAGAAGGAAGCAGATGCTGGGTCGGGTTTGACCCCTGCCCCCCAGCAGATAGGTTGCTTGGCCAGTATCTTGCATTTCGTCAGGGTGAAGACCTTTTTTTGAAATCTCAGTGTGTTTACGAGTTGCCCTCCTGCCAAAAATGGATGCAACGCTGAATTCAATGGTGCTCCCTTTCAAATGCGCACCGCAGGACTGCAGTTGGCTGACCCCTGCTGAGCCCTGCTACTCTTTGATGGGTATGGGTGTGTCCTGGCTTGTCCCAATGGGCTCCTGAGTGTCCCCTTTCCAATTTTTCCAGTAGTGTCCAGCCTTGCAAATGAGCGTAAGGTAAAGCTGACCACACGTTGATTGGGGTCTGACCTGGTTTGTACTTAGATGGGAGATGATCAGGAAATACCAGGATGGTCGGCCACATGGAGAAGTCAAAAGAAGATCTGGGAAGAAGACAAGGGCAAACCACTTCTATATTATGGCCACAAATATCACAGGGTTGTGTCTGTGAAATCTCCAGGAATTAGGCTTGGCTTGAAGGATATTTGACCTGATGTTAAATACTGAATAAGCTCTATTGTTTTCACCTTCCTTCCTTCCTTCCTTCCTTCCTTCCTTCCTTCCTTCCTTCCTTCCTTCCTTCCTTCCTTCCTTCCTTCCTTCCTTCCTTCCTTCCTTCCTTCCTTCCTCTTTCTCTCTCTCTCTCTCTCTCTTTCTCTTCTATATTTTTTCGTGTTTATCTTTTAACTTTGGAAAATGTCTTTAATAAAAATTATATATAAAAATATTGAATAAGCATAGCCATTACGAGTGAGTTCTAGATCTTTTTATAGAAGTTGGCACTGGGGGCATTAAAATCATGCTATTTATTGCGCCCTCCAACTTCTGCACATGCCTTTTATATCTTTCTATTTTGCAGCTGGGACTGAGTGGTTAGCCCATGGAACTGGGGATCAAATTCACTCGGAGGACATTTAGCAAATCCTGATTAGCATTTCAAGGGTTTCTCTCAGGTTTGATCTGCTTCGCTGGAGTTTTAGTCAACAGTCCTTTGCTTAAAACTGAGACAAGATGGGCTCAGAAGGGCCATTTGGATTGATAGGAAGACCCGTTGGCAGGGTGGTAAATTAAATATGTTCACTCAGTCCCCAGCTGGCTGTATGTTCACGCTTGGCTTCAGAGTTCCTACTGACAGAATTTGGTTTTAAACACTGCGTTCTGGGACTAATTGGTGGAATATTTAAAGTTATTTTGGGAGCAAATCTGAGGGCTTTTGGTGGTACTTTTTTGTACAGTCTTCTGAAAGGAAGAGATTGACTGTAGCTTTAAAAAGAGGCAGCAGCAGTAAATCCAACCCAGATTCAAGGCGGCATTTCCCTACATAACTTACGTTACATTACATTTTTATTTTAATCTTATCTTTCCCCTGGCCGTGGCCATTAAGTCAGTTAACAGTGCAACAAAATAAAGCAGGAGATGCTTAAAATGACGAACGCTCTGATATGAAAATCATAATGGAAACCGTTCAGAAGACTATTTAAAGAGGTGAAATCCTACATCTTTTCCTAAAATCTGGGGCAGTGAGGAATAAATGCAGCTCCCAAAGGTGTTCGCTTCAAAGCTAGATTTTTAAAAAATATATTATTCTCATAGGATGTAGTGCTAAACTACTAAATTCTTTTTGCTGTTGTGGGGATTGGCCAAAATAAGGGAAAGGGGCAGGAAAGGTGGATTTGTACGCTATCGTGAACCTTCATTTCAGTGGCAGAATATAGGCGTATGTATACAAGACTGAGCTCTTGCTTCCAGATTGGCTGCTTGATGGCTCCAATCAGTGATCGATCAATCAATGGGGAAAGGAAAGATGAGATCAATGAATCCAAGCTGGTCCATTCTAGAGCAACTGGCCTGGCATTCATAGCACCTTTTCCTGAGGGTGGTCTGAAAGGAAATGGGGTAGCTTTCTTTCATCTGAACGCTGTTGTTCTACCATGCATGGTGCCGATGGATAGCTCAAAGATGTTCAGGGGTGTATTAACTGCAAAACTTTATCAGAGAGGCCAGCGGACTCCCCAGTCCTTGAGAAGCTGTGACTTGGTAGCTTAAAATGCTCTGGTATGAAAATCATAATGGAAGCTGTTCAGAAGACTATTTAAAGAGGTGAAATCCTACATCTTTTCCTAAAATCTGGGGCAGTGAGGACCTGTTGTCAAGAATGGTCTAGTCATTACCTAGAACTTAGATGATAAGACCACTTTCATCTCTTCTTCGGCTTCCTGTGCTGTACCTCTGATTGTCTGTCTGATCTTTCTCATTGTACTGCTTAATTGCTGCTAATTAGGAACTGCCCGCATTTGCAGGGCTATCAAATGCTCTTTCATAATTTGGTGCTAATGAGAGGCCGGTGGGTGTTTGGCAACAACGATTCTACTTCTGCTGCATGGGACGATGGCGTAGAGAATTCTTGACTCCTTCCTACAAAATGGCTCACGCGTGCAGATCCTGGCCCAGTCAAGCCCCATTTTGTGGGTCTTTAACAGGAATCAGTAGAACAACAATGTAGGAGGAGAGCTGTGTTCATCGACGGTAGCAAACAACCAGGAGAAGTCTGGTAGCACCTTTTCCGACGAACACACTTGATAACTTGCATGAAAGCTGATGCCTTTGAATGAAATGTTTGTCAGAAAAGGGGCTACCAGGCTCCTTCTAAGTAGAAGAACAAGAGAATCGCTCTTGCGCTGGTGGAAGGGAACAAATCTGCTTTCCAAGATCTGCTTTCAGCTCATGGCAGCCTATGTTCCTCATGTTCAGTTTGACTCTGCAGTCATAAAATAAGCATTGAGAGAACTTTGTGTTTTCTAATTTGAAAAAAGTGAGCAAGGTTCTCCCAGCCCTTGGGATTCTGGAGGTAAATATGAAATCATGCAGGTGGGCTCATTTTCATGCATTGTCTCAATCCCCTAAAGCAGTGTTTCTCAACCTCGGCAACTTTAAGATGCGTGGACTTCAATGCCCAGAATTCCCCAGCCAGCAAGCTGGCTGGGGAATTCTGGGCATTGAAGTCCACGCATCTTAAAGTTGCCGAGGTTGAGAAACACTGCTCTACAGAATGTAGAGATCTTGATGATTCCTCATCAAAATTAGAGGAATACACTGAAACTATACAATATGTTTTACACTGTACTGCCTTGTGTGGAAATTTGGCCAGAATCTTCTAGTCAGTCTGGAGCATCATATTGTTTCTCAAAAGGTTAATCGTATTTTAATTCATGATGTTTCTCCTCTTCCTCCTCCTCCTCCTCCTCCTCTGAAAAGCTTTGCATGCAAAATGCTAGCACCTCAGGAATGACCTTGTCACCTCGTTTTCTATATTTGGGGAATATTCTTGTTTGATTATTACTTTCTTGAACTGATCTTTGGACCTTCTCTGGATTTTTCTCGTGCGTACTCTATGGGATGACCCAGGGGGAGCACTGTTCGGGGGGCTTCTGGGCCACTGGGCTGACTCTCAGCCTCTTTGCCTTGTCTGTTGGCCACAGACGTGATGCTGGAGCGCCCTGTCCTCTCCCAGACTGTCCAGCTAAGAATGAAAACTAGAGAGACGGGGTAGAAACCAGCCCCATTTTCACACGCCCTCTTTCTTCCTGGTTGTTAATCAATGTGCTGGTGAAGGAAGCCTAAAAGCTGGCAACTCTTTTATGAATATTCCTCTACTTAACTAAAGTTTTGCCTCAGTGCCTTTTGGGTGTTTCCCCCTTGTGGCCAATATTTCTTTGGGCCAATGTATCTCCTTCTGGACCATACCTGGTCCCCGTTTTTGCCTATGGGGCAGTGCCTTCTTTATAAGTAGGTGGGGATGGTAGACAGGTGGTTTTAGCACCTTCCTTTGCTTCTCGAGGAGTAAGGAATGCCCAAATTTTGTACGGTTGAAAGTTGGGTCAGGGAGTGATCCTGAGTGAGGGCATGGGTTCCTTTTGCAAGCACAACGGTATCACCTGTATCGTGCCATCACTTGCCGTCCTGCGGATCTCTACGTTTTGGGGTGTTTCTAAGCCAGCTTTTGTTTGCACGTGGGAGATTATGGGGCCCGTTAGTTTCTTAATGTGCTTTCTGCCATCCAGCTCTGTCTTTCTCTGCTGGAGAAGAAATGCAAATTCAGCTTGTGGGGAAGGGGAAGGGGAAGGGGAAGGGGGCCGGTTCACAGCTGGGGTGGGATCCGGCTAATGGGCTCTGAGGAGAGAGCTGAGCTGTCATGCCAAGATCAGATCTGACGGAGCCCTTGTGATCCTTGCCACTGATAGCTGGCTGTTGTGTGCATATCTGCATAGACAATTCCCAGCCGCCGAGGCTTGACTGTAGAAAAACTCTCTTCTTCCAACAAGTGCAGGCATTTCCATTTATGCTGCGGACACCAAAATATTGTTTGCAAGAATTTCAGAACCCTAAGACACTGCATTCTCCGCGGTTTATCATGTTGTGAGAAACTGCAAACTATGTTTTGTAAAAATCCTTTTCCAATATTAGGGTGCCTAGATTTTAACAGGGTTGAAGACCCTGCAGTTCGTTTTGTATCTTATGGCAGAAATATAGAAAAGTTTTTGGCAAGTTTTCCGAAACAAATACAGCAACAGCAGCATGTCATGTGACCCAACCCTGACTTAGCCAGCTCCCCTCCAGGTAGTCTCTGTGCTCCAAATCACGATGCACATAATTTCTATTTAATGTGCTTAGATTTACAGTTAGATGTTTTGTTGTGAATCCGGCCAGAACCCTTAGTTACTATTGTTCGTAATCTTCTTAAGGCCGAGAAAGAGAGTCTCCTCTTGAAAAACCAGCCGAATGAATGTTAGGCTTGTCCTGAGACACAGACACCAATTGTCCTCTGGCAGGTGGGGGGGGGGGGGCGTTGGGGGCAATGGAGGGTGCCTTTGGAAGGAGCATTTTCATCCCCTGAATGACTGGAGCAGTGAGAATCCAACTCTTCTCTTTTTGAGCCGAGCTGCATTCTCTCGCCTGATTTGGGAGGAATATCAATTAGAGCTGGGAGTGAGCCACTAACTCGAGGCCTGAATTAAGAAGGAGAAAGTTGTGGGACCCCTTGCGTCCAAGGTGCCGGTGACATTTGCACGCATGGCTTCCTTGAGAGAGCAGACGGCCGTTGTGATTTTCTTCCTGTCGTATTTTTAGTTAAACGTGCAATGCACGTGCACAAGTGGGGCAGAAAACCAGTGGGAGGATGGCCCTGTCCAGCCACTCTGTGCCTGGAGGGAATCTGCTGCCTGAGCAAATTGTTAATGGCAGCAAAAGCTTGTGCTCAAAAGCTCTGATTTAAATTTGTCTCCCCTGGCGAGGGTATCTTTCCGATGGCTCCGGGTGGTTGGCAAGATGCCAGCAGATGGTGCCAATCACTTTGCAGAGCACCGTGGCTGCATCTTGCCCGGACCGGGACACAGATAGGCTGTTGTCCCCTGCGGGCCCCTCGCTGCCCGGAGTCCTGCCCTGGGCAATGGCACCCTCCCACAGCTGGCAGCGTTGGAGAGACTTCCTGGCTGCCCCAAAGACCGTTTTCATTTGCGGTTTCGAAGCCGGAGGGAGTGGAAAGGCCCGAGCAGAGGGGGCATTCAAAGCCTTTCCACATGGGCGGGATTGTGCCAGAGAATGTCATAAAGCCAGAGTTAGGGTATCCGCATGGCAGATCTGCTCCCGGGAAAAAAAGAAAGACTCTGCTTAAGAGGCTTTGGCATGAGCTCAGATCAGAAAGGGGTCTCCTTCCTCCCAACAGCCACCCCGGTATCAACATTTTCATTCCGGCCCCCCATCCCCATTCTTAGTTCCTGCCAGTTCAGACCCAGCCTTTTATTTACTGATTTAGCCCCAAATGTGGATCGCCTGGCCCTTCTTTGACCTGAAGTGCATTTGAAGATCCTCTGGGGGTCTTTTGCAAAGAAGGAGAGGCTGTCCATCAAGATGGCCCCCTCCCCACAGCCCATCGCTGCTCCAGTGCTGCCCCATTTACGTTCTCTGAGAGGTGATGATGAAGGAGGCCTCGTGGGTCTACCCCCTTACTGGTCCACCAAGTGCCTAAATGCGCACCTTGAAGGTGAAGACAATTTAAAGCCCAGCAGGTTCTATTTTGCACAGCTGCTAAGTTATTATAGGACAATTCTGGGTTTTCCTGTTGTGACTCTAACCCAAAAAAAGAAACACCAGCTTGATAGTTTAAATTGGTGGCAGACAGAGTTGAGTAATCAGATGCTGCAGGCGGAGTGGAACTTCCTGCCTTAATGGGGGGGGGGGAGCACTCAGGCAGCAAAGCTTGTGATGGAAGTAGGAGAGATCCCCTTGGAAGCGGGGCCGTTTGCGTGCTTTGAGCGTGGGAGGGTTGGGGGCCCCTGAATGTTCTCGTTGGGGGTTCTCCTAGCACCTGTGTTGTGCGAGCGGAGAAGTCGACTGCCCCTTTGGTGGGCCATGAGGGTCCTGCTCCTCTGGTGAAGGCAGCAGGCTTGGGTGCTGGCCTCCTCTGGGCCGCTCAGCCCTCTCCTGGCCCAAATTCACACTGGGACAGGCAGCCTCAGGGCCCCGGAAGACGTTGACGAGCAGCGCCTAGCGGCCTCCCCTTCTCGGCATGCTTCTGATCTCCCGCTGCCTTTGCTTCTGGGCAGGGTGCCAGGCCTTGCCACTCTCTGAGAAGTCACGGCTGAGGGGTGGAAAGTCTGGAAATGGCCTTCGTATCCAAGGCTGATTCGGAGCAAGCGATGCCTTGATGGGAAATGGAATTAGGAAGCAGGGCAGGGCAGGTGGGAAATGTCTTGCTGGAAGAGCAGTGCAAAACATGGTGCCTTTCAGGGTTGAGGCAGAAGGAGGTGTCTGCGTGCTCTCAAGAGCCCTGCTGGGTTGGTTCACGTGCATCCACCTTCTCTCCAGTTTGAGGGCTTAATAGCCACATGCTGGGCCGGGAGCTTGTAAAAGTTCCAGCCTTTCAGTCCTTGCACACCCCAGTCCTTTTCCCATTAGTGCTCCATCGTGCACTTCAGCCCCCATGATCCCCCATGATCCTCCAGGCTGATGCATGGAGTTGTGGGAGCTGAGATCCAAAACTCCTGGAAGGCAGGAGGTTGGCTACCTCGCCCTAAGCTCTCTTCATTTCAGCTCCCTCATTTAGAAGCCAACAAACTCCAAGCATTTTGGGATGAAATTGCACTTGTTTGTAGATCTATGGGAAGCCACTGCAAGACCTGCTAGCAGTGCTCAACTTCTCTTCTGTCCAGATCTGCTGGAGTCGTTGTTTGTCTGTTCCCATCGATGCCCTCTAAGCTATTGCCTCCTCTTTATACTCAGAAGTGCCCACCACTTGCAACCCATGGTGTGTTCCTCAGCTTGCTTCGTCTCGTTCAGCAGAAAGAAGGTTCCTGGGGCTCGGAAGACGAAAGCCGGTGTGAGGCTAATGAGAAGAGACAGGGTGCAGTCCTCCCCCGTCCAGGACTGTGTGCCATGGCAGCGGCTTGCTCAGTGAAGAGCTTGCTATCGCACGCCCTGGATGCCAGCTTGGTGTATCAGCTCCTTCCCTCATGTCTGTTTGCCTTCGCTTAGTGCGGGGTCCCAGACCTCTCACCACCACCTCCCTTGCAGAGGACGTGTCACAGTTCATCTTGTCCGGCGTGGAAGGCCGTGGCTGTTCCTGCCTTGGAAGGCAACCACGTGGAGACCCCACTTCTTTGCAGGACTTGGTGGCTGACAAGATGAGATGTATCAAGGAGCCTTTAAATCTTTCATGCATTCAGACAGGGGAAGGGAGAGAACTTGGCTGGTGAGATAAAAATGTTTTCAGTGGGGAGGGCTGAGGGGGAAAGGAGAGATCCTGCCCAAGATGTGACTCACTTTGGCACACTGAGGTTTTGCACAGAGGGTCAGGTGATCCAGGGGGATCACCTGGTGATCCAGGGGGCTGGTTTTGCCACCTGCCCGCATTTCTACTTTGAAGTTAGAGGGTGGAGCTGGAAACCCGGCCTGGGAGAAGAAGCAGAGACCATCATTCAGTGAACTCATCCTCAGCTGGAAATGACCTGAGTGAGCCAGAGGTTTTTGAAAGTCTAGAGGGGCACCTCCGGACCTCCAACAGAGCCTCCCTCTCCTGGGCTGTTACCTGGAAATGGTGAAGGAGCTTGAGCACGCCAGTGACCCTGAGCTCTACCATTAAGAGCATCCACTCCCCAAAATCGCCCATGATGGGCAGATCACGGAGGAGGGGCAGGCTAAATGTGAGCCACTGGAGAAGGAAATGGCACCGTGACCAGAAAAGCAAATGGGCATTCACAAACAGGATAATATTAAAGTGATACTGGAAGATGACTCCCCAGGTGGAAAGTATCCCGGAGCTCCTGGGGAAGATCAGAGGGCAAGTACAAGTAGCATTGGAGGTGCTTATGATGCGGCTGGGTGAAATCCAAAAGGATGCCTAGCTGTGGATGTGCCCAGAGGCAAAAGCACAGTTTGATCCTGCCATTGATAAGTGGAAAGTCAGAACCACGAACCAAGGCAAACTTGATCTTGTCAGAGCAGGATGACGAACTGAACATTGACATTCTGGGAACCAGTGAACTAAAATGGGCTGGAATTAGTTGCCTCCTGTCAGAGGAGAATCAAAAATTGTGCTGTGGACAAGAACATCGTAGAGAAAACCAAGTACCACGCACTATTGGCCACAGGATGTCAAAGTCAAGGCTTGGACCCCCCCCCGTGACAGAATGACCTCAGCCTCAGTCCAAGGCAAGCCAGTTAGTATGATGGTGACGCAAGTCCAGCTCCCAACCCCAGCTGAAGAGGAAGCCAAAGCTGAGCAGCTCTATGGCAGACAGCAGCCCTGTTGACACAACACCGTAAATAAACAAACATGGACATAAATAAGCAAATATCATACTAATCACAGAAGGCTAGAGTTTAACGTTGGAAATAAATAGCATTTGGAATAATGAGAAAATGTGATGCGCAAAAGGAAGCAGGAGACAGACTAACAGAGTTCTGGCAAGAAAATAAATAGCAAAGCCCTTCTTCTGACAGCCTAAAGAAATTCTGCACATAGATTTCATTGGATGGATGACACCAAAATAAAATTGACTTTATTTAGCAGACAGAGATGGAGAAACTCTATTTAGTCATCAAAAGCAAGAACTTGGTACTCACTATGGCTCAGATCAGAAGCTCCTGTCCAAACCTGGAACGCGTAAGAGTTTAGACCTTGTTGGTTAGGATGTGCTTTTCAGCACCACTGAGTTGTCGAGGGTTTGGCGTAGAAGACCAGTGTCTGCTGGTCATTTCTCCTCCATCCTACAAGACTCATAACCAGCTAGATGGATGCAAGTTATTTTATTCTAAAAGTGTCCATATTTTTTGATGCTGAATGAGGATATCCTCAGCATGGGTTGTTCTAAGAATAACCCACTCGGGGTCTAAAACCCAGTGTCCAACCCATGGACTGGACAGCAAGGGCTAAATGTTTTTCTTGCACCTTTCCCAGGTCTTAAAAACGATAACCTTGCAACCCCAGCCTTAGGCTCAGGCCTTATTAACATCCCATTTTTCAGCTGCTTTATTTTTGTGTCTCGGTAACCAAGGAGATGGAGCATTCTTGGTTATTTTATAGTAAGCAATAAGGAGAGCTTTTAACTGTTCCTTACACTGGTAGAGTTCCTGGGCCTGCATTTGCTGAAAGAGAGTGTTAGTCTTTTTTTCCCTGGCAGTTTTATCAGAAGGGCATAATGCAAGTTGGTTAGGAAAAGACTTTCTGTTTTTGAAGGAATGCACAGTCTTGCTATTTTTAAAAAACTATTGTCTGTTAACTACCATTCTTAGTGTTTCCAAAACTTTGAAAGGTTAAGTCTGGAGGTGAAAAGAAAGCATTGA